>NW_024581116.1:13493070-13668235 GCF_017639235.1 Corvus kubaryi | reverse complement strand
TCAGGCAATCATATTTATAAGGCTTTCCTGTTTCATCTTCCCCAACAAATGGGGAACGAGGCTGACCAGGGGCAGGGAAACCCCGTGTCTCGCCCCCAGGGCCCCTCTCCCAGGGCTCCATGGCAGGGGGGAGGGACCCCAACACTAACATATTCTGGATTTTGCTCCTCAGAGCAACCAATCCATTTGGTTTGGTACAGTTTAAACACTCTGCCTAGACATTATGGCCCATACCTTGAATTTTTTCCCAGAATCAAAAAGGAGTGGGTATGCAGTCTTTCCCTAACTGTTTTATTCCTACAGTCTTTGTTCATTCTTTTTCCGTATCAAAACATTACGGATACTTAACTAAAACCATGATTATTTTACCATTGTCTTAATTTGAAATAATTTTAATCTTCTTGAAGTACTTATTTTCTCTTGAATTACTTACATACTAAAGATCTCATAAAATTTTTATTTCCAAGTTCGCATGAGATGAATAAGGCAGATGTATTGCTTCTTAAAAACAAATGGAAAATATTGGAATGGTGGCTATCTTACAGACCAGCATTCTTTGTCTTTATAACTTCTCTCAGAGTAAGATGCCATGTATTGGGAGAGTAGCAAATATGTTTAATGGAATAGTTCTGAAGAGGCTGGAAAGTGAACAAGGTTAATATAAAATATGCTCATGAACTTAAAATTATCAGTGCTAGAAAACTGTATGATTGTTTTCATTTAATTTAAACAGGGAAATAAGGCAATGTAAAAAATAGTGGTCTTACTTTGCAGTCACTGTTGGATGAGATGTTTATAATCAGCAATAATTCTGGAGGTTTCCTGCTGGCTTGGGGTATAGTGTTTCCAGAGTGAGTTTAATTAACTCACGTTGCTTTCATCTTTGATTACTGGTTGTGCTGATAAACATCTCCATAAGGCAGGGGTCGGAAAATAATATGTAAGATTTCCTTGTGAAACTTTCTGAAATGTATCTATTACGACAGTTTATGTTCTGTGTCTAAAAATATTAACTGATTTGGTGTAATTTTCTTGTTACAGATTCAGAATATGAATAACATAATCACTTTTCCATTGGACAGTTTGCTGAAGGGAGATCTGAAAGGAGTAAAAGGGGTATGTTTTTCTTCCTATTTATATATAGGATTATTCTTGGTACAATAGATACATTTAGCGAGTGTATTAATATTACGTGTTGGAAGGCATAGGATACTCAAAAAACATGTTAGCTCAATAAACAAGACTTTGGGGTTTTTGTTTGTTTGTTGGGTTTTTTTGTGAATTGAGTCATCCCTTCTGTGTGGTTTCACATACCACGTGTTCTTGACTCCATATACAAAACAACATTTGAGAAGCTTTAAAAGCAGGGCTGAAATATAGAAGGTAAGCAGAGAAAGAGATGTAAGATTTAGATATTTACTTAGTTGAGCAAAGGGTAGCACTATATTTTAAAGGATTATTACTAGTATATTTATTTAGCATTCTAAACTTACCTGGAACTATTAAGAAACACACATTAGACTGTATGAGCATAGGAGTTTTCTTGAAGAAGCTGAAATCTATTTGTTTATGCCCCAAGGACATTTTCTATTTGAAATAACAGCAACTTAGGACTCAAATGATGATATGTTTTTAAAAAATTTCAGAGCCTATGGCGAGCAAACTTACTGAGCTTATGCTTTGTTTACTAGTGAGCAAACAGGAAGTGACTGGCAGCTATTGTTCTAGGACATTGAAGGAAGGAGAAAAATATGTATGTAGACTAAAAATGGTTTCTGTAAATTACTGGAGGATAAATAGATTATTTGGTAAGACAGGCTTATTATCTTTGTATTGTTTGCTTACCACATTTCACTGTTGTTCTTCTCTATGTCAGAATAAATACATTTATTACAATAGAGTGTTGCACCACTGGCTAGAAAATATAATCAAATGCTGCTTTAGTTAATTTAATAATTATCTCAATAATTAACTAACATGTAAGAATTAGTTCCTAATCTGTAATTGCAAAGTTTTTCCAGTGTCTGACAGTTGACATTTTTTTGTAGTTGTCTGTTCTCTTGAACTTCATCAGAATTTCAGCTCTTGCATTTTCAGACATAAGTGAAATAACTTTACAACTTGTTAAGATAATTTCATTCAAATTACCTTATTCAGAGGAAAGAAGATAAAGGAATTTGGAATATAAGTAATTCAGAATTCTCACAGAATTAGTTATGCTGAGCCATAAGGCCTATACTGTTCCCATTAAGTCAGTGGAAAATTGATTTTTTAAACTCTAGTGTGATGCATCAAGTTCTTAGCCAAGGCTATACTGCAGCCTCAGGATAGGGACATTTTTCCAGTAGAGCTGGAGATAGAATGATGAGAAAGTAGTTACTTTGATTAATAGCAGAGTATGGTCTTGGGATAACATGTAGTTATACCTTTTAAAGAGTAAAATGGAGCTGTAAAAATCATAGCAAAAAGCATCCTAGACACACTTTTAAAAACGTGAGTGTATTAATTCTCTTCACAAGATTGTTTTTCCTATGTGCAAGATTGCTTTTGCACAGCCCTTAGGTGAGCTGTTAAGAAAGAGTGAAGTCCCTTATTGTTGCAGGCACTGCAAGTGGCCAAGGTGTGTCTTCATTGTTAGAGCCACAGTATTTTTCATGTAAATATCTGGCTGTAATTTTTTCTCTTTTCTTGACAGGACCTGAAAAAACCCTTTGATAAAGCTTGGAAGGACTATGAAACAAAAGTGTATGTATCTTTTAAACTTTTATTTAAGAGAAAAATGGAATTGAAATCTGTAGAGGTTATTATTTTATGCCAAGATTGGATGCTCTCAGCAGGTGCATGTACTAGAAGTGGATGTACACCTATCTGAGGCTTGTAAATTGTGTCTTATCTTGTGGATCTAACCCAGCTTAGCAAATGCCACTTGTTTGAAGTTACCAGATACACTATATAAGCAGCTGTAAAATAAGTTTATAAAAATCGGAGTTTTATATCCAGCTAAATAAATTGCATGAGTCAACAAAGCTCAACACCTAATATCAAACACAATTGATTCCGGTTCCTTGCAAATCTTAAATGGTTCAGTGCCCTACATCTGGGACAGTTGTTTCCAGGGTTGGCCTGGTCAGCTATATCAGCACAGCTGACGGTCTCTGAAGTAGAATGTTGTAGTGAGTTTTATTTCACATTACAGTATTATCTGGATTATGACTGTCAGCTTTGTGTCACGTGTATCTTTGTTCCTCTGAAATAAAGCTGCCTTGTATCAGACCATTTCTGATGATACAGGTCCAGAAGAATCACGTATGATGACACTATTTAACATAAATAACTTGCAGATCCACAGCCAACTAGACTGGCTGAAAATCTAGCACCATTTGTATATTTTTTTCAACTGCACAAAATTATAATGATTCTCTGGTGCCTACTGAGTTAGTCTGTCTGAAGTCTTCAGAAATTATTCCTGTAGCTGGTTTACTCGCAAAAGCAACAAGTTAGCTAAATTTTATTATTCTTTTTGGGAGTAATAATGAGGAATACTGCTTTCCAGCATCAAATTTTGAGGAGGATCTGTGTCGCTTTTGGTTTTTGAAACTGCCTAGCTATAGCTGGATTTTCATAAAAAGACATTCTGAATTACCGAGGTAAACCTCTGGTCTGACACTCTAAATCCATGGGATATTGTGATGGTTCCAGTGTTTATGTTCCTGACACCAGTGAGCAGTCTCATTTGGTGCCATATCAGTTATTGACTGTTGAAGTAATTAAGATTTCTAATCATTGCCTATGGCAGCAGTTGATCTCTGAGGACAGACCTTAAAGAGTAGTCCTATAATTTAGTCTGCTGTTGTCTACCAGTGCTTGATTGCTGGATCTGAAAGCTTGTTTACCTGTGTGTGACTATTCATACTGACATCCCACGAAGTTTATGTGCAGAATTTAAAATAAATTTGTGCACTGCTGGGACATCCACCAAGAGCATTTGTATGTTACTACTGAACTAAGATCTGGAGTGCTTTTAGGATTTCTGATCTAATGTTCACTAGGATGAGTGTGTTGAAGTGATGTAAAGATTTGTACTTGATCATTGGTTTGCTCAGAGCTGATGTTTCAGAGTCAGATATTTCAGAAACATTTTCAGTTGTTATTTAATTTAATTAAGTACTTGAGAAGTAAAAAATCTCCTTAGAAAATGTATCTCTATATCTGGGGATTTTTATTTGAGGTTATGGACATATTGGAACTGTTGCTCTGTGTGCTGGATCATTCAGGACCTGAAGATGTGATGCTGACGATGTGTTTTCTGTCTCTGGGATGGAATTCATTGCTGCTTGTACTATATAATGAGATTTTTTTCTTTTAACCGGCAATCCTTTTGAAAGCCTGTTTTATGACTTTGCTTTCAAGTAAGACATTTGAGTTTTGATCTGAAATGGGTTTCTTTTTCCACACTTTCTGCAAGATTTTTTAACAAATGAAGCAGACCTCCTTGACAATGCTCATTCTAAGCCACTTATGTGTCAGGTTATTCAACATGCCATAGTCACAGGTAGCACATACTCATCAGGAAATTCTTTCAGATCCATGAACCATTTTTTTTGGTATTTCTATGTGGTGGGCTGGTACAATTACTGAGCGCTCTATTTTTATAAGTGGTTAGATGAAATCTCCACATCTGTATTTCGGAGTTTTAAGCTCTTAGTCCAGCCTGTTGGACTCTTTGACTTTGATCAAGACAAAAGGATCATCTGATTGAGGCTCAGGATAAGGAGTCTGGGAATTCTGTGTACAAGAAAATTCTTTAAAACAGTGGGCTGGTCTTTTCTGCCTTTTTTGTAGGCTGTTCTACAACAGCAGAAATTACTTTTCATGGCATAAGGTTGGCAGTCAGGGAATATTGTTTTTCAGTGCAAACTGTGTTCCTTATACCAAGGAGCAGACCAGTTTTCCATGGTTAAGTTAAATTCAGTCTTGGAACTTCCCTGAGACCTCTGCCCCTGGAGTAGGATGGTCGGATTTGTCAGACCTCTTGTGCATAAGATCAGTTCCCACAAAAATTGAGATGTTATGAGCTGTCGTTATGGAGCATTTGTCTTTAAAAACCAGAGATGGGAAGTTTAATGATGTGATTTTCAGTTTAGGATGAGAATATTAATTTGAGCCTGAATCTGTTCAGGCCAGCTTTTTTTCTCATACTAATTTTTGAATATAAGAAAACAGTTTAGTTTCTCTGAAAAAGAGGTTTCTCTGGGTTGCTATTATACATGCTGCTGAGGTTTCTTAAGAAAATGACTCTTTCATTCTGTGGCTGTCCCAAATGGATCTAAACTTCCTTACAGCTGTGTGTTTTGGTCATCTGTTGCAGTGGGTGGATGCAGACTCACCTCAAGAACTCTTAATTGCAAATTTTGGGGGTTTTGTTGTGGTATCTTCATGCTCTCTGCTTTAATAAAAAGGACAAAGGAACCAGTACAGGTAACACCAGTCTCCCCTACAGCTTGTATTGCCAGAGTAGAATGGTGGATGTAGGTGCTGATAGCCAGAGGTTTGCTCAGCCTTCTTCAATCTGTTACTTTAGATAACCACTTGTTTGGATTGTACCCCAAACCAATTTTAGGTGTGTGCTTAGTGAGCTGTCTTTTCCATGACATTTCTTCAAATAGGTGAATAACTGTTTTTAAAATTCTTCCTGGTTTGATTATTTTTTTTTTCTTTCTTTCTTTTACTTTTCCCTTTGGATTAACAAACTATTCAAGGCTGCTAGGCTGCCCTTTTTCTGCACATGCCTCTGTATCATATGCTTAACATCATATAGTTCATATGCGTTTCCTAGTCACAAGTACACACGTGTGAAGCTACCTGCCAGATAATGAAGTGGTATTTTTGTAGTCTGTGGGGAATTGACAGTTTTCATATTGATTGCTGTCTTTATAAGGGAAAATTTAAGCTTATTTGTCACCTGTCTCATCTCTCTTACTTTCACCTTTGTGATGACCTCTTGGGTGCAAATAGACCCACGTGCGACCTATATGAAAAGAAATAAAGTTAATTTTAAAATGGCATTTGTTTTGCTTTATTTGCATAACAATTTTTGAGCTGCTGCTTCAACCTCTGTATGTAATTGTGTTTAAAAATTACTACATCTCTAGTTCTTGTTTGGGAGAGAGATGTTAAGATCCATTCTGATGCTCATGGATCACCTTCCATCATTGTTGATTACTATGCAGGTTCTTTGCCCCATAGCTATTGCTAACCGGGGCTCCGCGGCTTCTGTGCCGGAGCGCCAGGTGCTGCGCTCTTCCAAGAGTGTCTCGTTAGCACAGCCGCTCGGCAGGATCAGCCACACACTCAAACACACGTGCATGCACAAATGCAGGGATAGCTTCAGTAATATGGGTCGATAGCAAAGAGGCAGGAAGGATCTCCGCATAGAGTTCCGCATCCGCACCACGAAGGAGTCAACACGCGAAGACGAGACAGTGGAGGGTTCAGGTTTAAGTATGGGAGCAGGGTGAGCATCAGGGACCAATGATCTGACGGCACGGGGGCGGTACACAGGCAGGACTAGAGAATGGGAGCCAATGGAGAGGCTCTGGGGGAGTGGCGAGGGGCAAAGGCCAATGGGGGGAACCTGGAGAGGAGAACTCTCTAAGACACGGAACATGCAAGGCAGCAAGGGGGCAGGGCAAACAGCAACCAACCAGGAATGCAGAACTGGGGTAGATTACCATAACAGGGCAAAGCGTGCTGGGGGAGGCTTCTCTTCTCGCCCTAACCTGACAGAAGTCTCTGGTGCTAGGGACTGTCTTTCCCGAGGGTTCTCTTTGTTTTTTGTACCGCAGGCTAGCTAACCGCCAGACATAGCCACCTAAATTGTCAGAGTGTTTTTTTCAGACTCACCTTCATTGAAATAACTGTGGGAAGCTGCATAGCTGTTTATTTTTACTCTGGGGCTGCTCTTGAATAAGGTAGTATGAGGAACAAGTAACCAATAGTTTCTTGCAAACCTGTCTCAGTCAAAAATTGGGACTATCCTGAGGTGCCATTCATGAATAATTTATCTTTTCTCACCATCAATCGTTGACTCAGTTGGAGCCGTAAAGATTTTTAAATGTTTTTAAAGCTGTAAAGCAGCGCACTTCTTTTGGGACCTCAGTTACAGTTGGAGTTTCCTACATAAGAGCTGGGAGATGCTGCCGGCCACTCCAGCAGCACAGCGGGACTGGTCTGTGTCCTTTGGGAGAGCTGTTTCAGAATGGGCTCGTTTTGTTACAGGGCAGTTGCTTTCCCCCGTGTACTTAAACACTAATGGCTGGCGTGCCGGGGGACCATATGGGGAAGGAGTACGCATCATAAAGACTGCTCATTCTCCCAGCAGACAGATCGGATTCAGCAAGGCACTGAGCCAGATTTCACCCACATGCCTCAGTTTAATCAGTCCTGTTGTGGTAGATTCTGAGGTAAAGACTTTGTATTAATTTTGCATAGGAAATAGAAGCATAAACCTACTGAAGAGTATTATTTACACTCTTTTTGTAGCTGAATATGTCTGTATTCCAGACATAAACCTGATTTTCCTGAAAATAAAGAAATGTTAGTTTTAGAAAATAGAGTTGTCTTTATTTTGGGCCCTGTAAATGCCTATTATCTTCAGAAGTTGTCTTTAATAAGTGTTATGCTAATGCTACGAAACATAAAGGTTAAATGAAAACTAATGAGCTATTCCTGGGAAGGCTGGCTGCGTCTCCTCCTTTGCCATTCTCCTTTTAAAAACTGGGCATGAGGTCTCTTGTGAACAACTGAGTGAAGAGAACAAGTTGTTTGAATGTCCTTATGGCAATTTAAGGTCCAGGCATTAGCAATACATTTCTTCTGTGAAGAAACGCAAGTGCTCATATCTAGAAATAACTACTGTTGATTTGTTTCTGAACCATTTGAAGTCAATGGAAAAATGAACAAAGTCAAATACAGTCATCTGTTAAGATACCTGCTGTCATCTGTTCAGCTATTTGTTTAAGTGATCATATTTCTAGTTTGGTAAACTCATGTTTTAAACAATATGAAAAAATTTTATCTGAAAATTCTGTAAGCTTTTCTCAATTTATTTCTTCAGAGCTCTAACTTGACTCAGTAGATCATTGATATTCATAGCTCTTAGATATTTCTGCTGTGTTTCCTTTTAAAGCAAGTACATAAAACAAAGTGAAGGTCACAGCTTGAAAATAGTGACATAGAATGGAAGTGCTAAACAAGGTAGCTTAAATATAGAGTCACAGAATAGAATAATACAATCATTTAAGTTTGAAAATACCTTTATGGTCAAGTTCAACCATGAGTCTAGTGCTGCCAAGTCCACATCTACAGCATGTTCGTAAGTGTTACATCTACACATCTAAATACATGCATATATGGTGACTCAAGCACTCCCCTGGGCAGCCTGTTCCAATGCTTTACAACCCTTTCCAGAAGAAATTTTTTTCTAATATCCAATCTAAACTTCCCCTGGTACAACTTGAGGCAGTTTCTTTTTGTCCTATTGCTTGTTACCTGGGAGAGGAAACTGAAATTCCACTGCTAAAACCTCCTTTCGGGTAGTTGTAGGGAGTGATAAGGTCCCCCTGAGCTTCCTTTTGAACAACCTAAAGAATCCCAACTCCCTCAGCCACTTCCCATCAGACTTGTGCTCCAGACCCTTCACCAGCTCTGCTGCTCTTCTCTGGACTTGATCCAGCACCTCAATGTCTTTGAGGGGCCCAGAACTGGACACAGCACTTGAGGTGCAGCCTCACCGGTGGCGAGTACAGGGGAACAATCACTGCCTTGGTCCTGTTAACCACACTGTTGCTGATACAGGCCAGGATGCCCTTGGTCATCTTGGCCACCTGGGCACATGCTGGCTTGTGTTCAGCTGGCTCCTGACCAGGACCTCCAGGCTGTGATGGGCAGTTTTCCAGCCACTCTGGGCTCAGCCTGTAGCGTTACCTGGGGTTGTTGTGATCCACGTGTAGGACGTGGCACTTGGCTTTATTGAACTTCATAGCATTGGCCTTTGCCCATTGATCCAGCCTGTCCAGATCCCTCAGCAGAGCCTTCCTACCCTCCAGCAGATCCACATTCCCCCCCAGTTTAGTGTCATTTGAAGATTTACTAAGGGTGCACTTGATCCCGTTTTCCAGGTGATTCATAGAGATATTAATCAGGACTGGCCCCAACACCGACCCTGGGGAATAACACTAGTGACCAGCCACCAACTGGAGTAACTCCGTTCACCACTGTCCTCTGGGCCTGGCTCTCCAGACAGTTTTTTTGCCCAGTGAACAGTGTACCTGTTCAAGCCATGCGAAGCCAGTTTGTCCAGGAGAATCCTGTGGGAAACAGTGGCGAAGGCTTTACTGAAGTCCATGTAACCACATCCACAATATACTGGTTCAAGTCTAAGATTTCATATTAAGTATTTTTATTTTGAAAGAGATTACCTACAAATTAAGTGGAAAAATCTTTGAATGAATCTGCAGCTGTTATGGATGAAATGATGAAAATACTTGAGCACATTTTGCTCCTTCTGCCCTCTTCCCCTTTATCATTCAGAGCAGGATGTATGAAAGGGAAAATCTTTCCAGCATTTCCAAAGGGAAAGTATGACTTCTGCTTTGAGGACTTGAGTGATAGGAGAGACATGCTTTACTGTCAGCATTGACAGGCAGTAGGGTGAAATAAAATGGAGAGTCTTTCACCAAAGAGCTGGAGGGCCAGAGCCTAGAGAGTCACACTGAAAAGGAGGACTAGACAAAGAGAGGATATGTGAAATGAAAACGTCTAGTATTATTTTGTCAAACAAAATAGCTTTCAGAAGCACTCCTTTTCCCAGAGTGCTATCATTCAGGTGTGTTCCTTCCAGGTGCTATTCTTGGTCTCTCCACCTTCTCATGTACGTACCCAGACTCAGCCTGGCTTCCTGCTCTATGGAGAAGAAGAGGAAGAATGACAAGAATTGCTTCCCAGCCAGCCAGTTCACTACTGTTGCATGTACACAGGGTGCTCTGATTGTTTACCCTTATTGACTGGCAGAATATAAATACAAGTCTTTGGTGTTTATTTATACCATGATCTGTATGACAAAATTGATTTATTTGAAATGCAAATTATAATTTATATTGAAAGATGGTTGCTTTTCAAATTGAAGCTGTAAAAATAGTCTTATATTGGAAACTGAATGGGTTCACTTTGTATCTCTCTGACTTTACTGTTGTAATTCTTCATCCTGTATTTCAGCTTTGCTTGTCTGTTACACACATCTGAGCTCACTGTATATTAGTTATGTGCAGCTGTGTTGTAAATGGACTGACGTGTGCTCACATTTTAATCTTAGTCAGCAAAGTCTGTATATGTGATATGTGCATTACAAAACATTTGCTGCTTTCTTATGGCTTCTAGGGTATTTTTTAGAGTTTTCACAGTTTTCTTATTAATTTGGGTTAATTGATCTGCCTGGAAAACCTGAATACCCTGCAACACTTGGAAATCCCAGTGTTACATTACAGGACTGTCTTTGCCAAAAGGATTTGGTTAATGTCACAATAGACTGACACTTGAAGCTGAGTTGATCCTTGTGTTTGGATAGGACACTCAGCCAGCCTTTAGCACTAGAAAGATTTGTGCGCACCACGGCTATGAGGGGTTTCTTTGTTTCCCTGAAAACTAAGTGTCCTGTAGTATCAGTCAGGTAGAAGGTAGCAAATTATTGTAGCAAAACAACAGGATAAATTCTGAATTACAAAGGTGAAGATGTAATTAGATATTAAAAACATAAATAATGAGGAAATGCAAATGTGAAATGCACCATCATGTATCTCTGATACTTGTCACTGAGACATGATTTGGGTTTTTTGGTAAAGTACCTTTTTGAGTTTTTGAAGACAGGTAGCCTGAAACTCCACCAAATGGCTTCAAGGATATCTTTCTCTGAATTGCTTGATAGAGGTCAGTATACTTTCATCATGGTTTAACTGGTTTTTTTTTGCCTGTGGAGTATGTTTATCCTTAAAAGAGCAGGAAGGATTCTTTCACCAAAATCTAGCTTCCTTTAGGAGGAATACAATGTATGCTGTGATATTGTGCATAGTGTTTGACTCTTTGGCAGTGTTAGCTGTTTTTTTGGTTTAACTAGCATTTAGAGATACCGTATGATATGCTAATAAACTCCTGAGATTTTGGAGGTGGTTTCGTTATCTTATGCTTGAGTATTGTTCTCTGTAAACAATGAAAATAATATACAGTAGTAATTGGTAGTTACTAGCCTTCACACACCTGGTCACATGTCAGTGAGTTCTCTGGCCTCAGGAACTGTTAGGTTAATTTGGAAATTGAGAGAACTGAGACATCCTGGATCTTTCCTCTGAGGTCTGGCTGTTTTAGAACTATCATGTATGATATAATTTAAACTCTTCTAGAGTGTGTGCTAGAAAGGAGCTGCATATTTATAATTTTCTGTTAATCTTTTTTGTAATGCTTTTTCTTTCTTGTTCAGGATTGTCTGGTTCTTGTGTTTGGACTCTCATTTTCTGTGCCTACAATATAGTGTAATTGGGAGTAATTGAGTAAGAGTACAGACTTATTTTTCATGAAAATAGAACATTCTGGAATTGAGTTTAATTCAGGCAACTGGAGGTTGGCAGAATATTTATTTCAAAGGAGAGGAGCTTCCTTCCAAACGTCTGCCTCTGGCAGGATGTGATGGGCTGAGGAGGAGCACAGTGCTGGCTGGATGTGCTGGCTGCTGGAATACTGCACGGGGCTGGCTCTGCTGTGCCTGCCTGTGCTGAGAACACAGTGGGGCTTTTTGAATTGCTGCTCAAAATGATTCCCAGTGGGCATGTTGAGGGGTAGGATTAATGGAATTAATTCTTGTTTTCCCTTGCTGCTTGAGATGTAATAGGAGGCAGTTCCAGTTCCTCATTCTTGAGAAGTTTAAGTACAGAATATTTTGTTGACTGGAAGTCCTTAGACCTTCTAGACATTTTCCCATAAGCTGTTAGGGTAATGTTAACATCAGGTTAAGAGAGTACTTGAGACATGTCATCTTTTCAGAGAGAGAACTGAGAGACACTTGACTGCCCAAGAAGAGGTAGGACAGTTGTGCGTGTTACTTTTTCCTCTGATCTTCTTCCTGTATTCCTGTGTAATGCTTCCTCTTGTTCAAAAGCAGTATAGCATTTCCTCAGGAAGCTCTTTTCAGAATTTTGAGGTTCTAAACAGTATGAGTGGCAAACTAAAAGTCTTCAAAAAGTAAACACCCTCGTGTATTTTCTTTCCTTAATATCTTTTTTTTTCTATATTAGACTTGTCTAACTGTGTTGTCAAATTATGCTACTGCATTTAGAAATAATATGGAGAATAGCTTTAACAAATGCAGAAGTGAGTTTATGGGAATATGCCAGGCATTGGTTATTCATTTATATTCTGCAGGAGAACCTGTTTTATTCAGAGCTCTTGGAAAATGTTCATGGAAACTTTTAGGGAATTAGGACAGCTGGTCTAACAGACTTTGAAGTCTGCAACACAGCCAGCTGGCCGGCATTCCCAGTGCCAACTGGCTCAGCAGCAAGTAGAGAGAGCAACTGTGATTTTGGCTTAGGAAGCCCTGTATATATAGAAGATGACTTGATGACAGGCAAGACTCAATAAATCTGGTGATATAATTGAACTTTGTTAACCAGTGTTTGCTCTGTTGGGATTAAACATCCCCCTATGTTTTCAATTAAAACTCATCATTTTTTCCTGTATTTTCTTTCTTTGGAGCAAGAACTTAGTATGTTCTTCTCATTTATTGTCTTCTTTTGGAATATCTGTCCGAACATTACTTAGATGATTAATTAGATTTCAGCTACTGTATGTCATTGCTGATCTTTAGTCATTGTCAAATTTCAAATGAAATGTCATCTGGAAGTAAGTCATATGCAAAGCTACAGGAGTTTGACTCCACATCTGTCAGTAGACTTTGTGAATAATCTGATTTCCTGAGAGGCTGTGGATTTCTCGCTTCATTGACTGATTTTTTTTTTTTTTTTTTTTTTGCCTTATAGTACAAAAATAGAGAAGGAGAAAAAAGAGCATGCTAAGCTGCATGGGATGATTCGTACAGAAATAAGTGGAGCTGAAATTGCAGAAGAGATGGAGAAAGAAAGAAGGTTCTTCCAGTTACAGATGTGTGAGGTAAGATTCAGTGTGAAATTATTATTGTTTTGCTGCTGGTTTTAGGAAAACTTTGAAAAATGTAGTTGTTTTAACAGCAGCTGTGATATTAAAGGGAAATGGCAAGTTATTTGTTGACTCCATTTGTGAAAATATGTTTTTTTATTATCCTGATAGGCAAACTTTGCCAGGAATTTAGATATTTGCTAATTTCACTTAACAGGTAAATTAATGCAAAGCTCCATAAAACACGAAGAGATTATAATAAATAAGTCTTTACACTACTATTTCACTGTAAGTTATTTTAATCCCTTGATCATTCTCTAAATTGTTCCCTGTGCTGACAGCTGTTGCATTATTATGACGAGAGGTTCTAGCCTAGCACACTGCTGGGTTGGCGCAGAAAAAAAGTGCTAAGGATGGGATCCAGTTGTCTTTCAAGTTGTTTCTTGAAATTCTTGTTTCAAGAATGTTTCTACTTCAAAATCGCTGTGATTTTGCAGTATGTTAAATCTGATGGGAATATTTTTGGTTTAAGGATGTGTCTGGCTCTGTGGTTGGGAACTCAAGTTGCTGTGTTCTTTTTTAGTATGCATTAGCCCAGGAATACACCATGGGTGTTTCTACTGACTTTCCTGTGATCGTGATAGCTAATTTGACTCATACGCCAGCATAGCATAACCGCAGTTGTCCTGAATATCACTTTTAGTAACTACATGCACTCATACTAAAGATAAAAGCTTCACATTCTGAAAATGTTTGAAACTGATAAGGGGATTTGAGTAACAAATAAACATATGGATGTTGTCAGTGAGTTGCCCATCTATATCCTTCCTAAGAAACAACTAGGAACAAGTGCTTCTCTCTTGCTGTGTCACAGTAAAGGAAGAGTTCACTTTAGTCAGTTGTAGTGATAATGCAGGGTGAAGTCTCTGAAATTGGATCAAATTACCTTAAATGTGGAATAGCTCAAGTTTATCCTGTATTTCTTCTGATTTTGAGGAAAAGAAGTTTAAAGTCAGTTACCTCTGAATAGTCATAAAAGAGGACTTTGGTTTTGTTTTGATAGTAAGTCAGAAGGGTGACATATTGAAGTTTTATCATAAGGACAGACTAGTTCTCTATAAATTATGAGAGTGAACTGAATACCAGATGCCTAGAGGTCCATTTTAAATTACCAGGAGCTGGAGAGGTGATTGTTGTAACTTAATACTATCCAGTGCGCATGTCTGCATTCAGGCTCATCGTTTGTTCACCTGAACCAGCATAAGAAGCTGTAACAATGAAAGGTGGCACCTGGATACTGCTTTAGTTGGTTTAAAACATTTAGGGTGTACTGTGAGAAGGGGTAAACCAGATGGATTAGAGGATTATTAAGAAGAGATTCACTTCTTTGAGTGGAGGTCTAAGTTGGGGTTAAAATTTGTTGTCATTTAATGGACAGTTAAGGACTTTGATCAATCATACTTCTGCTTGCATGGCTGACCTATCTATGCTATGGTATTGAGGGGAGAAGCTACCACTTAATATGGACTTTGATTGTGCCTTATGCAAAAGGACAGTAATTACAGTTCTTTTGCACTTGACAGTAGATTTTTTGAAAAATCTCTTGCTAAACTGTAATTTGTTGTAATTACCATGTATAAGGATTTGATAAAGAAAAGTATAAAATCAACAGGCAGATTTTTTTTAGTGAACTGCTTTCCTCTTTAATGACATCTGTTTAGCAATGAATTTAACAACCAGTGAGATACAGTTTTAGATGCGCTGCTAGGTGTAAGAATGGGTTCCTAAACGTACTACACAAACCCTTCCATGCTTTCTTTAGCAGAGGCTTTTTTTAGAAGCCACAAAGGATATTCTAACAACTTGAACAAATCATAGTGAAACATCCTCACAGGATATCAACAATCAGCAGTGACAAGAATCCCTTTCGTGTGATTGAACTCTTAAAGCCACTTTTTGCTGCATTTTCTTTTAGGTTTTGTAAATCTTTGACTGTTAAAACTTGTTGAAATATGACTGAAAACAAAGTGTTAAAAAAAACCCCTGTAGCAGGAATAAGTAATTTCTTTTGTGAATTACTGTTTTAACAGTACCTGCTGAAAGTCAATGAAATCAAGATTAAAAAAGGAGTGGACTTGCTTCAGAACTTGATCAAGTATTTTCATGCTCAGTGCAAGTATGTTTTACTTTTCTTTATATCTACATAACTGGAACAATGTTTTGTTTTCAACTTTTGACATCATCATAACACTTTCCTGGAATTTTCAAAATAAATCTAAAGATTCAGCTGTACTTGCTGATGTCTTTTGACAGATTCCTTTTGTCATATTAGTCATTACTTTTGTTACTATATTCTGAAACATGTAATCAGGTTGAGCTTGTCACATTGAATATAGGTGTATGTTCCAAAGGAATGCCAAACAATAATTTGCCATGTTTATAAACTACTCTTGAAACAGAGCTTTTAGTTTGATCTATTACTTAGTGGTCCTTTAGTTTTGATGGACTTCTTTGAGTGTATCTAACAATGATCTAAATTAATTCTGTGCTCAAGAAAAGTAAGTTGCGTAAGTAGTGGAATACTGAAAAAGTCACTCTTTTTCTAGTTTATTAGAGGAGGACCCAGTAATAAAACACGTAGTTCTCATTAGAATTATGTGCTTTTGTTGTGGTAGTCTTACAAATCTGTCATGTAGCAATGAAGTCACAGCTATAAACTTGAAAGAGCCACTGCTAACCTGTTGAAATCAGTAAGTTTTCATCTTAAAACAGCAGTCTGCATCTATGTATTTCTTCCCTAAATAGCTGTGTTGCTTTTAAAATCAGTTCCACTTGCAGTATGTCATTAATGTGCTCTGTCCATTTAATAAAATTTCAGCAACATAAATGCTGTGTTGTGTTGTCGCTTTCGTGACTGCTTCCCAGAGTGAAAATATTTTATGTTGCAAACAGTGCAGCAATATTTAATCAAATATGCATGTAATTGTGATTACTTAAAATTTAATTTTTAAATCTCTTTTTTTTTTTTTTTAAGAACTGGAATATTTGGCATAGATAGCATTATTCTGCCAATACAAAATACATGTACTACAGAAAGATGTAGCATATTCAGTTTGCATATAGACCATAATTAATGCTTGGGAAACAAAGGGGTTTTCCTTTAGTAAAAAGATTGAATCAGACATGAAATTATGTGGCTTCAAGAAGTCACAATTATTTTGTATCTACTAGAACTTTTGCTGTTCTGCAAATGAATCTTGCATGTTCTGCAAGATTTCTTCAGAAAATGGGATGAGAACTTGTATTTGAGGTGAGAATGAGGAAAATTTATGTGGCAGTGGATTGTGGCAGTTCTGAGTCTCATTGGGGATTTTGTGTGTTAGAATAAGCTATGATGGAAATAAAGAGGTGGATCAGTCAAAGATGGATTAAAAAAGTTTGCTGTTTTGAAGTTTATGGCATGGCATAATAATAT
This sequence comes from Corvus kubaryi, assembly GCF_017639235.1. Lineage (NCBI taxonomy): Eukaryota > Metazoa > Chordata > Aves > Passeriformes > Corvidae > Corvus > Corvus kubaryi. The sequence goes on along the minus strand of NW_024581116.1, from coordinate 13,651,560 downwards.
GTATATCTTCCTTTGGCAACTTTCTAAGCAGAAAATACAAAGTAAAGTTTCATAACAGGTTGCTTTTTGCTTTTCTTTATAAGTTTCTTTCAGGATGGGTTAAAAGCAGTTGAAAGTCTCAAGCCTTCAATTGAGATGCTCTCGACAGATCTTTATACAGTGAGTAGCAACCTTTCATATTTGTGTGGTAAATTTAGTTTTTTACAGTAGAAGCATGATCATTTTGGTTCAACTTGCCTCCCTGCTTTAATAGTCAGCCTTTAAGGTTTGGAGTAGATTGTTGAGTAAAATCTTGTTTTAATATAGCATTCAGAAGCCTTAGTTTCAGTTCAGGACCCCACTGTGTAAAATGTTATTGAAAACAGCCTTTGCTCTAAAGTGTTTATTAAGTGGAAAATAACATGTGGTTTCAAATGGAACACAAGGAAGCAAGAGCATTGTGAGGCAATATCAATGTCTTAACCCAGCAATATCCTAATCATTATCAAGTTTTCTGAAGATACAAAGGAAAAGAAACTGATCACATTATCTTGTCTCTTTGCTTTCATTCGCACTGAACATTTCTCAAAAAATGACTCAATTAGACAGCAAATTTGAAAGACCTGCATTGAAAATTTTAAAAATGTTATTTTTAACCTGTGTTTTTCTTCATTTGAGATTAAACAAGCACAAGATGAAGAACGAAGACAATTAACACAGCTCAGAGATATTTTAAAATCAGCGCTCCAAGTTGATCAGAAAGAGGTGAGCATAGAAGGTGGTTTAACTTTTTGAAACACCTATTTTAATTACTTGTAATGTTAATATTCAAAATAGAGTTATTTTAACTTTTATCAGACATCTAATTCCTTTTGTTCATTCATCTTTGTTTTGATGCTGATATTGAATATTTCTGACAAAGGCATTTTTTTAAAAAAATGAATTCCCACTAAAAATATGAGGCTTACTGAAAAGTAATTTATTTTTGTTACCAGTATTGTCGAATACTTCAGGTAGTGCACTGTTGCTGAAACTGAGAATGAAAGAACTTGGGCAGTATCAAGAAGACCCTATTCATAGAACCTTATCTCACAATATTATTCCAAACTGTATAAAGATTATGTAAAACTGAACTTCAAATCCCAAAACACTTCTGTCATCATCTTCAAAAATGACAATCAAGTTTGCTACTCCTTACACACTTGAAATGCCAGTGTTCAAGTGTGCAAGACCTGGGTCAGTTTGGCAAGCCAATAAGTATTTTTTGAGTTCTAATTACGATTGCCATTAGATTTAATGAATTATAGAGTCGTTTCATTGGGCAAACCCTGATCTGGAAGTAAGCATCTTTTGTATAATGTAATCCTAAATGTTAGGTCTACTTTTGTTTCAGATTGCTAGTGCCTCCTCTTGATATAAATAAATGCCAGCCAGCTTCCTTTGTGTGGCTGCTGGGCCATGAGTAAGTGATGAATGAACCCCCTCCCCCTTTTCAGATTCTCTTTCTCAGAGGGATCAAAATGAAACAGTTTAGTCTATGGGGCTCAGACTTCCTTGATCTTTTCCGGTCTTGCTTTGATCTTCCCATGATGACTTCTAGCTTTTACTGGTGACAGACGATAGTTGTTGAGCAATGTAATCTAGTGGAAGATGTCCTTACCTGCAGCTGGGGGTTGGACTTGATGATCTTCAAAGGCCCCTCCCAACCCAAACCTGTGTGATTCTGTGACTTGCTGACAGGCATTTGGAACAGTCTTGAACACTCTTCACTCTGTTACCTCGGAAGTTTGTGATAATGACCAGTGTGTACAAAGTCCCATAAGATCAGCAGGCACTTACTTAAAGTCTGCCTGACATTCAGGACTTATACTGATTTGCCAAAAACTTCCAAATTTGAGCTTGGTAGAATGAGAGACTAGGGATCCTTGTGGAAATGGCGACTGCTTTGGGTTAGCCATTGATTGCCCACTTTGAAGAAGGAATCTTTGCTGTTTAGGGTGTGTTATCAGGTGTCCTCTTTTAATTGGGTCTGTGCTCAAGAGAGATACCAGAAGTAGTTGGCTTTCGTGGTTGCTGGGAACGTTTGTCAGTGATACTGATATTAAATGTATATGGAAGATGTGACAAGTAAACATCTTTTCACAGACTCAAAAATTAATAACACACAAAAATTTATTATTTCTACTGGATTTGTGACATTTAAAATACAAGTATAAAAAGTGCCTTATGCTATAGTCATTGTTTATTAATTCTGCAGATTTAGATATAGATGCTTACCCGCAGAGCATGAGAAGTACTATAATTATTTTTAAAGGTTTTGAAAATATCAATTAATCAGTGGGATGCCAAAGAGTTCTTGTATAATTTACTGTACAATCCACTAATATTATTCATGTTGCACTGTAATTTTCTTTACTATAACTGATTTCTTTTTCCTTCCTGAAATGCATTTACATTTTGTGACCGAAGTCTAGGAGAGTAAGTGTTACTATGTTTTAATGAAAATAGTGGCATGATTTCCATTCAGATTTCAAGAAACTGGATTTTTCCTCTGAGTTGTTGTCTATTGGCATGAAAAGACTGGTTCTTTCTTTCTCCTCTTTGGAGGAGAAAAAGGTTACCAAAAAATTTATCAGATTTTTCTTTGGAAAGAAAACTGTTTTAAGACAAATTGGTGATTTCCTTTGTACTTTCTTTTGGAAATTAAATCCAGTTGCTTGATTTGATGTTCTTGCAAGATTTTGAAGATATATGTGTTTTTAATTAAAATGGACTTCATGTATGAAATGACAGAACGTTGACAAATATTGTTCCTGTTGTGTTTAAAAAACTGAACACACAAGCACTCTTAGTGAACCTTTCTTCATTGTGCCTGTATGCATAGTTTCTTCCTGCACACAGCTTCCTCAAACCTGGTTTGTATTGAAGCTTCTTTTTGAAATGTAATTTTGTGTACACCTTCGTAATTTTTAATTTTTAAGCTTTTATTTTTCAAATGTAGAAGTTCTGCAAGTTTCAGAGTTAACCTTAGAGTTGTATTGCCTTGACTGTTCTTGTTCCCATGACCTTGGGTGAGGTCACTTCCTGTGACTGTAGTGTTTAGATTTGTTTCTGCTTCTTTGGTAGAACCTATAATCTGTTTAGGCCACTGCAAAATAGGATAAATTTTATGTTTCTTGACAAAAATTATGGTAATTGTGCTATAGGAAAGGCTGCCTGCAGGGCGTTCTGATAGATACATCTTTTGGAGACTTTGTGGGGCTATAATAGATAAGGGATGTATCTCTGAAACATGCTCTTGGCAATGACCCTGCAAATGTCGGAGACGTTCAGGCTCTGGGAGAGCTATGAGAGCTTTTTTTGGCAGCTTTACACACAGGAGTGATCCAAACAGTCTAAAAATCCTGCTTCATGGGAGCTGTGGAATGGCTGGCCAAAATTTGTTGTGTATAGGTTAAAGCACATTGTATGAAAAGTTCTGTTGTGTTCACATAGTGGGGCTGATAAACAGGATTTTAGAATATCTCTTACCAGTAGTCACAGACCATCTTTAGAGAATACTGTTTTCACATTTCTTTCGTTTTTAGCTCTGCTGTTCAGCTTGACGTAGAAGTCAGTATGTCTTTATAGACTTTGGAAGAAAGAATTTCAAACCTTTCTATGGTCAGTGAAGTGATTCACTAAAAACATGCGGCAAATTTTAAATTACTCACCTCTTTTTATATGCCTATCTGCATTTCAAATTTGATAAGGTGGTCAAAGTTCAGTTGCTTCGGTTTGTGTACTTCAGCCTGTTCTGATCTTGTTACGTTCAATATATACTTAAAATGACAATACTCTGCACTAGGTGTGTGTCCTCTATCCTGCAGAGATCCATTTCCTCCCATATGTAATGTACATTGTTTCTGCTCCTCCAATGAGGCCATTGGGTCTGACCCTGTTATATGTGATTTTTATCTCTGTTTTGTGCAGTATGCAAACCAGAAATAAGGGAAGATCCTTTGGAGAGCCTGCATATGGAAAAGGCATGCTGAACTTGACCAGAAGGATGTTAATTGTAGTGGTGATTTGTGGGGTGGTATCCCGTCTCTTAGGAGCTAGATCAAAATCATGAACTTCTTGTCAGACAGCTGTGGAAAACCATCATTTGGCAATCAGGTTGGACAATATTGGTCTGGACATGACCTGAGCTGAGAATTTAAAATGGACGATATGTTTGTCTTTAAGTTCTTCTCATGAAATAGTATTAAATTTTTTTAGATACTGTTCAGTCATGAATGTGTGGAAATACACATCAGCTGCTGCAGCTTCCTCTCCTGCTGAAATAAGGCAGGAAGCTTGTGTTATTGGTTTGCCAGTTGGGCCAAACACAGCAGCTGAGCCTAAACAGATGAAGGGAGGTAGCTGAAATGAGGCAGAAAATAATGCACAAAAAGTAGCAGCACAGACTAAAGTAATGGGAATGGTGCTATGAGCAGGTGTTGGAGGTCATCCGTAATCTTTACATAATTGAGGATGGGGAGAACTGAAATTAATTTCCTGTAAGACCTCTAATCTTGGAAATGGAGTTCCTTTACTGACTAGTGGGAGGCAGAGATCAAGGCATTGGTAGGGCACAATAGCTGGTGTCAGATCAGATTTTCTTCAGAAGTCAGTAAATGTATGCGTGCAATGGTTTTTAATGAGTGACAGGAATATTTTAAAAATGTTGTTCTGGCTTTATGTTGTGCAGCCAGAGTGCAAAACCAAATAATTCTATTTAAACAAAGTGGAAAGGAATGATAAGCAGACTGGTTTAAATCTGAAGGGATGCTTTGTCAGGCACAGACAGCTAAGTGGTAGTTCTGTAGTGCCTTTAAAAGGCTCAGATGATGTTGTAGCTACCTGCTATGGCTTTCTGGATCACTTGCTGAGAGGCAGGGAGCAGGCACAGGTTGCTTGTATTGAAAAGGAGCACCAAGGAGTGCTGCAGCCTGTGTGGAGCTCAGCTCATGGTTCTCAGGACCACTGAGCTCCAGCAGTGTATTCAGGATGAGTCTGAAATCCTGCAGCTTGGAGGTGTGGAGTCCTAAGTGCTCTGAACAGGGGTGTAGGTGGGAGCTCTGTCCCTACCATCATGTGTAGAATAGTTCGTAGTCATATTGGTGATCTGCTTTGTGGCTTTTTTCTTTGCTATAGTTGTATTAGCTGCCATATGTAGCATGAGAGTAATTGTGTCCATAGAGCAATGACAGTAGAAAAGAAAAAAATGAAAATTTTAAGTAATAGTCATTACTGTATGCATTTAAAAGTCCATTCTGTCATGTTACTGCTGCTAGTATAGTGTGACACATCAGATTCCTCATTTTCAGGTTCTTATTTTTTAAGGAGTTGGACTCTTGCAGCAGTGAGTCCTGCCTCTGGGTAGTTCTGAGAGCAGTGAGAAGGGTTCAATTAATCCTTGTCTCTTCCTGTCTCAGAATTCTGCATTGTTCTCGATATTTTGCTTTAACTTATTCTTTTTTGGATAGGACTTTTTAATTTTCTTGTATGACTCCTGAACTATATTTCCAGGAGGTCTCTTCTGCTTTTCGGACAATAACTTGACTTGTTTCCACAAAGAAAATTGCTTCTTCAAATTGATGTACATAATTATTTTTTTCAATGGAAGAGTGCACTATAAATTGCGGGTAATAATAATCTTTAATGTTTGTACCCTACAGTGTTTATGTGAGTTGGGAAGCCTTCTACTCAATTAAGTTTGGGGTTAAAACCCCTATATATTAAGGCCAAGAGTGCATCTAAATAAAAGCAATTAAAAAGATTTTGGCAAGTGCTGATAATGGATACTTCTCAAATGTTTTTGGTGCCCTCTGAAAAAAGAAATGGATCTTGTTCTCTCTCATTGAGGAGGAAAAGCATACTGCATTTAGCCTGTTGGATTAGAGGAGGAAGGAAAAGCTCTGAAACTCATTAATGGGGGGGTAGTTTGGTTGAAAGTGTGGAATGCATTACAAATTGCTGTTGATTATTTCAGGATTCTCAGATTCGTCAGAGTACAGCTTACAGTTTACATCAGCCTCAGGGAAACAAGGAGCATGGCACTGAACGGAGTGGCAGTCTGTACAAGAAAAGCGATGGGTAAGTACTGCTGGAGTTTGCTGGGAAAAATATTAGGTGCTAAGAGCTCAAGCAATTCAATACAAAATATATTTAAAACTGTCACCTTTTTTTCCCCTTTAAACTAGAATCAGAAAAGTGTGGCAGAAAAGGAAGTGCTCAGTTAAAAATGGTTTTCTCACAATTTCCCATGGTACAGTAAGTATTTGTTTACAGTATTTTATGTACATGGTTGCTAATACAGAAAGGCAAGCTCTGCTGGTCTATATTTATAATTTGGAATTAGCTAGATTCCTGATGCAGTGTTTTGAATATGAGGGATATCTTTTTTAAGGCAGCCTTTTAGAAATGTATCAAGACATACACAGTATCTAAAAATACAGCTATTTTAATGTTTGTGACTGTTAATGGGAAAAAAAGGCTTTTTTAGTGACTCAGTTCCTGTAAATGTTCATATTTTACCAGGCTACCTAGAAATACAAATACTTTTTTTTTTTTTTTTTAAAGATATGGTTGGGCATTAAGCCATCTTTTAGATATGAGTTAAACATTTGCAAGATAAACTGAGAGTGTGTTGAATCTCTTTTCTCCCCCAGATTTGCTGCTGTGTGGTAGTCTGTTAGCTCCTTAGGAGTAGCTGTTGGGGAAAATCAACTCTAAAAACAACTTCTACCAGAATGACAGGAAATAGAGAATTACAAATCCCTCTTTATTACTGCTACCAGTATTTGAACACATTAACTATAACTATTAAACATTTGTTAAAATTTTAAATCTTTATGCTGTCACGGTTTGGACCTTTTGCACTTGGCTTTAAACTTGGTTTTGCTTTCCTGTAACATTTTTTAATATTGTTTCCTCAAAACTTTTAAGAAAGTTTCTTTAGGCAAAAAATAACTCAGTTGACAGTATTTCTCATTCTTGGTCTAATAAACAGTCCTATTTCTTGGTCCCATTATGAACTGTTCTGTTCTTCATGAACTGTTCTATTCTTCATCCTGTTATGCCTGTTGCTATGACTACAAGTTGACCCTGGCAGCAAAAATGAATCAATCTCTCATTTGTGCATCTAACCACAAATCATTATCAGAATTGATAATCAGGAGTTAAGGAGGAGTATAAAGCCAGCCCTGCAAAGCAGAGTCATTACTATAGCTTTGAAATTATCCCCTTGTTTATTCCTCTTCTAATTTGGGTGTGTTGGAGTGTGTCTTTGTCAGAGAATAGTCTGTTGGTGTATTCCATGCTGGTGTCTCCATGTGCTGTGGTTGTGCTTGATATTGCACATGCTGTACTGGTACCAGTAGGAATGTAGTTGGGGCAGCTCAGAGCTGGCAGAGGCTACAAAATCCGCTTGTGGAGCAGAATTTGAAAACCTTCACTTGCAAGTACAATTACTGAGTCTATCAAGATACTGTTTTCTTCTCTTTTTATAAGCTGTCTACCAGATGTTCTGGCATTTTTAGAAGCAGTAAGTTCCCACTGAAATCAGTGGGGCCATAGCTGGAAATCAGTTCCTAAGGCAGATACTCAAATGTTAATTTAGGTGGGTGGGTTTCACAGGTTTGGTCTCAATGTTTTTATATTACAACATTAGAAAAGTCCCTTATTGTTTTAAAATACACTCCTAAAAGGTATTGTCACTTATTTGCTCACTTCCCCCTTATATATTGATGGCAGCTTTATGTAAAAAATTATTGAATGTTTCACAGACACTGAAACAGGTAGAAGTGATTTTTGTTCGTTAAAAATTTTCTGGGCTGCTCTAAATGTCTTCCAAGAATTTGGAAGGAGCAACATTGATTTCCAAGCTTCTCAGGGTTGATATCTCCTGGTCTCTGAAATATGATGTGTTTCTCTCATCCCAGCAGTTCATCAAAATCTCAGAAATTCAGTTGTCGGTTTTGTTTTCTTTATCAAATACAAATTTGTAAATGCTTTTCCTTTAAAGGCTAAGTGTTTTTCATGGATTTCTCTTTGGTCATGTAGCCTCTCTTTATGAGGGACTACTTTGTCGGTCTCTAGAACAACTATCTTCAGGCGATTGCAGGTGCTTAAACTTGCCTGCCAAGTGCTCTCCTGATGAATGGAGAGAATATGTTTGGTTCTCTGTCAGTCACCCAGCTGTGACCCTGTATGTGCCTGGCTGCATAGGCATACAGAAGTTACACTTTTAGACAACGAAAAGCTTTGAAGAAATCAGCATTCATACATTTAACATATATGGATGAAAAAACCATGATAGAAGCAGACTGAAACATGTAATTAGGAATTCCTAAGCGCTTTCCAGATCAAGAAGTCACAAGGCAAAAAGATTTCAGAAATATCAGATTCCTCAAACTGGATTTGTATTTAAAGAACATTTGCTGGTTGTCTGCAAAGAAAGGAATGTAAGAGAGACTCATCATCGAACCTTTTTTTGTTGTCATTTCTTTACTGCTGAATACTATACCATGATGATTAATAGGACAATCTGAAGGCAAAACAATCAGATTTCATGTTTTTATCCAGGAGTTGATCACTTATAACCAGAAAAAATGCATGATGAAATCAGCCAACCAGTCTGTTAAATGGACATATTTGCTCATGCCTTTTGTAAAGCCAGCTCTGTATCATGGCACTCCTGCATTGTCTCAGAGGCCTAACTTTTTGATTCTTTCACTTCTTTTTTTTGGTAGAATAGATTATGAGTCAGTTTTGCTGGATAGAGGGTTGCCATTTCTGCAGGAAGGAACATGAGTTGATGCTCAAGTCTGTGTATGGCATGAAAGGTGGCAGCACATCTTTTCAGGGTGTTGACATGTTAACATGGGTGTCCAAAAACTCAGCAGTAGTCTGAAATTTAATTGTCTAATCAGAGACTCAATCAGGAAAGTGAATTTCAGAGGTTTCAAACAAGTAGTGTAATAGTAGTTACATGTTTGTTAGTGTTTTCCATGCCTAGTGTCTCCTAATCCTGCCAAGTGTCTGAATTAATGTGGCTAAAGAGCTCATACAGCCTTAACTCCCTTTGTCTTTAAGCTTCAACTTCTCCCCAAGCAGCACCTGCCATTTGGTGGAAGTGTGTTGTCCACAAGCAGCAGGCACAGGTCAGGGAGGCTGCCGGATGGAAACATGAATGAGGTGCTATCAGCCATATGCAAAGGGTTTTTAATACCTTTGTTAATGCTGACTTCAGGTTAGGAGTTCCTCAGATAAAAGCTCAAGAATATGTATGGATTCCAAGATAAGCATTTTTCGCCCAGGATATGTTATTGTTGTTGCAGCCATTTCTTTGGGTTCTCAGATTGTGATACTGAGTTCTTCTGCTGCATTCTTCTGTCCAGAGGGGCAAGTCCTGTGTGCACTGGTCCTTCAGACCTCTCTGAAGCATTTTACTGCATTCATTTACAGCTTCATATTTCACAAGTTAGAGAAAACTAATTAGGTCCCAAATGCACTTCAGATCCAAAGTCCTGGGGCGAGGGGATTCTCTCTTAACTTGAATTGCATTTTTACATTCTCATAGAGCCTGTGAGAAAGGTATATATGAGTTGCCCAGTGTCTATATAATTAATAATTGATAAATATTTGTATATATTCATATATAATTTATAACAAAATAATTAAAACTGTATACATTTTACTACTAAAAAGAAGCCTGGAATTTGAAAAGCTATTTATTAGGCAGAGCGTACAATGCAGTTGTCAATAAATTGTCATCTTGCTGCCTCCAAAACCTCTCTTGGGTATAATTTGTTTTACATTGCCCAGCAAGTGACCTGCACGTTTATTGTTTCAAAGCTTGCATGACTTTGTTTTGTCTGCTGCTTGTGCTGGGCAAAGCATGAGCCTGCTATTTTTCAAGGACATCATGCTTCTTTTTTTTCTAACAGGGAAAAAAATACATAATTGTTTCCTTGCTTATGTTTGTCCATGGTTTTGATTTTTTTTTAACTGTTCTTCAGATATAATGATACTATTATTTTTTGGCCAACTACATTGTTTTATCAGACTGTTTGAAGGGAATCTGTAATCTTTTGACTTGTCCCTTGATTTTTGGAATTAAATGTTTTCATTAATAAATTTGGATGAGATTGTGAGAATATGTACATTTCTTATGATTCATTGCAAGTTAATTACATTATGTGATAGTACAGCTTCATTTGATAGTAGTTCTTGTTTAGATGTTTAAATCTTATTTTAGCAACTCAGTCTATTAATATTGTTAGAATGCAACAATAAGTGTGGTAATGTGTTCGTGGATATTGCTATCTTTATGATAGTCCTTTCCCAATAGTTTAAAGTACTATTTTTTAGATACTATTGTCTAGAGCAAAGGTTCACTAGTTAAATCTGCTTTCTGATTTAATTATTCCGAAAGAAGAGTGAAACAAGTTATTAATTGTAGGAAGTGAAGGCCATTCCTCAAGTCAAGGTTGCAATCATACCTTTCTAGGTCCTACTCCAGGTCTGTAGAGCAGGTAGGTTAAGGGAAAGAAGAGGTTAGTGCAGAGGTGCTATTTGAAAAGTCTTTGTAGCCTTTATGAGTCTTTCAAAATGCAGGTTCCTTGTGAATTTTGCTCTTAGTAGAACATTGTCACTTTCTATTCAAAAAGGAACTGAAATACCTGAGAGAAACTTGACTAGAAAACATATATCATTATAAAATACACTTTATTTCACTAGATTTTTTTAGTAATCAGTTAGCTCAGTTTACTTTTACATATGTTTGCTGCAGGACTTCTGTGCAAACTTCTTATTTTCCTTCACTTATGTCCCATTACTAATTTAAAAATTCAGCATTTGTTCTAAACTGGTTAATTGGGGACCCCTTAAAGATATTAGCAGGAGTCAAAATGGTTAATTATTGAAAAGTAAACAAGTAATTTTTTTAAATTGAATGTCTGAGTGTTAGGGGATTAAATGTAGGGATGAACCTGTCTCTTTTTCATATCCAGTTGCTTTAGGTAAGTGTTCCTGGTTACTGGTAATTGAAGAGATTCTACCCTTCTTCCTTTCAAAATTGTAGTGTCTATCCAGTTTCCAGTAAACAAAATAGTCAAATACAAGTGGTTTACGAACCATGATGCAGAAGAAAACATGAATCAAAACCTGGGGACCTTAAAAATTAAACAGCCATTTGTCAAGTCTTTTTGGCCAGCGGGATGTTATCCTGTGTTTTCAATCTGCCGGGCTCAGTCAGTATGGATATACTAAAATGTATATGTTTTATCTTCAAATAGGCTAACCGACCTCCAGCAAAGCTCAATCTGTTAACCTGCCAAGTGAAAACAAACCCAGAGGAGAAAAAGTGTTTTGACCTCATTTCACGTAGGTTTGTTGTTCAGGTCTTTTTACTTGCAGCTCATAGCAGAATTTTGCATTATTTCTGTAGATGTGTCAGTAATCCACTTGAACATTTTTGCCATTGTAGAATGCTTCCCTTTATAAAATGCTCTTCCTTTGACAATTTGACATTTCAGTTATTTTAGCATAATGCAACTAACTGTGTCTGTTTCTTTGGAAAACCACTTGTTTTTGAAAGTTGTCTTCATACCTTTTTTCTATATAATTTTTTGCTGTCTTACAGCAGAGTAACTATTTTTTGCTGTGACCTCACTCTTCATGCTGAAAATGTCCTAGCTGATCATCTTGAAAAGTTACACCTTTTGCACAAGATCAAAAGATGCTTTTAAAACTTTTTAAAATTTAACTCTGGCGGTTACTATGCAACTGTGAAGAAAATACTGAAAACATTTTTTGGTTTTGTTATCTGATAATAGATATAAAGGTGAGATAAAGAATCTACATGTTAAACCCACCAAAACAGAATAATTTTTGTGTTGGAAGGGGATGATACGAAATTGTGTAGTAGAATGTTTCCTTTTTTTTCCTCACTAGGATATTTTACTGAAATAGGTATCTCAGATTATCTGGGGAGAAGAATACATATGTATTCCTCATTTGTTCCTTTATTTAAGGAACATAAGCATGAAGTTCTTCTGCATTTGTAAATATAAGCTGTGCTGCTTATGTGAATAGACTTGAATCCTCGTGTGCAACACACAGCTGATAAATTTCTGCTCAACCAACTGGGCTTCCCTCTTTACTTTTGTGCTTTCTTTCTTTGTTGATGACTGTGTCATGTTTTGCCCAGTATCAGCTTATTGCAATGTTATCACACACTTGACAAGGCATAACTGGCCTCTTAGCCTTCTCCAGATGACTTGTTCACTTCATTTTACTGGAGAGTTAAAAAAAACCTCCTTGTTCTTTACAAAATGTAAATTGCTGTTATCATCGCAAGATAAAATCTCTTTAGGTAGCACTTTCCTTTCTGTTCTTTCATATGTCTTCACTGTCTTAGTATTTTCCATGCTTGAAGCTATCTTTTAATACCTTTTAGCCTGAATATTTTTCAAACTTTAGAAGTTTTTGCCTTACAATATCTTTTTGCCAGTAGCTTTACCTCAACTATTCTCTCTCCAACTCGGTCATTAAACTGTATCATATCTCATTTGCTCCACAGACTTAAAATGTATTATGCTTTTTTCTCTAGTAGTACAGTATGATGACAATGCTTAGAATTAGAAAAACAGTAGTAAACTGGAAATTGTGAGCTTGGTTTAATTGAAACAGCTTGGGTCTTACGCTGGTTGTAGTTTGGACTTTGTGTCTGGCAGATTTGTTTTGCCATTTGTGATTACTGGGTTTTAAGAACTCATTTGATCAAATCTTTCTTACATACACAGATAAACTCAAATAGGGACTCTATATTTTACTCCCCTTCCCCCCAGCAGAACTTTAAACTTGTGATTACGGAGGTTATATCCAGAACATGGAACATTTCCTTTGCTCTCCTGCTGCTCATGCGATAAAAGCACAGCACTGAAGAAAACAACTTCTGTTTAAAATGCAGCAAGCCACCTTATGTAAACATGGATGTAATAATAGATAAACTGTAGGTAGTAAGGTGAAACTTGTTAAATAGACATTTTTTCTGTCAACACACTCCAGTGATGAGAATAGAGACCTCAGGAATCAATTAATTTTAGATTTCATTGAGAGATTTCTGCAAGATGAGTTTTTCAATAATTTTTTTTAATCAGTATGTGAATTATTTATTGTGCAGACGACAGAACATACCACTTTCAAGCAGAGGATGAACAGGAATGTCAAATGTGAGTTACTTTGATAATTTTATTTTTGACACTGGTGTTCTACTGAGACTTACTTTGAACTTCAGAAGTGCCAAAATACTTAATAGCAAAATATTACTGCCATTTTAGATGGACATCTGTGCTACAAAACAGCAAAGAGGAAGCTTTAAATAATGCATTCAAAGGAGATGATAACACAGGAGAAAATAATATTGTCCAGGAACTGACAAAAGAAATTATATCTGAAGTCCAGAGGATGACTGGAAATGATGTTTGTTGTGACTGTGGAGCACAAGGTGACTCAATTAAGCATATTGTTAATTGGTAAAAATTCTTTGTCTCATGAGAATATTTAAGCTAATATTTTATGCTTTCACTTTTACTCATTATCTCACAAAAATTATACACATAGTAGAATATGCTAACAATTTAATGGAACTACTTGGAACTACTTTAGTGAGATTGATTTGCTATATGCTTATTGTCAGAGGGGAGAAGTTACTAAGAAGCTTATTTTTCTGCTATGTATTTTGCTAATTGTAGCTTTTGTTTACATAAATCAAATGAAGTTACATAAAATATGGGTTAATAATATAAGATTTAGGTAAAACTGAGCAGCTTCAAGTAAGTTACTTGAAGCATTTTCTTAGTACACTTTTTTTTTTTTTAATCATGTTTGACTAAGTGAGACAGGGAATATGTCTGTATGTCTAAGGCTGTACTCATTTTGAGAAGAATGCGCCTGCTGACTATGGTTTGCAGTGCTGGTTTTGTTGATCAATGAATTTCGACTTTAACCCTCTTCAAATTATTTTTTAAATCCTGCTGTTTCCTGTGTTCTTTTATGTTACAGGGGCACTGCAGGATTCAGGGGGTTTTGATGTGAAACTGTAGCTGAAAGCATCAACTCTGATGCTTTATGCACTTTACAAATCAATAGTTACTTCTGGCAGTAGATAATTGTGTAAGACTACGGGAAGAGTCAAGCCTGCTGTTTTGAAAAAGGAGAGTGTAAATGGCAACTAACAAATATTTATCAAACAAATGAATTACTCAGCTGTCTAAATCTTCAGAAATTAATTAATTGACTGGAAGATGAGGGAATGATGTAGTAAATGCAAAATACCAGGAGAAAAGACAGCCAAGGGCTATGAAAGAAGAGGGATGAGCCTTAGTATCTGTGAAGTCGTTGAGTGAGAATCTTGTAGTGTGTGCTGTATGTGCACTTCTGAATCACTTCTGCTTCACTTAGTCTAAAGTCTGTTTGAAGTACACAAGAGCCCCAACCCTGTAAACATTGTTATTTCAGTTTAAATTGCACCTGTATTACCAGTTGAGAATGTGACACTGTTATATTGGTGGTGGGAAAATGCAGTTCCTGAAAGTTGTTTGAAGAATGACATACTGAGTAGTTGAGGAGCCCCCTTGGATAGAAATGTCCTTCACAAAAATAGAATAAAAATTTTTGACTTCGCTTCTTTCAGCATTAAAACAAATCCTGGTTTTTTTTCCAGGTAGAGTAAATGTAAAGACATTAAAAAAAAAAAAAGAAAAAAGATAATTAATGCACAAGAATCTTATTTTGCAGAATTTAATTTCTGTATTCTACATTTTCTAGAATGAAATAATTGCCTGAATAAATTTTAATTCTGTGGGTGCTTTCTGTTTCAGATCCTACCTGGCTTTCAACAAATTTGGGAATTTTAACTTGCATTGAATGCTCAGGAATTCATAGAGAACTTGGTGTTCACTATTCCAGAATGCAATCGCTTACATTAGATGTGCTGGGAACATCTGAACTTCTGGTAATCAAATTGCTTTTATTAACTTAAAAATAGTACTGTAAAATACTTCTAACACAAGTATATTTTTGTCACTTTAGCAAGATGTTCCCATCCTGAAGTTGTCTCTGGATAAACATAATTTAAGAAAGCTTAATTCTTGACGTTTAGCGGAACCTTCTGGAACATACTGTCCTACTGTAAACTTTCTCTTATCTTAGAATACAAATTAGTAGAGGCTTCATATTTTCTGTGTTTTCAAGTCTTTTTATCCTTGGTTGCTTTTTAAAAGAACACAGCTGTTTGACATAGAAATGTGCCTCAGATTAAAAATTGAAGGACTTCACAAATACTTAGCCCATTAATTATTTACCATTATTTTAGAAGAGAACTTTAATCCCCAAAGAAAGAAAATGTATTCAGCTTTGCTACACAAATAAGTTACCACTTTTCAGCTGCTCTGTGGCAGTTCATACATGTGCTCTTACCCAGCACAAAGTATTTGCATTTAATGTATGAACTGGTGTCTTGCTGGATTATTCTGCAGTTACTTGTTCATGTACTAAAGCCCAGTTGAAAGCTCACACCCAGAGAAAGTACCTAATCTGTTTGTTACTGCTGACGTAGCAGCAGATCAAGAAATAAGGGGTCCCAGCTCTCATTTTCCCTTGTCCTCCCCTTGTTATGTGTATGGCCAATAACTGAACACGTTTATTAAGTGAGCTGTGGGATTTTCTTTTTTAACAGCTTGCAAAGAATATTGGGAATGCTGGATTTAATGAGATTATGGAATTCTGTCTGCCAGTTGATGAGATGGTCAAACCCAATCCAAGCAGTGATATGTAAGTAAAAAGCCACTACTTCTGAAAAGGCAGGCATTTAATTTAATATTGCTAAGGGGCTGTGCCATTATGGTTTGCACTGGCAGGCCATGGATTGTGTGTAATGTCTTATTTATGGTCTTATAGCCAAGGAGTAAACCTTTCTTCTGATGATTTGCATGTCTGTTTTATTGAGTTTTATCTGACTGTATCTTCCCTAATAGTAGGGAATATCTTACTAACTCTTTGAATCATGGTTTGTGGGACAGAAACAAATTAACCATGACTTGCTGGGAACTTTAAAGACATTCAAGGACAGGGATTAAAACCAAAGCAATTAATTTTGTGCTATTTGAAAACAAAATAGAAATTGTAATAAGGTGCATATTTACCTGAAAGATACAAACAGCATTTAGAAACTACGCCTGGGACCGAAGTCTGTAACTCTGTGGAATGAAGACAGAACATTTAACTGAATTCCTCGAAAGCACTGAACAGGGATGGCAGAGATACAGCAAGGACAGCTGCCTACTTGGCTGGATACTACTCATCATGAAAGAGCTAGTAAACAATGCAGAAACAAACCCAGAAGAATTTGCCTTGGCTGAAGCTGATTTTACGTTATGTTGACTTTCAGCATTATGACAAAAACAGCGTTAAACAAGACAGTCTAGATAATTTTTGACTGCCACTATTAATAATAATGTAGAGTATTAATATTAATAAGTAAAATTACTGATAATTTTACCATATTCTAAATCAATATAATAAGAACACTTCTAAAAATTTGTATTTAGAAAGATCATTTAGTTTGATAACTCTGCTTATCAAATTTGGGGCTATTTTTTTGAAATGAGAACCTGAATACTATCAAATGCTTTATAAACAAGAGTTATCCATTGATCCAATTTATTATCATTTACTGGGGTTTTTTACTTCTTGCCCATTACATGGTATCTAGGTGGTAAAGTATGACTTTGTTAAATGTCTTCTGTGCAATGCTGTGTACATCCCAAGAGCTGGTAAGAGGTTATGCCTTTGGGAGGGCATGCAAGTTCCTGTCTTGCTGTGATGGGAAGAGGAGTAGATGTGTTACTGGGCATCAACAGCAAAAAGTGGTAACTCGTGCTGAGTCAGGTGTACTAAGTTTTCATCTTACTCACTAAAAGCTCCAGCACATCCTCCCTGTTACAGTTGTGGTGAAGAGTTTAAAGAACATACTCACTGTTGTGAATTCTAATTCAAGGCCTCGATAGTCTGTGCAGAGTTATAAGATAGTTTGTGGGGTGTTTTTTGGGATTTGTTTGGGGGTTTTTTTGTATCCCATGCCTTCCATCCCTTTCCAGCATGTGTAGGAGTACCGAGTCAGATAAACATAAACCTGCAGGGCAACATAAACCAGCATTATAAAGCTTTGATGTATCTTCTATACATAGAGCTGGGTAGTCTTGATCTCAACATCATCACAGTGTTTGGAAGAAGAAATTCATTGTCTGTCTTCTGATTGGATATTTGATTCATTTTCTGTAACTACATTTCATACTTGAAATATGAGACTGCATGGTTACATGCATATTTGAAAAGAAAAATTACCACAATGAATGATATCAAATGACTTGCATGTATTTATAGAAATGCTAATGTTTCTCTTCTGCTGAAAGTTATAGAAGTAAATCATATTCAATTTCAGGAATGCAAGAAAAGATTACATTACTGCCAAGTATATTGAGAGAAAATACGCAAGAAAGAAGCATGCTGACAATGCAGCTAAATTGCATGCTCTTTGTGAAGCAGTCAAATCAAGAGACATTTTTGGATTAGTTCAAGTGTATGCTGATGGCGTGGATCTCACAGAAAAAATTCCACTGGCCAATGGCCATGTAAGTGTTGTAAATTTTATTAGACAAATTGTTCTAAGTGCAATATGCATTCATTAATTAAAAATTATTTGAAATAACATCTGAAACACTGTTCTGAATGCATGTCCTTTTAATGATGTAATTTAACAATAACAGAAGATACTAAAGAGTTTAATATAAAATTGTTTCCAAATACTATCGTATTTTAAATTTATTAAAACATTAAACATTAAATCATTCAATAATCTGTTAGTTTTCAGCCTATTTATTTACTTTAAAGGAATGAAGGGGACACAGTAAGTCTTCACGGATGTTTTAATGGTACCATGTTTGAATATATTGAAATGACATGTTTTAATTGAACTAATTAATGTCTTACTAAAATTTCTGCTTCTTCTTCAGAGGAAACAAATGTCTTTTTTCATTTTATTCTTAGGAGCAAGACGAAACAGCACTGCACCTTGCTGTTAGGTCAGTTGATAGAACATCCCTTCATATAGTTGACTTTTTAGTGCAGAACAGGTAAGTGTATGGAAAGCTAAATATTGCCATTGCTTTTGTGTCAAGTCACGCAAGTACTAAATAAATACAAATGCTTAAGTACTAAAGTTGTATTTGCAAATGTAATTTTATTCTTTGAAAATCTTCTAATGAGAGTGGAGAGTGGTTTAATAATTTAGAAAACTTAAATTTAATTACCTTTTTTCTTTCTTGTACTCCAATAGTGGCAATCTAGATAAGCAAACCTGTAAAGGTAGCACAGCCCTGCATTATTGCTGTCTAACAGACAACGTTGAGTGCCTCAAACTGCTGCTGAGAGGGAAGGCTTCTATTGAAATAGGTAAAAGGGTAATGTGTACTTAGATTTCCTATTTGTCATTGCTTCAGATAAGAAACAGTGAAGTTGGAATAAGTGTATTTTCTCCTCCATTTTTTATCATAATTCTGTAAATAAAATCTTCATTATTAAAGAATCAGTATTCACTCTTAAGTTTAAAATTGACATATATTACACTTAATTTTTAAACAGATTTAGATTTTTAATTGCTGTTTTGTTGTCAAGTTATATCCTGCCATTTCATGGCTATCATTCATATATATGTGGCATGTTGAATTGCTCCTGCTTGTCATGTTCAGAGGGGTTGATGTGAGCTGGACCTACCTATGAAAGAAAGAGATGAGTTTTCGAGTGTGTTGGTCTAGAACGTCACCATGTATCTGCAGGTTTGTCTTTAGTAATGGACATGTTAATAGTGACACCTCTCATCACACATTTCTTTTTTTTGCTGTAATATAGCAAATGAAGCAGGAGAGACACCACTTGATATAGCTAAACGTTTAAAACATACTCACTGTGAAGAGTTGGTGAGTATCGTGTCATTCTGTGTGTGCATTTCATGTCTGATCATTTAACAGTTTACAGGTGAATATTCAGTGAATATATTCCAGATGCAATAGTGGTGTACTAGAAATAGTTATATCCTTAGAAATAGTTATATGCTTACATAAAGTTACATGCTTTTAAGAAGAAAACTGTATTTTTCTTCAGATGCATCAGAAATTATAAAATTTTTGAGGCCGGGGGTGATTCTGTTGAGCTTTTAGTCACAGGTGCACAAGTAAGATTCCTTCAATAGGTTTTCAGGTGACACTAAGTTGGGTGGGAGTGTTGATCTGCTGGAGGGTTGGAAGGCTCTGCTGAGGGATCTGGATGGGCTGGATCGATGGGCTGAGGCCAACAGTATGAGGTTTAACAAGGCCAAGTCCTGTGTCCAACACTGGGTCACAACGACCCTCTGCAGTGCTGCAGGCTGGGGGCAGAGTGGCTGGAAAGCTGCCTGGTGGAAAAGGACCTGAGGGTGCCGGTCAACAGCTGGCTGAACATGAGCCAGTGTGTGCTGAGGTGGCCAAGAAGGCCAATGGCATCCTGGGCTGTATCAGCAATAGAGTGGCCAGCAGGACCAGGGCAGTGATTGTCCCCTTGCACTTGGCATTGGTGAGGCCACACCTCAAGTCCTGTGTCCAGTTCTGGGCCCCTCACTATAAAAAAGGCTTTGAGGGGCTGGAATGAGTCCAGTGAAGGGCAGCAGAGCTGGTGAAGGGTCTGGAGCACAAGTCTTACAAGGAGTGGCTGACGGAGCTGGGATTCTTTGGGTTGTTGAAAAGGAAGCTCAGGGTGACCTTATCACTCTCTACAACTCCCTGAAAGGAGGCTGTAGGCAGGTGGGCATTTGTCCCTTCTCCCAAGTAACAAGCAACAGGATAAGCAGATATGGCCTCTGGTTGCACCAGAGGAGATTTTGATTGGTAGTAGGAAACATTTCTTCTGGAAAGGGTTGTCAAGCATTGGAACAGGCTGCTCAAGGGAGTGCTTGAGTCACCTTCCCTGAAGGTATTTAGAAGTGGTGGAGATGTGGCACTTAGGGCTATGGTTTAGTGATGAATATGGTGTTGCTGGGTTCTTGGCTGGACTCAATGATCTTCAAAGTCTTTTCTAACCTAATGATTCTATGAATCTAAGTGTCCAACATCTCCTTGAAATCTAATTACTAAAGTACTTTTTATGGGTGAAGACCATGGATTAAGGCCATTATCTTGTTGCCCAGATCCCCCCCCCCATATTAGGGGGGATCAAGGATTCTCAATAAGTGACTCTGATTCAAGAAAACTGCCATTGCAGTTTTAATTTCTTTGAATTGCAATTTCTAAACCAAAGCAAATACAATGTGGTGGTGCTTATCAGAAAATGGAACGTGGATCTACAATGGTTGATGAAATGTCTAGTTACTTTTGATTTATTCCTGTTGTATTTGGTAACACAGTTTAATTCTTTAAACTTACTTCAGTGCAGTAACTTTCCAGATTGCTGAAAGCAAGATTCTTCCTATATGTGGACTTTGTTTGATTTTAAATATATTGTTTTGAAATATGTACTGCACGTAATGTGTCAACAGTCTTTTTTTTTTTTTTTCCTTAGCTTACTCAAGCACTGTCTGGAAGATTTAATTCTCATGTCCATGTAGAATATGAATGGCGGTTACTTCATGAAGATCTGGATGAAAGTGATGATGATGTGGATGAAAAGCTGCAGGTTTGTGTCAGCATTATTTTTCTGTACACATATATGTGTAAGTGTGATGTTCATAATTATTTCAATAACTTTGCTTTTTACTATAGGTAAAAAGCATACTGGGAAATAAAGTTCTGTAGTAAAATGCAGTAGCTTGAATTTTTGTTTCTGAAATTATAGTTAGTCTTCTTTTTCCTCTTAAAACGTGACCATGTGGTGCCAAATTATAATTAGCCATGCGTTATATCTTCTTTTCAATGGAGTCAATAGTTGGTTTCAATACATCAGAAATATTTAGATTTGCTGATCATGAAGCAGATCTAACATGAACTGGGAAAATTGCCTTTACAAAGGAAGGCGCCTCAGACTCTCCGCATGTTTGTGAAACATCTCCAGTCAATGGCTTTAACTTTAGAACAGTTTATGCATTGTTTTGTCTTCAGCTGAACCTGTGCATTAAATAAGCTACATCCATTAATAGCAGGGTAGGGTCTTAATTCTGAATCTTCACATATAAAATAATTTTGATTTTTGTGCTTTTCATGCATGAAATTTTTTGTGGAGTTGTGGTACTTTTAGGTCCAGAATCATAGAATGGTTGGGGCTGGAAGTCTAACCTCCCTGCTATAGCAGGATCACCTGGAGCCAGTTGCCCAGGACCATGTCCAGATGGCTTGAACAGTGGTCATCTTACAAAACATTCCAATAGCACAGGAATTTCACTGCATTTGCAAAATTTAATTTCCCAGTTTAGGGCCCAACTTGAAAAAGTATTTAAGCACCTAAACAGACAGGTAACAAACTATCGTGTTTTGACACCTAAAAATGGCATGAATGTCTAGGGGACAAGTAAGTTGAAATTATGTATAGGTTACAAAATACTAATGACATCCTGAAGCTTTCAGAATTTGAAGTGTTCCATGTAAGTACTGAACTGGTTTTTGTTCTTTGTGTGTGTGGTATTATAAGTGCTTATGCCTTTTTTGCTTTCCTTATAAAGTACAAGGAATACACAGTAGACTTTATATTAGTCTTCAGATGTGAGCACAACATTTTTTGAAAATAGCTAACAAAAACTCCTTTTTCCTCTGGATAATGAAATTTGACTTTTTCTTTCTACAAGCACTAGCACTTTAATTCTTCTCTTGCAAAATCCCCCATCTCAGCTAGGGCATGAATTACTAACAGTAAATTAATAACATAAAACCAAGTCTTATGCGTTGGGTTTTTCTTTGTCAGGCTTCAGTATTTCTGAAAACAGTCTCAGGCTGATTTCCATTATCTTCATAGAATCTCTTTAAAATTGTTAGGTCATTAGACCATTAAATTGGCTTAAATGTTTTGGAGACTAATTTTGACATCAATAATTCCTCTGTTGTGAAATACCATTTTTACAATACTGTGTGCATAGGATTATTTTCCCCATGTCCTGTGTCTAGCCCAAGATAGCTGTTATCTCTGGTGCTTGACTTGACCTAATTAGCAACAAAAGGTGTCACAGGCTATCCCTTTCAAAGCACAATTTCTACCTTCTGAGAATCTTCTTAAGATTTTCCTTTAAAATTTGGTATCTGTGGAAGAATCTGAAATCCATGAGCTGCTAGATCCAGTTCTTCTGCATGAGCCTTCATACTCTATCCCCATATTTATGTATTCCTATATATTTTACGGCCCTCCAGATAATAACAATAGTAACGATAATCATTTTGATAAAGCAAATTGAAACCTTTAGAGTCTCATTTTTTCAAGCTGTAAAAGTTTTTGGTAATTTACTAGTCGAAATCCCTTTCTGGCATTGTAGCGGGTTGAGTTCGAAACCAGGCAGAAACACCAATTAAATGTAGTGGTTCTGGTTCAAAATATTTATTACTTACTTATTTTCCTTCTGTGAGGTAAGAATTAGGAGAAAAACAAAGCAGGCACAAACCTTAAACAGTTGCAGTACAATGAAAGAGTTTTATTACTAATAGAATTAAAAGTAAAGAGAAAATAACAAAACAAAATTAAAGCAAATCCCCCCCCCCCCCTCCAGCACTTCTCTCCTTTTACCCAGCTCACACAAGGGATAACAGAACATGGGATGTTAGTCAGTATTCCAGTTCTTGAAAAGTCTCTCTCTTATGCTTAAGGAAAAAAGGGTTTTCCTTCAGTTGCACGTGGTTCCCAAACTGCCACTAACAGCAGATCCGCCCGGAAACAAACAATCTGCTGTGTGTAGAACATCTCTCCCATGAAAAATCTCACAGTTTCTTCACACTGCAAAACATGGGCCATCACATGGGGTTATTAATCTTTTTAAGGATAAGTTATTTTGGCCTGCACACAAAGGCTTTTCTTCGCCACAAGTCTCTAACAGCCTCTTACTACTTTTATATAGCCTGGCATAGGCATTCTTCACAATCTTCACAGGCACACGAAGATACTCCATCCCCCCATGTTCTTCAAATGGATTAAAGAGACAAACAGTTTGTGGTATTACAGTTTCTTACCACGGCATGCAAGAAGGTTTCTTTTAAGCTGCGCGCCAGAATCGCGGCACCGCCCTCTTTTCTCCCGCCGCCATGCTCAGCTCCGTCCCACGGGACTCACTTCTCTTTCTCCCTGACTCTGAAGCCGCCATGTTGAAGGGTGTTCTTGTTCAGGCTTTACGGTGGGGAAAGCCTCGCTCTCTTTGTGCTGCTGGCTGCATGGTGTCCTCTTCAGTTCAGCACGAAGTGTGCTGGCTGCAGACAGGAGGCTCTGCCGGCTCCCGTTGACTCCGCCGGCTCCGCATGGAGAGGAGAAGGACCCGCCTGTCCCCAGAAGCCGCGCTGGATGGGTTTAGCTGTGGCAGTCCATGGCTGGTTTTAGCTGCCTGCGGCTCTGGGACAGTTCCCCCGCAGCAACCCAGGGTCCGTGCTGCAGCGTTGGGAAAGGGGGAAGGGGCAGTGGCCCCGGCCCGGCCCGGCGGGGCCAGGAGGCTCGGAGCCCCCCCCACCTTCCAGCAGGTGACCTCCGACAAAAGGGGAAGTCCCGCCTTTCTGTGCGGTTTAAATATGTAAATTGTGAGAAGCGTAATTGGTCTTAAAGACTGTCCATCAACTCAGGGTCAACCCAATACAGGCATGCTCTAAATTTGTTTTTTGATCTATTCTTTTCCTTGACTTTCTTCATTGTTGCCGGTTGCCTTCTGCATTTGAGTGTTCTTTTTTTGACTAGTCCCTGAGCTCCATCTCATATAGGAAGGTATCTACTACTCAGCAGCGTGGCTAAAGTAATGAAGCTCCTACTTTGCTGCCCACTATTAATAGGTTTATACTGCAGGGACTTTTGAAAGGAGATTAAAGACTATTAATCACAGAGTAGTGTCTGTGACTACATTGTTCTCACGGGTGCATCGTTGCTTAGGATCATATCAGAGTTTTGTTTATAAATGTCAAGCTAATGGGTTTGTCTTGCTGGTAAGACAATTGAACAGGTTTTGTAATCTATGTCAGAAAAGGTCATGTCTGAAATTTAAGTTCTTTTAGTCCAGAATATTTCATATAAAAGGGAGTCTAACCTAAAAGAAGGTTAAGAGAATTGAAGTGGTTTCTGCTGTTGTTGTACACTCTGGCTGCCTGGTCCTGCCTCTGCTTTTGCCTCCCCTCTGGCACACATTTGTCCCTGTAGTGAACTGCTTCAGTTTGGTGAGCCAGTGAAAAGCTGAATCATAAACATGAAAAAGAATCTTCTGCTGGTTTAGAAAGCAGAAGGAGGTGTGGGCTGAAACAAGTCCCAGAACTAAGACAGTGGAGAGGTCAGGGAATGGAGATTGTCAGCCAGTGAGGAGTGCGGCTGCTAAGCCAAAGTAAGGGTAGGGACTATCATACACATCGTTCTGATAAATCTTGGAACTATAGTGCTGTGCTATAACACATCTAAAGGTTCTACATGACCAATCCAGGAGTAAGCATTGAATGTATTCAGAGGAAAATCAATTGCTTGTTAGTGGTACTGTTGATGTTAGTCTTTTTTCTGACTAAATGCTATTACTATAAATGGTTATTTTAATTTCATACAGACAGTATGTCAGTATGGCACATTTATCTAGCACTATTTCTGAAGGTATATTTATGCTCTCTGGGCTGTGGATTGTTAAAGCCCATTCCTGTACTAGTCACATGAATTTGTAACTCCAGCTGTTTTAATTATCATTTGATAATTGAATAATAGTAATAGAATTAAATAGTAATAGTAATAGAGTTAAATAACAGTAATGACTATGCTTGCTGTTGAAACAGAAAGAATAATGCTAAGTGCAGATGATTGCTGTAAATCTCAAAGACAGCTAATTAAATATCATTCAATAATGTGAGTGGGATGAGCAATGTTCCATCCCAGCTGCCAATTGAAGTAATCTCCCAAACTTATCCAGTGATACTAGTGAGCTAAAGAGAGTTAATGAGAGGTTTTGGCTACTCATTTGTTGTAGGCTGAGCTACAGGTAGAATACTTGGATGAAATTGTGTCTGGGTTTTGAGGTCATGATCATCCATTTGGGATTTAGCTCTGCTGAAATTCAGATGAGGCTTAAGACCTTCAGTTGTTTATTTAGTTTTGAAAATACTGCTGGGTATTTTGATGCAAGAAAACTTTACTTGATCCAGTCTGAAAATCTATATTGGTTATCTATAGAAGTGTAGTCTTGTGTATATAGGGATACAGTATTATCCTGTAGCAGTGTATACAGAAGAAATGAGAATATATTAACTGTTTGAAGTGCAATTCACCTTTAATCTTTTTGTTGTTGTTGTTGTTAGTGTGCATAGTTACTATGTCTTGAAGAGGGCAGAATGTAGGGTTTATGTTATGTATTAAAAGCAACAAAAGTGCATTTTAGAAGTCATTTTTCCTTTCTAGAAACTAATAACATTCTATCAACTAATAAAATGAGTACAACTAATGTGGTATTGATGAGTACTTCTGTTACTGTGTTTAAGCAACCCAGTCCCAACAGGAGAGAGGACAGGCCTGTCAGCTTTTACCAGCTTGGATCAAACCAACT
The DNA here is from genome assembly GCF_017639235.1 of Corvus kubaryi. Lineage (NCBI taxonomy): Eukaryota > Metazoa > Chordata > Aves > Passeriformes > Corvidae > Corvus > Corvus kubaryi. Next base: position 13,625,783 of record NW_024581116.1, on the reverse strand, counting down.
TCAGCCTAATGTAGCATCCTTGGCAAGAGATGCAGCGAACATTGCCAAGGACAAGCAAAGAGGATTTATGCCAAGTATATTACAGAATGAAACGTATGGAGCAATACTCAGTGGCAGCCCACCTCCCATTCAGCCTGCAGTACCTGTTACAAGTAGTGCACCTCCTCTACCTCCAAGGAATATTGGCAAAGGTACTAGAAAATGTCATTGTAAATTAGAAGAATTGGATCATAACTCTTTTTAAAAATAATTTAATTTTTAGGTTTTCTCTTACAGTTATTTTGCACAGGTAAGTATTGGAACACTTATTGGTGACCTCATTTTATATCCTTGAAGTGAATCTACATACTTGTTCTGAGTTTCATTTTTGGTATATCTGCAAGACAGTACTCAAAAGTGTTTGGGAAAACAATACCTCACCAGAGTTAAACCATTTATTAAAAGGAGGGCTACAGTCAATGTAGCTCATCAAATTTTTTTGCTATATTCAATCTTTTTATACTTCTGTTTCTTGAAGATGTGATTGTCAGAGTTTAGTGTAAAGATAAAACTTCAATAGCGTTTGTCTGCTGTGAAAATTTGTTTAAGACCTGAGAGAATGGAGAGTATATGCAGAACATGAGATTTTAACCTTGCAAATTCTTCTCTTAATAAATACATGCTTCAGGGTTGTTGAAATAAAAGTTTAAGTATCGTGATGTGGAGAACTGGATGATTTTAGAGACCTGGTAGCTGACTAAAAATATTGGTGTCAGTTATTGGTTGTCCTCATATCATTAGAGCAGTGTAAAAGTACGTGTCTCATCCTGATTCAAAGGGTTGTGTGCTTGCAAAATTTACCATTAAAGCTGGTGCTGTGAACTTCATTCTTATCTTCGTACGTAATCTGTTTGCATCATAGTAAAGAAGCATAGAGAAATCTGCATAGGTCCTCTTTGTACAGGTCATATTTGGTGTGTTTCATTGTTTTAATACCTTTATTAATCCACCATCTTTCATGGAGGCTAAATTTATGTATTCAATTCGATTAAAGAAAAGTTACTATTAAACACACGGTTTTCTATGGTGCTGTAATTCAGACTCCATAAGAGGAGATATGATCAGGAAATGTTCTAGGCACACATGGGTGGCTTCTGCCTTTGGGAGCACTGTGCAGAGGTCAGAATGCAAGACTCCACAACCAGTGATTGTGCCTGAGATGCCAAACTGATCTTCTGTGTAATATGAAAAGTCAGTTATGGAATGGCTGCATAAAAGGGGCAGAAAAGCTGAGAACAGAAAAGCATGGGTTTGGGTTACTTGGAAAGGATAGCATGGGACTGGGGCAAGTTGAGCAGCATGTAAAACTTAACCAAGGTGGGATTACTTTAATCTAACATTTCACATGAACTCTAAGCTTAATATCAACATTTTTTTACTTGATGGAAAGGAATGTTGTCCCCACCAAACAGGAAAATTAACACAAGGAGCTTGCCTGGTTTTTTTTAACTGTTAGAGTCTGTCTCTGAATTAGTAATACAATTGAATAGTTACAGAGACTTTTTTACCCTTTGATATTATTTTTATCACGGCCAATCATACTGCCTTACTCACAGTTTGCCCTTGATTAAATGACACATTTCAAAAAGTGTTATTTTAATTTCATTCCCAACCCCAAACTTCTTGGCATCTCTGTAATACAACTCATGCCATGAAGACATGCTGCCTGCCTGAGATGATTAGCTCATGTTCTTTACTCTACCAATGTATTAGCCTATTAATTGATATATTTAGTTAAAAGCTATAATAGTATAATTGACCATAGCTTCTTGTTGATTGCTGATGTTGTTAATGTTATGCTTATGGTGTATTATTACTCCTTTATCCTCATGGCTTTAGGCTGTTTTCCAAGTCTTCTGAGCCTTTTATGCTTTTCCCTGCAACCTAATATTTGTTCATATCTTATTCTGTTTCATCTTTTCTTAATATGATGCTTATGTGCTGAGTAGGGAGAAATGGCATAATATGTGCAAAATACTGGCTTTATGAAGAAAACATGGAGAGTATTTTTATGAAATGAGGAGGCAGCTCTTCAGAATGAAGTCATTTAAGAGGCTCTGAAGAAGTACTTTGTGACTGTTTCACGACTAGTTATTATAGCTTCCTGCTTGAGTGAAATTCAGATTTACAGTTTCATGTTGTTTCTAAGTCAAAACTGATGTTTCACTTTGAGTCAGCAAAGTCATGTGCTCATGCTCGTGGAAGAGTGAGGTCCTTTTCTTGCAGTACCTGAGAAAATTACAGTTATCAGTCAGGGATTAAAGAAGGTAGCAAGACTTGCCTTCTGTCTTCTTACTGAGAAATCTGTGCTTTTTAAAGTATTGGCATATTTTAAAGTAATGACTGGAGACAAATTTTGCTTAGGTAAACTGTTAGAAGTTTCTGGGTGAAGTCTTGCTGTGTAATTTTTAACACCAGACTGATTTCCTCTCTGGCATTCCATCAGAATGGAGTGAATATAGTCGTTGAATATAGTACTGCTGAATATAGTGGTCTAGCCACACCGTTTCTGAAAGCACAGATGTGAATATTAACACTTCGTGCTTAGGGTAAGCAATAATAATAATGCAGTATTCTCCTCTCTTTTTAGTTCAGCCTTCAGTTCTTGGCAGTGGTATTCAGACAATTTCTTCATCTAATGCAATGTGGAAGACAAATTCATTAGGAGTGGAAAGTATAAGCAGGCAGAGGTCTTCATCAGATCCACCAGCTATTCATCCCCCTGTGCCGCCATTGCGTGTAACATCTACAAGTATGTTTCCACTTTCCCCTGTTTTCCTTTCTACTGTATCTAATCATAGTTGGCTTATTTTTCCATTTCCACAACTCATACTTCCTCTTTTGGTGACTGTAGCTTTGGCCTATTGTTCCCATCCAGAAACAAAACTGTCTTCTCTGATGCTCCAGTGAGGGCTGTATGGGGTAGTGCAGGGTCAGCAGGAAACACCATCTATTACTAGAGCTAAAGGGCTCATAATTTTATATATATATATATATATATATATAGTTTTAATGCTGCATTTCTCACTAGTTGTAAAGGTGAGTGTTACATGGAAGCCTGGGGCCACATCTCCACATTATGCTTGATTCTTGCAGACCATTGGAATGCAAAAGGATGTTTTAATGCACTGCCAACTGCTTTTGTGGTGAATTCAAGAATTCAATAGCAATTTTAATTAATTGCTAAACCTAGTGTGCTGTTAGTTGTTAGTCACAACAGGAATTTAAAAAAAGGTGTTCCTCTGAATAAGATTTGCCAGATATAACTCACTTGGTTACTTTTCCATGAAACACAGACTGCAGGCCTTGATGGAGCAAATAATACTAGCACTTTTAAAAATATATTCTGATCTACTGTTTTCAAGAATATGACTGACTTTGGTAAGAATTTTCTTTACTTGCACTTTAAAGCTTGAATAAATTTAAGTGCTTGTGAGCTCTCCACTTTTGACTAGGTGAAACAAAAGATAAACTGCTTTCCAGAGAGGTCCTTCTTCCATTACATGTAGTAAAGCATTTTTCTTAAATGAGGATAAGTCCTGTAACAGGGGAACCTGTAATGAGAACCCAAGAAAGAAAATGGTAAATAGAAATTTATTGCATGTTGCTGTCTAACTTTCCTCTATAGATGTACTTTCTCCAGCACCACCACCTCCAGTGGCAAAGACAGCCAGCATTATAGAAGCTTTGAACCAGCAATCAAAACAGCAGCCAGCTCCTCCACAAACCAAGCCAACCCCACCACCACTGCCCCCACAACCTCCTAGCAGAATCTCTCAGAGAAAGCCTATTCCTGGGTAACTGATGTCATTTTAGTTTTTAATATACTTCATCATTTTTAGTAACTTAGTGATTTTACAATATATTTATAACATCCAAGTCATCAATAAAGCGTGCATGCTTTTGCCAATGATGTGTTCTAGTGTGTGGGAATGAACAGAAGGCAGATGCTCAGGAAGCAGATGACAGGGATTCCTACAGGAAAAACAATATAGCCTAGTGATTTAAGGTTATATGACTTGCAGAATATCTCCAGAACACTTAGCTATGACAGAAATAAGGAACACAAAAAATATTCGATTCCTAATTCTCATCTAGTAACAAATTGGAGATAATGGGATCTAATGCCTGATTGTGCCATTTAATGTTCATGTGCTTTGCTTAAGTTCTGCTCAATCTTTTCATTTGTGGCAGAAGTAGAGAGACCTGGAAAAGAAAAAATAATTTTTAAAATTGCAGAAAACTAAGTTAGGAGGGACAAATGCACTGGCAAACAGGATCATATCCAAAGTGGCCTTGAGAAACTGGAGTAGTAGTCAAGGGAGAAGAAGGGTGTCATTCAGTAAGCAACCCTTGGTAATTAAGAACAATCAACTACAGGAATGAAGCATGGAGAACAATAGAGTATGGGTAAGCAAAAGTTCTTAGAAGAAGGATCTGTAAGGACATAGTAAGTAAGGCAGATGACCTAATGCTGTTGTAGAAGAGTTAAAAAAGATAGTATTGTTTTACCATAGCCTGCAAATGATAGGAATGAATTTTCCCAACTGACTCAACATCAGTGGTGCCTCAGCAGGACAGCTGTATTCAGTTTCGGGCATTGCAGTAAAATGAAATAACTGAGGTGGGAACCAGGGGAGATCAATAAGGTAATGAGAAGTCTAGAAAATAGGACCTTTGAGAAAATTTTGGATGAAATAAGGTTTCATTTGCAAATTGGGACTGAAAGATGAAAGCAGCCTTTGACCTTTAGACTCCTTTCTAGCCCTTTTATTGCATGGTATCATACTACCTGGAAGGTAGACACAACTTGTTGAAGCTTGCTATAAATGCTCAGACTAATATGGATACATAATTTTAAGAAAAAAAATAAAATAACAGCGAAAGGAACTTCAAAACTCAGGAGAAGACACAAATTGCAGTAATCGAAGCTCTATTATTTTTCTGCCTTTTTTAAAATTAAGTGCAACTTTCAATTGGTTTAATAAAAAATACAGAAGAAAAGTAGTATTTTAAAAGCAAAATAGCTGTCACCAGAATATACTGAAGACATGCCAAGGCTTCTCTAATTTTTAAAGTACTGTGTATTGCTTTTTGAGTTCTTATTTGTTTCTGAAATGGATCAATTTCTCACTTTCTGCACAGGACTGAGAAGTCATCTGGCTTAACTAACAAAGGGCAGACCAGAGGACTTGGGTCTCTACAACAACCTGGTAATTGTGGTTTAGAGATTTATTTTATTGTAATTAAGCTGTCATTAAAACAATCAAATAGAGTGTGTGGGTTTGTTGAGGTTTTCTTTAATTTGTTTATTTACCTTACACATTTAAATATAATCAGTACCAACATTATTCTTCTTTCTCTTTGTGATTGTGTAGGCCCTGCTGCCTCAAATTCTTTAGCATGAACAGAGCTATGGACCAATTAAAGTCAATAATGGGGCCACGTAATAAACAGAATCACAGAATGTTTGATGTTGGGAGGGACCTCCGCAGGTCATCGGGTCTAACCCTTCTCCTCGAGTAGGGACAACCAGAGTGGATCACCCAGGACTGTTCCCAGAGGGCTTTGGTGTGTCTCTAAGGATGGAGACATGACCTCTTTGGGCCACCTGTACCAGTGCTGGGTCACCCTCACAGTAAAAAAGTGTTTTGTGGTGTTCAGACAGAGGCTCCTGTGTTTCAGTTTGTGCCCACTGCCTCTGGTCCTGCTTTTCAGCCAGGTGGCCACCAACATATATTGGTGCATGGCCTGTTCGTCCCCAGGTACAGGACTTTGCACTTCCTCGCTCTAGGTTCTCCCCTGATGTCTGGGAGCAGGATTCCTGAAAACCTGTCTTGCTAGTAAAAGCTGAGGCAAAGAAGTAACTAAGGCATTCAGTAACTCGGCCTTTTCCATGTACTGTGTAACCAGAATCACATCTTGTTCAACAATGGGTCCACATTATTCTCTAATTTTCCCTTTGTTACCTGTGGATTTTAGAAGCCCTACCTGTTGTCTTTGACATTCCTTGCCAGATTAAATTCCAGTTAGGCTTTAGCTTTTCTAACCTCACCTTAAAACACACTCAAACAAAGTGGGTTTGAAAATTTTTGCTTGCCCTGTTGTTTGCATATGTCATAAACAAGGTGTCAGATACACATTTTAGAATAGAAAAATGTGTTTCTGGCTTGAAAATCCAGAGCTTATATAGTATCACTTTTAATTAAATTGCAAATTGATATTGCTCTTTTCATGTTAATAGAGTTCATTATTCAGAGTTCATTACTCATTTTGTGGTTTTTGTTGTTCAGAGTAACTGCTACTTTGGGACACAACAATAATGTAATCTCCATAAAATCTCTACAGTAAAGTTTGTGCAGATTCTGTGGTGGTTGTAGTGGAATTTCTCGTACCTGGTTTCCCCTTCTACTGCATATTTTATATTCATTTGTTCTTCTTGTGATTCTTTTTTATTTCCTCTTGAGATATCCCAGGGGGATTTGCTAATGGCTATCTGCCATCTGTGTCAGGAGTCTCCTGTGAGGGATACACCTTGATAATGATGGTCTTTACTGGGAAAGAAAGGTTCTGACAGCACACAGTCTGTAGTGAAGAAACGGGGGAATAGGATATTTGGTTCTGCTCTCATCTATTTTATCTCTCTTAGCATATCTGCAGTGTTAAAGGTCTTAGGTAGTTGTCTTTGGGAAAAGTGGCTTTTTTTGGTAAGGAAAAGGGTAGAAAAATTCTGTTCAGTTGTTTAGAAAGAACCAGTAAAAATTAAATACTCATGGGATGTAAAATGGTTTGTATACTTCTAAGAATAATTAGTTTGGTTTCATTGATACCATCACTCTTACTTTGTTTGAAAGCATGCCTAATATTTACTTGGTTTACTTCCCTTAGCAGGAGAGTCATCTTCTGTATGCGAAATTCCAGGAACACAGACTGGTTCTACAGCAAATACTTTGGCACAAATCCAGCCACCAGCACCAATGCCAAGGAAATCACAAATAGTAAGTACAAAAGTTGGCATTTGATTTTATTAATCTTCTGCATTCTATTAAACACGCTGCAGAAGTGATAGTGTGTCCTGCTATGGAGAAAGTGTGAGAGCCATGAAACACACAAGGCCCGTATCCTGTGTTTAAGTATGTGTATGACTTGTACTAAATAGTTACGAAAGCTTTGTTTTTCTTGAATTTCTTACAGGAGAGTATGTAATTTTACATTTAAAAAAGCAAACCAAACCAGCTGGATTCTTTGCTCATGTCCAAATGTGACCAACACAATCCACAGAATGTATGGTTTGACTTACTGAAGATAGATAAGCTTTATGAGTTAGTGACTTGTAGGTGAGCTTGGTGAATCACTTTTAAGTAACACATGGCTTCATTCTTAATCTCCAGTGAAGTAAGGAATAAGGGAACTGTCGTGCTTTTATAAAGGACTAATGTTCATGTAGGTAGGTAAAGTGACTTCAGACAAGACTAGCAGGAGTCAAGCTCAAAACAAAAGAAACTGACTCTTTGTGCTGTTGGTTCTCAGCATTCACCTGGTGACAGGAGAAAAATCTCTTGGTAAGCATATCCCCAACAGAAGGTGGTTAATTCTGTATTTTTCTTCTTCACCCTCCCCCAACCTTACATCAACTGTTATAAAAGAGATACTGGATTTAGATGGACTCTTGATCCGATTGTGTGGCCTTTTTATACTCTTACTTATTATTTTTAATCTAGGACCATGAATGGTAACACATATTAGTGTCAGTACCTGTAATCTTCTACTGGTATAGGTAAAGGGATGTATTTCCAGATGTCAGTGGAGCTGTGCAGTATGTGTAGTTAGCTTGGTCTTTGGTCCTTGCTTCAATTTTATGTTGCATTCTTGTGTGATAGATGTAAAAGATCCATATCCTTGATCATGACAGTATATCTCTGCGGGAAGCAAATCTCAATATGGAGAGCCCATACTTTCTGAGATGCTGTGTATGACTAGGTCTGGGCTGCTTCATACATTCTGTGCAGGAGTGTGGTTCAGTGGTAAATAATAAACAGAGGTAGGAGATGTGCTGTTCCTGGCTCTGCAGTGGTCTTATTAATGGCTTGTAATGAAAAGACTTGCTTTCTTCAGTCCTCTGTCTCTCTCCCTTCATCTGTTTTTCCTTATCCATGTCCACTGAAAGAGCAGCTCTCCAGGACAGGGTTCAGTGTGTTTGTGTGCATAGCCTTGCACACTGGTCTTGAGCTTACAGAGCCCCTATTAGCTGTTTCTCATCTGATAATGCTGAGAAACCTCAGAGACATCAACTTGCGTAAGTTGGGAGTATAAAATTTTCTGGTTTTTTGCCTCCCCCACTCTTGTTCAACCAAGTTACTGTCTGTCTTGCATTATAATAGCCTTCATGTTTTAGGCCACAGCAAAATTAAATGGTCTAAGTAGTGTAAATGGTTTATGTTGTCATATTTACTTTGTGAAGCTGTTGGACTCTGACCTTAATTTCTGTTGTGTGTGCTAGGATTCAAATGGATTCAAATGTGAAACAGCTCCTTACCTGACTTTCTGTATAAATTGAAGTTGTAGTTTCTCTATATTGTTCTCTCCTTTTTTTAAGTTTTATAGGACCAATTGATTTAGTTATGAAGGAATGGGCTGTCCTGGCTAGTTTTGGGGTCAGTGTCTTCGAAGTTTAATATTAATTGTACATAATATGAAGAACATATCTGACTCTCCAGCTGTCTCTAGGGCTTCAGTAAGGTGAGTTCTGTGACTGAGAAAATCAGCTGGGTGATTTTCTTCTGTCATAGGACAGAGAAGTAAGGGAACACCTGGCTCAGGAGTGTGTGCTAGGTAAGGTGCTTTAGCTAAATCAATCTAGCTAAAGCATCTTAGCTGAGATTTAGTCAAGGGCCCCTCAGCTAAAGAGCTTTAGCTAGTTCAGTCTCGCTAAAGTTCTTTGGCTAAATTGCTCCACTTAGCCTTAGACTCCTGGCTTTTTTGCCAAGTCTTTACCCTGCCAGGGAATCCAGAGGCCAGCCCAGATTTAGAAAATGATCGCAGAAATGTTCCTTAAGTACAGAAAAGATGCGTCTAGTTGTACATGCACATTTAGCCAGTGGCTTATCTCCTACACAGCGCATTTACCTAATAGCCTGTTTATCAGGTGGAAATTCCTGATTCACCTTTTGTTTTCTTTTTTTCCCCCAATGTGATATTTAGATTTTTGAAGCCATATTGTAGATACATGGGAAACTTCCCTAGAAGATTTTATTCCTCTGGGAATGATATCTATTTTAATTTCCTTGCCTTCTAAAGAACAAGAAATACCTGTAATTACTGCACTTTGAAGTTAGTAATTGTATCACTGTTGTACTGATGTGAAGCTTTTTCTTTTTAATTTAAAAGGTGGTTGTGGTTCAGACTGTCACTTGTCTGAGAGGGAGCATCTGGAAAAATGGTTGTGCTGCAGTGCCTGCCTGGCTGGCAGCTCATGGGGGTGAGAGCGCCTCAGGGTGTGCCTGTCCTGGGCAGGCCAGAGCTTTGTTTATATTAGAATTTATATAGTATTTATATTAGAATGCAAATGAATGCTTCTAGAGGAAGATAACAATCATGCTGCCTCCATCCTTCCCCATCCACATTCCCTTCTTTTCTCTGCATGGTGCTCAGCTCTAACAAAATGGCACAGTAAGAGACTGTTGGGCAGTACTGTCCTCAGCAGAGCATTTTGCTGGTGGAGAAAAGGAGAGTTGTAAATGGAGTCGCTTGTCCCTTTACAAGCTTCCTGCTCCATGCCTGACCTAACTAGAGACTGGGACCAGTCACTGGGGAACTCCAGAATGGTCATGAGGCCATCTTTTCCTTATGCCATGTGGAACTTCTGTCCCAAACATTATAATGCCACTGCATTAACAGCCATTTCAGACCTCAATGGCACTTAGAGCTCTGACATCTTAGGGTAGAAAGTAATTTTTGCTCCCTATGGCTGGGAAAAGGGTAGTCTCTCGGTTGAAAGCTTTACACTCTGCCTCCAGGTCTTGAGCCTCTTCACTTGTGCTGGGTTGTTTTGCATGGAAACAATGTGTAGGCAGCATTATTGTGGGTCTGCAACAGAAAATGAGGAGGCTGAAAAGAAATGCAGCAGCAGACTGGTTTGCACTGGAACAGGTGTGAGATGAGGATGGTGGATTCTGTGAAACCAAAATGAAACACTTTTGGTATCACTTCGCACAGAACATGGCTAGGACTGAGTCCCACTGCCATACTGAATATTGCAGCTCCTTCCTAAACTTTCCCTTTGAAAGAGCTGCCAAAAGCCTCCTGTGGCTGACAGTCCTCAGAGCACTGTTGGGAGGCAGAGGATGTTTTGGTGGGTTCGTACACTATTGAAATGGGTTTAGCAAATTAAGAAGGAGCATATTAACAGGTGGCTCGGGCCTCCCTCTGATAATGCTGCTGCTGTTACATTTGCACAGAACTCGATCACCCCATCTTTTGAGTAAAATCATGCTCACTGCAGTGATGTAGAGCTCTGAAGACAGGTTTGGGTGAGCCAAAATGGAAAACTTCTAAGGGAAACATGGGCTATGTTATTGGCACTGTGGTTCCAAAAAGCTTTGGGTGGTGCCAAATTCAGCTTGAAGCATGAGCACCCAGCATAAGATGTAGCTGAACTCTAATCTATGAAAAATAGCAGTTGGAAGCAGTTCTGAAACTGTCTTTAGATAACTCCAAGTCTACTCTGTTCTGTGCTATATTATTTACATTCAGGGTTTTTTTCATTTCAGTCAAAAACGAAACCCAAGAGAGTAAAAGCAATTTACAACTGTGTAGCAGATAACCCAGATGAGCTGACTTTTTCAGAGGGAGATATTATTGTAGTTGATGGTGAAGAAGACCAGGAGTGGTGGGTGAGTATTTTGCATTTTCTGTCAACACACTTTGAAAGAAAGAAATTAAATCTTAGAGGTCAACACTCACTTCAGAAGATCCCCTGCTGGGTTTCCAAATAACAAGAAAAGTTTCATCTCATGGAAACCTGAGATGAAATTTCAAAAGTCAAACTTCAGACAAGCTTTTAGGTTTTCTCATTCAGAAAAAAAAAAAAGAAATCTGATTAGTAGGGTTCACAGTACACTGGGGACATGGTCTGCGTGATCTAGAAAATTTTTGGTGGAGTGTCAGCAATTTAATTAATAGCACCTGCTATTACAGGTGCTGTGTAGTGGGCTTCAGAGGAGGGCTTTGTATTGTCCTCAGTCTTCAGATGACTAGGAGTGAGTCTGTCTGAGCTGGGAAACCATCTCAACTATTTACATTCCAGAGTCTCATTGGCTAAAGCAAAATCTTGGAAAATTGTTGTGCATGAAAACACTTGCCTTAATCTGTTAGCTAGTGAAGAACAGAGCTTCAGGTTGCATCTAAATTGACAATAATGCTGCATAAACACAAATATATTCATGTAAAACCTGACACTGTTGAAGCTTGATCTATCCTTTTGCCTCAGTGGTTAAAGAAGCAACTCAACAGAGGCCAAATGTGGGCTGCCAGGCATTACAGATTGCACTGGAATTATGCAGCAGTGGTACTGCAGTAAGAGGTTTTATATTCAAAGAACTGGATAAAACTTCTGCATTTGACAAAAACCCAACCTACAGCTGAAAAACATGCACTCTGTAGGACTGAATTTTCCTATTGGCAGAAGAAAAGTAGCACTACTGCAGAAAAGATTTGGTGGGAGGCTTGTATTACAGGCAGGAAGGTCACTGGTATTCATTTTGGTGATAATGAAATGTCATTTTGAGATTTAACTTCAAAATTATCTGGACTCTTTCAGATTGGTCATATTGATGGAGATCCCAGCCGGAAAGGAGCTTTCCCTGTATCATTTGTGCACTTTATTGTTGACTAGATTGCTACTGATAAGTGGAGACATTTCTCATTTCCAGCGGTCACAGAAATAAGTTTTGTTCTATTTCATTTCACCTACCTATCTGCAGCCACCTTGCCAGAGCACTGCCCAAGTCCTAGGTACTGTAGCTTACTTTTTTATTGCCATCATTCTGATTTTGGGACTTCTAAAACTTTTTTCTATGTGAAAACTTCTCATAAGCAGTTTACACTTAAAAAAAACCAACTCTTCCTGTATTTTTCAAGGTGAACTGAAAAGCTTTAACAATCAAAATCCACATGTCTGAATATCACAACATTATGCATGTTCTTATCAATCAATTCACTGTAATTTTAGTCTCCCTTTCATAACATGACAGTACAACAGTTCAGTGTTGCTTCCCCAGTCAAAGAAATTGCGTGTGCATCTACCAGGGCAGTGAATTTATCCAATTCTCGACACCGTTTGAAGTGGTGGAACCAAAATGTGCAAGCTGCTGTGTAGTTCTGAAATGGACTCATTCAGTATCTTGCCATACTGGATGTCATCAAGGATACCAACAGTTGCAGAAGAAATTGTTTTAATCATGTGTCTTTAGCCAGGTAAAAGTAAAAAAGTATTTCAGTTTACCACAAGAAAAACTTCTTTCAGAATGGATGTAGATATTTACTTAAAGTTATCTGAAATCTGTGTTAGTCGTTGAACTTTCTAGTTCTAATTTTGTGAGCTTGAGACTGTTTTGTTTTTCTATGCTGCACTTGTGTAGAACCTGTTTTTTGAATGTTCTTTATGTATGTTACATCCATTTTGGTCATTTAATGTGACTACTGCTGGTTAACTAAACTATGGCAATATTAATGAGTTACTACATTAACTCAAGGATTTCAAAACTGCACTTCCTGAAGTGTACTTAACTATGATGATGGATTGCAGAGCATTTCTTACACTTGTCTCGTTACAGCATTTAGACTTTGTTTTTAAATTCTTGAATTTTCTTTAAATCGCCCAGCAGTGTGTTCACAGAGAGAACATACTTGGTGGAACATTTAGGTAATTATCCTTGGTCAATAAGATATCTGACACCTCATGAGATCACTACGTTATGTTCTGGTTTATGAAATTTGTGTGCCACTACCTTGCAAACAATGATAGTTTGCCAACTCACTCTGTATTTATATAGTATACCCACATTTATGGTAGCTACACTGTTGTTAAACTTGTTTTACTGATTCGTGAACAAAGGCTAGGCCATGGATAGTTCCCAGTTGGTTGATGGAATATAAAACACCAATACAGATTTGACATCATTTTGATGTTTGTATATTGTGAATTTGTACCAGGTTTTGCTTATGCTCAGGAAACAACTGAGGCATAGGATATGAAAAATCAATGTCTAGGTCACATTGGCTTTGATCACGTTATGTGAACATTGTATCTCTAGATTTATCAAGAGAACTTTGAATTTCTGGAAAATGGTGCTTAAATTGGCCATTTCATATTGGAAGGAATGGAAAACAGGCTGCCACCACCATCTGTGCTTATTTGGAGAAAAACCACGTAGCGAAAGTGCTGGAAGAGCAACACCGATCTCACCCTGTCACCCTTCCTGAATGGTACCGTTGGTTGATGCCTCTCGGGCATGTGGGTACAGCCACGCAGATGTGTAACTTTCACTTCCTAGATGCTGTTGCTGCAGTATAAATGGGGAACAAACTGGAATGTTTCAAGATATTTTTATTGCAAGTTGAAGCAAATTAGTCCGTATTTTCAAAGTTCCCAGTAAAATGATAGAGTAATAGTTTTAGCACTACAGTTTTATTCACTTACTGATACGTTCAGTTTGCAACACTATTTTGTATGTTTCTATCCCTGATAGAGTCTAGAGAGTAAATGGGCATATTATTTTGCACAGAGCTCCTAATGTACAGTATTTTTAACACAGAATCTTATAGTGTATGTAACAATTCGTAAAGTTAAAAAATGATGCAAATTTCCCTTGAGTTCTGCTAGAAGAGGAATAGAGTAAAATGTCACAACTTTGTTCACCGGTAACTTAGAAACCAGGAAACTTGTAGACTAGAACTTAATAGCATTAACAGTGCAGATAAAATCCCGAGGACCAATAAAGAGCAGCTAAGCAAAATTTATCTCTTGATTTTCTGTGTTTCTCAAAAGGTTTTCTCCTCTGACAGAGAAAAATGAAATTCTAGAGCCTGTAGATATCTATTTATAATATAAAATTAAGAATTTTAAGTCCAAAATTTTGGCATATTTCATACAACTTTTTAAATCTGATTCAAAAACCCTGTTAATAGACAGACTATTAGGTTGCTGTGTTAACTGTTTAAAAAGGAGCAAGTGACACTTAAAATGCAGCTTAGAATGCTATGAGATGTAAAATATTCAATTCAGTTGTTTTTATTTTGTTTAGTTGCAGAGCAACTGTATATATTGTATAACCTAAAATCAACTCTTATTTTCAATGTCCTGGATGCAGTGATTTATAATTAGAGCATGATTAATAAATTTTACTCTTGTTAACCAGCCAAATGTCTGGAAAAATAAAACTACTTTTAAAATCACTTTTTCTGCTTCTCTTCTGTTCCCTTGCATTGCTTGTGCAATACTGTTCTTTTTAATGTATGAAAATGACAAATACAAACAAGTATCACTTGAGGAAAAAATGTACATCTTGTGGGCTTTATTTGAACAGAAAGACTGGAGATTAAATTAGAGGGGTAAAGCACCAAAGGACTCCCTCTTACCACTTTGCTTTTGTTTTAATATCTGCATTAAGCAGAATCAAAGTCTGTATTAACAAATTGTTTCTCAGACAACGAGGTAGAAGCAACTGTCAGTTTTATTTTACATTCCTGCAATATTGATATTAATATACAAAACATGACTAGGAAAAAACAATTGTGTTAAATATAAAATTCTGTATTGTCCTGGACACTGAAGATGGAATCTTCAAGTCATGTTTGGGGAATGCCAGAGTACCATATGCAAGGTTGTGTGGCTCTGCTTTGCACAGTAAGTCCTTCCCAGGACTGTGTGTGGCTCCAATCTGTCCGTGGTATCACGAGGAGCCCCGGTGCTCCCACACAAACACTGCTGCCGAAGGAAATCAGGACTTCTCCGACATTAAAACTGAATCAAAGGCTGTAGACAACACTTTGCAAATGGATTGTGCTTGTTCCTAAAAAACCCAAACATGCACATTAACACCTTCTGAAGAACTTCTAAACTTCTCAAAACTCATTTAAAGCAGAATGTGTCCTTCATTTTGCTTTGTCAGACCAGATTTCATTTGTGTGGCCTACAACGACACATGGAAGCTGTCTTACATGAGCTATTTGAACCAAGTCAGGGTTGCTGGCTGTCAGCATAGCACGGCACCAGCATTCAGAACATCACTTTTTGTGCTCCCCCAGTGCTGTCAGCCAAGGGTCTGTGTCATCAGAGCATCCTGACAATGAATTCTCCTACTCTTAAGAAGGGATCACCTCCCTTGCTTACAAATATGGCTGTGTGCTCCATTACCAGAATTGTTACTCCATCACTCCCTGCTCCATATCTTAACAGGTTTTTGCCTTTGGAAATACAAGTGGAGATTCTCCATAGGAGCTGCCATAGCACTCTTTAGACTGGAGAGAGCTTTCTCAGGTGAGTACACTCACTGGCAATTTTAGGGAATGTAGGGGTTTTCCTCAAAGCTGATCCAACGCAGTCAGCAGGGCTGTTTTCCCCTCCTCAGCCAGCACACATTTATACTCCTTTTTTTTTAAAATTTATTTTTAATTAAGCAATCTTCCTCCTGCCAAAAAGCTTTCACAAGGGCCTTGAGTTTTAGAATCTCCCTTTACAATCAGAATTCCAATACCTAAATTAAATACTGTAAGCATAAACTCATACCAAACTATTGCACTGATATACCCAGAGGCTGCATTCTTCAGAGGCTGCATCTGTTGTCTTCAAAGCCAGTAAACTTTTTCCAGCTCCCAGACCATCATCATAGCACACCATCCGTACAATCAAATAGAGAGCGTGCCTATGTAATACATCCTGAAAGCACATGGCAAATAAAAGTTACTCTGGAACAGTGCAACAGATATTTCAGTTTTCCATGTTTTTATTCTTGCTTATAAAAGAATACTTCAGATTTTTACAGGAGAAAAGCCTTCCTTGGTAATTTTTTTTTTTTAATTTGAGTTTAGTCAAGATTTTTGTGGTTTAGCACAACTTTAGCTTTAATTTTTGCTTCTATTTTAGAAGTGCATTCCTATGTGGACTATGAAGCCAAACTGAAGCAGCTTGAGTTGTTCAGCCTGGAGAAGAGAAGGCTCTTGGGGAGACTTTGGGGTACCTTCCAGTACCTGAAGGGGGCCTGCAAGAGAGCAGGAAAGGGACTTTTTACAGGGGCATGTAGTGACAGACAAGGGATTTGAATGGCTTTAAACTGAAAAAGAGGAGGTTTAGACTGAATTTAAGGTAAGAAATTCTTTACTGTGGGAGTGCTGAGGCACCGGAATACGTTGCTCAGAGAAGCTGTGGATGCCCCATCCCTGGCAGTGTTCAAGGTGAGGTTGGAGGGAGCTTTGAGCAGCCTGGTCTAGTGGGAGGTGTTCCTGCCCATGGCAGGGGTGTTGGAACTAGAAGATCTTTCAGATCCCTTCCAACTCAGTCCCTCCCATGATTCTATGGTGACATTCCTGGCCATACTATGAAAGTGCACATTCACTTCCCACCAACCCTCGCTTGCCCTCCGTGACAGGTGTAACGCTCTGTCCCTCTGGCACAGAGGTAACTTAAAACGACTTCTTATTTTCCCAGTATTTTTCCAAGCAGTCCCCTGTCTCAGTCTTGGGAAGGATACACCACAAGAAACTGTTCCCAGAAGAGGTACAGACAAGGTCAGTTGCTTTGGGGGGCAGCAGCCATGTGGCTGTAGCCAGGCTGTTTGTGACCTACACCACAGGTTATGTCCTGACACTTCCACAGATCTCATCTGGGAGAATTCCACTCTCCATCAGAGCTGCAGGATTTCCACCATAGTCCCAACACTTCTAATTTTGGCCATTCCAAAAAGGGGATTGGTAGAAGACACCCAGTACAAGGAGGTCTCTGCAGCCCTAACCTAGACAAAGCCTCTCTTCTCCAGCCATCCTACCCTCTGATCATTCTCATCTGGTTTATTCCTGTCACATGACCTCCAGGGTCTTAGGAATTCAAGACAGTTCTGTTTTCACATCCATGGCATCAAACACCTGTCCCTGTCAGCTGAAGGGTCTAAAGAAATGCCCACTTTGATAGAGAAGCTGTAAAAACAGGCAGTGAACTTGCTGCTTGCCTTGAAACTCTGGAGGGAGAGCCCTCCACCACAGCCCTAAGGTCACCTTGCTGAAAAGCATCTCCATCCCTGATGCTTGCTCGGCTCATTGCTCACATTGCTCTCACCATCAGCAACTATCACACCATGCCCAGGGCAGCCGGAGCCCACTGGATCCACCCTCCCGTCTCTGTATGAAAGATGCCAAGACTGTTCACCAAATTACTAATAATTCTCAAGGGTTACTTGCTTGGAACTTGCTACGGTGCTAATGTAATGTGTGCAGTGCAATGTGTGGATTATGGCTAAAAGAGGGATGATAGAATTCTTCTGAGTACACAGTCTCCTTGTAAATTAAATTCCTCCCCTCCTTTCAGTATCTTGGAACTCTGTGAAAAGAGTTTGGTGACACACTGAAGGACAAATTAAATGCCAACAGTGACACAGATGCAAAAAACCAGAATTTGGGAAACAATGCAATGCAATAAATTGCCAGTGCAAGCTAGCTTAACCACAAAAGGCTTTATCTGCTTGTGCGTGCTTTCAGCTTGAAGACAGAAAAATGATGGATGAAAATTTTAAATTAGCTATTTGATCTTTATCAAAGCACAAAGGAATTTAAATAATAGTGTAACCTATGTTTTTAATGAGAATTAAGAATTTATGAGAGCAAAAACAGAATCCAAAAGAATTCAAAGTCTGAGTAGAAACTACTACCCTTCCTCCCAGGCATTAGAAACAAATGTTTTCTTTTATGAAGGGACCATAGGAAACTTTTTGGCTCTCTTCAGAGCATTCAGTATTAAGCAATGCTTTTATGAACAGGCATGGCTGGGTTGTTGATGGGTCAAGGCTTCATAAGGCCAAGTATTTATGGTATTTGGGGCTCTGAGGGCAACCAGAAGGAAACCACATGGCTGCAACAGAAAGCTACACAAAGGCAACTGGAGGGCCCTGGGGAAGAGACCGGATTTTTATTTTTAGCAAAGAAGCTACATGAAGTGCAATAAAGGAAAATAAACTACATGTTCAAAATGATGCAAACAAAAAGTAGGCTTGATCAATAAAGTGGAATCGTGAGATTTTAATGCTGGAGTGAACTCAGCTCTTGGATTAAGAGTGCAAGGATGGAACTTAAAAGAGCTGGGCAACTCAGGTATTCTTAAAAAACAGAAACACCAAGAGGAACTACATTACTAACTCGGTCTGAGCAAACTATGGTCTTGGCCACCACAGTCACACTACGTTCCCCCATGAGAAAATGGCAGAACAGCCACAGAGGAAGGAAGATGTGCCCAAAGAGCATTGCCAAAGGCTCGCTTGCCTGTCATCTGGTGCTCTACCTCAAAAGGAATGGCTTTTTGTCATAAATCCAATGAGGAATAAACAGACAGCCCTGCAGAGATACGACATGAAGCAGTGCTCCTGTGAGAGCCTGTTTGTTTGACTTTTGCTTAAAGCCAGAAATGACATTTTGGTTACACAGATCATCTCCCAGAGAAATAAATGAAAGCATTTTTCAACTCTCATCAGAAAGACGAGTTTGGGTGAAGCACTTACATACTGATCAGATGTGGAAACTTTAATGCCATATTTGGAAACTCCCATAATAAACTCCTCTTCACCTGGAACAAAAGGTAACTTTCCATCTTGCTTTGGAGGGAAACAAACAAAAGCCTTTAGTGCAGACAGAACATGAACAATGAAGATATGTAACAGAAAATATGTGTACTTAGGTCCTCTGGATCAGCACCACTGCAACTCCTGCTCAGATTGTGCTGTGTGGGGTCTGCCCACCACTCATGCACTCGCCCAGTCTCTTGAAGTTATGTGAAATGTACTGTGGGGAGACTGGACACTAGGAGGCATTTCTTTACTGGCAGGGTGACCAGACACTGGAACAGGCTTCCTGAACAGGGTGTTGATGCCCCAAACCAGTCAAGTGTTAAAGAGGCATTTAGACAATGCCCTTAACAACACATTTAACTGTTTGTCAGCCCTGAAGTAGTCGGTCAGTTGGACCAGTGGTCACTGTGGGTCCCTTCCAGCAGAAACACTCTATTCCATTCTGTTCTGTTCTACTCCAAATATTACATGGTTCCAGAAAGGAATTTATCATCTCAGGGGAGAGTTTGTCCCTGTGGTCAAATCAGGTCAGCTGAAAAATCATGCATGGCCTATCGTGCTGCACTGACCCAAGGTGATCTATATTCCACACTGGCAGCACTTTTGCTGTTTGGCTGCAAAAATAGTTTTAGCGCATATTCAGATGCTTGAAATGTCAAGCTGCTGCATGATAAACAGACACTCTGTGCTTTTAAAAAGATATAATCAGCTACCTAATGAGAACAACCAGTTATGGCTTTTAGTACAAAAATAAGTACAAGCAACCAGAGTTTGGCAAGGATGACCCAAATATTATTCAGGTTCTTTGGGCACAGGCTCTTGAGTGATTGCAAGCAGAAACTTTACATTTTCCTCTATGGGAAAACTTCTACAGTACTGAAGAAATCTGGGGGAGATATTCCTTCCTGCATACTAATCCTAATTGTGCTGAAGGCAATGTAACAGCCTTCAGCTGGGACTTGTTCAGTAAGGACTGATGAAAAGGGCCTTGGCTCTGAGCCTGCTTCTGCAGAATGGTTCTCTGGGTGCATCTTCTCCAGTTACTTAAAATTATAGAACTGAGTGTGATGGCTTTTGAGATTCATGGGGTAATGGTTAAGTATACCACTTTCTCCAAGTAAGTCTAAAATGTACAGATGTCAGACCACAGGATAAATGAAAGAAACACACCTAAGCTTAAGATGTTTTGACATTGTTGGTATTGCCTTTTGTAACCCACTTACCTGTGCAACATCTATGTAATTTATCAAGTCCAGTGGCCCTTCAAGACTTTTGCTCTCATTGTATTTCAATTTTTCAATGGCACCAACATATTTAACTCTGAATTCTGCACATGTATCAGAATTACTATTGCTTTGTCCTGCAACAAAGTAAAACAAAGCCATTCTGAAGACTTCTAGAACTGTAACACTGTTCTAATTGCTGTTAACAGGGCTAACATACTAAATTCCCTAATTTTGCAGACTTTCATCAAACACTTATCATGGTATATTAACTCCTCTTAATTGAACTCTCCTGAGTTGATTTAGAACAGACCTTGGTAAAGGTAACAGTTTCATTTGAATCCATGATACAGCACTGTTTATACCAATTCAGATTTGGAGTTAACAACCTTGAATCAGAAAACATAGAATAGCTGGTTCTACTTTTCAATATCTATTTGTTTCAAATTAACTGTTTGGTCCAACAGTGATACACTGTAATCTGGTGACTAAAACCAAGTACAATCAAACCTTATTTCCATTATTTTGGTGGAAATGTAAACTCAGAAAAGCAGAAAAGTTATCCAAAAAGCTGTACCAGATTTATGCTGGTAACAGACTGGTAACACAACTAAATTTTTCTTCCTCAGACACTTTACTTTGAAAACAGTAACTTAATCCTAGATGAATCATTAGTAAACTTAGAGGCCTAGGGCTGTGCCTGTATTAGTCACCAAGCTACCTAACAGATTCACTCAGTATTACTGAAAGTAACTATTTTCAACTTTTCCATTTTCTGCTGTTTTATACAAACACAAAGTTAATCCTGCTCCACCCATATCTGCCCAAGATCTGATTACATACCTGAACTTTTTGTGGAGTCTGTATCTAGACTGGCCACAGTACTAGACCTGGAAAGTCCCCCAAGACTGGAATCTACAGACTAAGAAAAAAAAAATCAGCATAATCAGAAAGTTACTGCAAATGTATTAACAATGCACTTCTAGATGTCCTGCCTCAACTCTTTTTTAAAAAAATCTACTGCTTATGTTCTAGTTACTTCAGAAGCACTGCAAAATGGGAAGGAAAAAACAGTACCACCTGTTTCTTTCCTGAAGTTATCTTTCTGCCTCCGTGTAGACTGGACTGATAAAAGTTCACCAGGAACCCTTGAGAAGTCAAAGTTATTTTGAAAGAAGGAGGAAATGACAGAAAAAGAGAAAATGAACCTTAAGGTTGTGTCCAGAGAAAAAGGGAAAATGAATGTTAGGGTCATGTCCAAAATTTTCTGGTACTGCATTTTAACCTGAAGAAATTGACAACTACATGCTAGTCACCAATACTTGAAATAACATAGCAGTGCAGGGGAAATGAAACAGCACCTTGGAAAATCCAGAATAACTGAATCATTCTAAAACCTATCAGACAAAATGAACACATTATTCAAAATTAAGAATACTTTTAGAGATACTGAGAAACCAACAAGTACTGAAGAATAAACTCATTCTTGGTACCTAGAACCAGGCACTGTCTTTAAAGACAAAATTTAAGAAAAAATGTACTAATTTTTCCTCCAAACCTTACTGTGTGCTACCAGAAAAATCTTGTGTTTGTGCATTTCACTGTGGAAGTGACTGAGTATTCATCTCAAAATAAATGGGCTTTATGATGGATAGGTATTTTTAACTCTCAAAACACAATCTGAGGAAATGAAGTAGAAAGTTCTCTTTGTGGAACATGGCATTTTATGGAAATCCCATCCTCCCATCAGTGCAAGTAAACCACTGAACTGTTAACTTGCAACAAACCAAAGTGCTTCCCAAAGAGAATAAACACCACATTCAGCTTACCTTGCTTTTAGTGCTGATTTCACTGCTTTGTGAGCTGCTGCTGCTGTGTCGCTTTTTTCCTTTTCTAAACATTTTCTCATAACTGGATCAAGGAAGATCTTCTAGGTAGAAAAAAATAAAAATTAAAGCTTGTCGTATCATCAAGGGAAGGAGGTCCAGGCAAATACCAGTGACTGTATCCAAAGTGGACAAAAAGTGGAAACTTGTACAGGACTCTGTGAGTGGAGGTAGGAATTTTACTCTGGTGCTCTTCACGTGTGACTGGGAAAAGTTCCTCTGCTAAAACTTCCCTATCCTTCTGAATTGTCAAAAAAGGCTACTACCCAGTTTACAGACTGTTGCAAAGGTCAGTTTCTAATGCATATATATAGAAACAAGGCAAAATTTAAAATTCATATTCCCACCTAACTGTATTAGATGATTTTTATTTGTGACTACAATTTAAGTGCCCTATAAAGTGCACCCAACGCATTCCCTGCTCCAATGCCTGTTTCCACTAAAACAACAAAAAAAGTGCAAAATCTATCCCCCCCTCCCGACTAAACACACACCCACACACACCCAACCAAACAAAAAACCTACAAAAAAAACCTCATCCCAACCTACTTCTGAAGATCTACTGATTGGAATACTCATAGGAGCAACCATTACTACTTAACATACTCCTGAAAATAAAAGCAAAACGCGTGGTACATTTACTGCATTAGAACTGAGCTAGTGTGAGTTCTGAGAGCATTCCAGAAGCATTTTTCCTGTGCCTGCCCTACTACTACCACCTTGCTTCACTTAACATTTGGCTGGCTAGTGTCAAGCAGCAGGATGCTGGCTCCTTGTCAGGGAGAGCTGAAACCCTATTTCTCAGCTGCAGAGACGAATTATTTTCATTACGAAACTTCAGAAACTTTGAGCAGGTGGAAGAAAGAGGACCAAGGAGGATGACAGCCTACGGAAGATAGCTCACACTGCAGGAAATAATGGAAGAAGCACAAGGCGGAGCTTAGATGTGCGATGCAGCGAGGCATCACAGTCCCTAGGCCGCTGCTGTGTCCGTCAATAAGCAAACACTCGGTCCCTGGCGGACTAAAAGCCACTCTCGGCAACCAGCGGTGCACAGGGCAGGGCACGTTCCCGACGCCGGGCCTCCCCAGCTTCCAGCACGGAGCTGCCAGCGCCTCCTGCACAGCGCCTGCGGCCGCAACAGAGGCACGGCTGCCGCTTCTGCAGCGGCCTCCGAGAAGGCACAGCACCCACTGCTCCCCGAGCGATCTGAGCGCGTTAGGAGAGCCCTCCGTGGCACCCGGCCTTTCCGCGGAGCATCTCTGCCCCTACGGGTGCAGGGAGCGGCCCGGGAAGCCGGGCAGGGCAGCACCGCGTCCCGCTTCGCTTCTCTCCCCGATCCTCCCTCCGTCCCCGGCCGATAACCCGACAAGTGACAGAGCGATGCGGCCGCTCCCTGCCCCGCTGCTCACCGGGCGCGCCGGGCCCGCCCGCTCCCGCCGCCGGCGCCGCTCCCGTTCCTGAGGGCGATCCCGTTCCGGGTCGCGGGGACGGGCGCAGGCGCGGGCGGGGCAGCGGAAGGCGGCGGCAGCGCGGCGCGATGGCGGCCAAGCGCAAAGCCGAGGCGCTGATCCCGGCCGAGGAGAGCGACCAGCTGCTCATCCGGCCCCTGTGAGCGCCCGGGGAGCCGCGCCGGGCCGGGGGGCGCGGGGGGTCGGGGTGGGGCCGGGCAGCACCGCGGGGAGCTGCTTCTTTCCCTGGTAAAGATGCCACTGCCGTCTGAGTGTGCTTCTGGTAGCGCCACAAGCGTTGTTTTTGAGACAGCCTGAAGATGCTACTCCAGGCTTATTCGGCCCGATTTGTTACTTAGGTGAACTTTAATGATACGTGTCAGTAGTTTGAGACTCGAGTGCTCAGTAAAAAACAAAAGAGGCCAAAATAATTTCCTCAAACAGGTTGTTTTTATTTCTGCTGTGTTACGTAGGGCCTCTTTTCCTTTGAGATAAGTACAGCTGTTCAGGTACTTTGGATATCTGAGCTTAAAAGGGCCGTGCAGTTGTTATTTCTACACAGAAAAGTAATCCCAGTAAAGGCATCCGAGGTAGTTACGTCTTTGCAGTGTGTGTGGGTTGTTTCAATCCTCATGACTTTGCTATCCTTTTGCAGAGGTGCTGGCCAAGAAGTAGGAAGGTCATGCATCATTCTGGAGTTTAAAGGAAGAAAAATAATGGTAATTATTGCATGAATATATTTGTATGCCCTCTCAGTGTGGTACTTCAGATCATCAAAGTGATCTGAAATGTTGGAGGTTAAATGCAGCCTCTGCACAGAAGTCAGACACAGTGCTAGAAAAGGCACATTTTGTAGCTTTCTGGGGCAGTATAGCATATATGATATTAGGCATCACCAAGGCTGTGCTGTGAAACAAAACCATATCCCCATATAAAATGCATGTGCTTCCGACCCAAATCATTCTACTTGAAATCCAATAGTAAAAGTAATGTTTAATGAAAAAAAAACCCCTTACTTTGCATGATGCTAAAAGTTACCAGTTAATAGACCAAAATGAAAGAGGGGTTTTTATATGTTCTGTTAGAAGCTTTAATGTTCTTTCACTTTTCAGCTTGATTGTGGAATCCATCCTGGGCTGGAAGGAATGGATGCTCTTCCTTACATTGATTTGATAGATCCAGCTGAGATTGATCTCCTCCTCATTAGTCAGTAAGTGGCACCTAAAGGAACAAATAACTTAAGGTCATGGTCTGAGCTGTGTTCACTTGTAGGTTATTAAGAGAGGCTGAAAATAGGTGTTTTTTAGGTGGTATGGAAAAATTCTAGTTTCCTGGGGTTTTTTTCTCCTCCTAAAAAAAGGAGGATCTCCATTTAGAATTAGGGACTGAATACTGAGGATGTTCATTCACTTTTGATGCACAACTCTCCTCTGAGCTCACTGTGATTTCTGACTCTTATAACCTGGCTTGCTTTAACACACATTGTGACAGCTCGAGTTTTCTACACAAAGACTGCAGAAGAGTATTGGTTGTGGTTTTTGCTCTATTTGCTTTGAGTTAAAAATGTTCTTGGAGACTTACACAACCTTTGAATGTGGTTTAAGTATTGCTTAGTGGTTGAGAGATGAGAGCCGTTTCTAAATGATGTACTCAGTAATAAACAGCTCTCCATAAAATCCCAAGTTTTTGTGGTCTGTGTTTGCTCTATCAGTATTTCAAAAGTAGTTTCTTAAAATAGTTTGAACTAGAATTGTGAACAAATAATTTAATTTTAGGAGATCATGTTTTAATCTGTAGTGTGCAACATGCAAAATTAGTATCATGTTTTTAGCTTTCTTGTATCTTTGATGTTTAGTGTCCCTGGTTCCTGTTCTCTCTTTAAATTTATATGGAAATTATGAAAAGAAGGTAATTCTAATACTATACATGTAAAACCGTGGCAATTAATGGAGAATTTTCCTGTATTAGTTTTACCTTTTCTTGGTTGTCTTTCTAGTCACTAGTCTGCAGAACATAGACCAGCACAGTTAACAAGAAGGCTGAAAATTCTGTTTCTGGGTTTTCATGACACTGTGTTAGTCCAGTGAAGTAGTGAATTATGGATATTATATATTAGTGTTGTGTAATATGAATGTATTAATTGGATTTGTGTGTCTTATTTTAAGTTTCCATTTAGATCACTGTGGGGCTTTGCCATGGTTTTTACAGAAAACAAGTTTTAAGGGAAGGACATTTATGACTCATGCCACAAAAGCTATTTACAGATGGCTTCTTTCAGACTATGTTAAAGTCAGGTAAGATAACCTGTGGGGTGTCTCTTCCTGAATTATTTCACCTATATAGCCAATGGGAAACTTAAGTTGAAGCTACCAAAAGTAGCTGGATGAACCTGGATGTTTTCACAAGTAGCAATGTTACATATAACCAGATTAGAAGTAATGAATCATCTTACTACCTCATGGATAGTTTGTAGTGAATTTTAAGCTCCTAAAGATACAATTCACTCTTCAGGACAAAGACAGACTAAATACTAAATATGCAAAGAGTGCTCTGTTACTTAGATGTTGGGGTTTTTTTCCTCTCTTTTATATTTTGTTTTCTTGTGTTTCATGCCTTGACTCATCATTTCCACGTGACTGCAATTGTCCTGAGCATATCTCAGCTCAGCTGTGTTGAGCTTGGGTCAGAAACCTGATGAACAGTCCTCTTTTAATTTGTTTATTCTGGGCTGGTAGGGAAAGCATGGATCTATGTGGTTTTTGGGGACTGTTACAAGCTAAGTTGCAGATCTCTGTTCAGGGCTGGGAATCTGTTGGTACTTTTAGAGAAACACAGAGCAGCTTCTGAACTGAGAAGACTATTCTGTCTTTCAAAAGACAGATACTTTAACTCTCCTTGCATGAGCTACATTTAAGTAGCTGGACTTGATTTCTAACATAGGAGACATGGTGTTACTGAATGGAAATCTAACTGTCATTGGGGAAAACCCAGGAAGTGTTTTTCCCAGCTGCTCAAATGAGCTGATATTAAGCCATTTCACTTCTATCCAGTAACATCTCAGCAGATGACATGCTGTACACAGAAACAGACCTCGAAGAAAGCATGGACAAGATTGAGACCATCAACTTCCATGAAGTGAAAGAGGTGGCAGGAATCAAATTCTGGTGCTACCACGCAGGCCATGTTCTGGGAGCAGCCATGTTTATGATTGAAATAGCTGGTGTGAAGGTATTTTCTCTTTATTATATGATGACATCAAGCCTGAGTACTAATGTAGTCATTAATTATTATTGTCTGTTATGCTCCACCACTGTGGCTGGAGCTGTCCAACAGACTTGGACTCAGATCAAAGTGAGTGGCCTTGGCCTAGGACATGTATTTGCTCATTGATTAAAACTGGCAAGTGACACATATTGGATCAAGTAAGATGTTTGGATTGTATGGGAGTCTGAGACACAACTCAGACTTGGAACCACTAAACATGTAGCTTCCCATGCTGGTCTGATCAGAGGCAGCTGGTAGCTGAGGCAGTTGTGTGGAAGCTGCATTTTAGTAAAATTTGTGTACAGATGTTTGTTTCTGTAATTCTCATTTACGTGTCTGCCTGTCTCAAGTGCTTAAATGGCATTTGTCAATGCGAGTTACATTTTTCTCGTAACACTTGTATTCTAAAGTACTTAAAGAAATAAGATCATTGTTAATTTTAGGCACAGGGGGATTAAATAAGTCATCATATAATCACAGGCAGCACTGTGCCAAAACCAGATACTTGAAACTCATCTTATGAATTTGGTTCAGCAGGATAATCACCATCCAAGGAAAGTTTCACACAGCCCTGAAGAGGGGAGAGAGAAGGTGGTTATGAGGCTTGCTGCCCAGTTGGAGTTTGTTCATGTTTTATAGTGATTGAGAATTATAAAAGTTCAAAGTTTAAAAAAAGCCTAGAAATAGAACTGAGTTTAAAATGATCACAATAAAATTTAGATCTCTTAGTGTTTCTTTTTTGGGTTTTTTTCTGATTGAGGCATGACGAAGATGTCCCTCTTACTATGCATGATTGAAATAGATTGGGTTTTAATATCCATAATTTTCTTTAACTCCGTGTGGTAATAGGTTACCTGGCAGACCAGGTGTCTGCTGTCGCTGACTGTATGTTATTGATTGTTCACATTTTCATCAACGGAATTATTGGTAAATAAAAAAATGTCAGTTTTGAAACCATCAGTTCCACCCTGCAGTTAAGAATCCATTAGAAATAAATAACAATTAAAAATTACTTCTTGGTGTAATGGGGAGCATGACTGTTCCATTTGGAAAATCAATTAGATTACAGGCTTTTTTTTAGTATCAGAAAATCCTAGAAGAATTTTTAATAAATAATTTTATTGGATTATTTATTATATTTGCATTCTGATATGTGAATGCAGTTTTATCTCCTATTTACTTCCTCTTAGGAGTTGCTGCATTTTATGTTATGTTCTACTTTTACTTCTTAGTGATCAGTGCAAGTATGCAAAATGCTGAAAATGGCACCTTGATATCTGAAATGAAAAATAAGAGCTTAATACTTGTTTACCTAGTTTTGTTGGAATTATGGTACAGCTTGAAAAACCTTTACTTTTGGATTTTAAATACTTGTATTATAGTACTGTTGACCTAATATTGTAAGCACTGTTCACATCAGAAGAGTCTCATTTAAAGTACAGCTGATCTTATTATCAAAAATTCCTTGAAACCATCTTTGCACAGCTTTTTATAGGCTGCTGACCTGGTAGAACCTGTAACCAGAGTACCTGCTGCTCTTTGTCTCCAACAGCTGTTATATACAGGTGATTTTTCAAGGCAGGAAGACAGACATCTGATGGCAGCTGAGATTCCCAATATTAAACCTGATATTCTTATAATTGTAAGTTTTGCAAAATTATTTCTTTCTATTAGTGATTAATTATGAATAGGGGTACGACTTAATTAAAGCCAAAACAGAATGACAAAGACAGTGGAGATTCAGTGGTAGTGATTTGTGTTAAATATCCAAACACTTGGGTGTTTAGAACTCTTGACATTGCTTCCCATTGTATTGAAAACTCCAGTTACAATTCTTCTGATGAAGCTCCTTAGGGCTCCAGACAAACCTTTCCGAGATGGGAGATTTATTAGATTTTGACTTGGATTGTACCAACCTCAATTTAACCAGATGTCTCTTTTAGTAGATCCTAACCTACTTCCAGATATGTTAAGAATTAGTCCTCAGTCAAGGTGGCCTGAGTGCTGTTTCATATTTTTGTTTTGTTTTGTTTTCTGAGTGAATTATTTTATCCTGAATCCATGTTTGGAAAACAGCATCTCACGGGAAACATTTTATGCAACAGTTCTATCTGGAAACAAACACTGGGATCTTTCAAATTACTTCATTTACTGTGTCCCTTCTAGCTGTTCTCTGTAACCGGTAATCTAATTTTAAGTCTCATCAAAATCTTGTCTTTTGTATAATTTCTATATTTTAAGCCAGAGGTTTAACCATGGCACATGTACCACTAATGGGCCATGTCAGTATGATCATCAAAGCTCTGGCAGCATTTCCAGTTAGGAAAATAAGTGTGTTAAACTTAAAATTTCTTAAAAGAAGCATCAAAATTAATAGCTCTAACTTCTTTAGTCCTAACAGGATCTGTCTGTCTAAATTGCTTGGAGGGGTTTGGGAGAGGGGAAGTTTCGGTTATTTTCCTTGGTGGGGTGGTTTTGGGAACTTGGGGGTGGTTTTGATTTTCCCCTCTCTTTGACCTCTCTCCCTCCTCTCCCCAGCATGTTAACACCAGTATGTTTATCTGCTTTTTTTTGATGGGTTCAGAGGAGAAGATCAGGAATTACTGTCTGTGTCAGCCCTCTCAATACTCTGTCTCTCCATGTGTAGGAATCCACTTATGGCACTCACATTCACGAGAAGAGGGAGGAGCGGGAGGCGCGATTCTGCAACACCGTTCACGACATCGTCAACAGAGGGGGCCGAGGTCTCATCCCTGTGTTTGCCCTGGGTCGAGCTCAAGAACTGCTTCTAATCTTAGGTATGTACCTTCCCAGCTCCTCTTAATGAAAAGGCACATAAAGTGATTTAGAATGTTTTCAGATGTTATAATTCCTTGAACCACTCCTTCAACCATTTTACAGCGTCTTAATTACCTATAATTTAATATATAATGCATGTTTGTTCAAATGCAAAAAATCCAGTAAACCAACCCGCAGTTCTACTTTGTGAGGTAGGATGGGAGACCTAGAAAGGAAGAGATGATGGTGTGGTAATAAGTGCTTGACTTTTGAATCTTTTTGAATCAGGATTTCAGCAATTAGGAACAATTATTACAAATTGAAAAATAACCAGTTACAACAACAACTGTTTTATTTAAACTGTACTGCTAAAAAAGGGCTATATTTTCTTCTAAAGTTCTACTATTTTTGCCTTTTAATTCACAAACTATGTGTGTGAGTATGAAAAACTCTTTATAGGAAAAGCTTAGAAGACCATAAAGGAGACTTCTAACACTTCTGAAGTCCTAATAATAATGAAAAGAAAATGGGGCTTTTGAACAAAAATGAGTGAGAATTACACATGAACATACCAAGCTACTTCGCATAAAATATATAGATAGTTGTTACAAGGTACTTCAGATAAAACAGTTTTTAAGTAAATTATTCCCAGGCCTCTTTGATTCCTTTTAGCACATTTAATTTGTACTGTGTTACGTGATTTTTTCACTAGTCTTTCTGCTCATTCACATGCTGGCAAGATCAGAAGATAACTATCTCAAGCTTATAATGCTTATATTTAGGGGTGTTCAATATGAAGCATTCCCTAAACTACTTGAAATTTTTCTCACTTTTCAGTTTAGCTCAGTCTTAGAAACTAATTTGTTTTCAAAATGTCTTACTAGTCTATTCAAATGTTAACAAGAAATTTGGATCTAGGCAAGAGGTAGTATTCAACATTGTAGGATTATTTACTACTTCTCATTGACTGAGAGGGTTTTTTTTAATTTATAGAGAACATAAAAACTGAGCGTTTTCAACCTTGTGTAGCCATTAGGTTGTAATTTGTTTGCCTCTTTGCTGTGTGTAGATATTACAATGAGTTTCTGAAGATAAGCTTGAAAATATATCTAGCAAAGCGAGACATGCAATTGGATGCTTAATTAGGTAGAAAATGCAATTGCATCTCATATGCCTACACAGTTGAGCCTGCAGACTTCTGTGTTTATTTTTCTTCTTTCTGTATGACAAAAATAAAACACTGTTATGGTGTAGAAAGTTATGGCGATGAATTCAGTCTGTGACTGGTTATCTTCTACTGGCTGTTTCCACCTTAAACCTGAGCTTATTAAAGTAGTCATGGCAATGAACCTCTCTGAAATGTCATGAGAAGCTTTGCCTGCAAATCAGAAATGTAGGTAAAAGCCTGTTGTAATGTCATTGTAAATGCACAAATACAGCCAGAAGAGTACCTCTATTTTTGGACGATTGTGCCTCAGTTGTGCAACATAAATATCTTTCAGACTAGCAGAACTGTATCCAAATGGGAAAATGGGTAAGTTATGTTTGTACAGCTGCATTCAAATCTCTTCTTTGTGTTTAGGAAAGCTCATGGCTACTGTCATCTTGATAAATTAAGTTGTGGTTTATGGAGACTCTTTCCTTGTTTTTGTTCCAGTTGGGCTTGTAAAATATAACTGATGGTGGTATACAGAAAGCCAGGCTTGATAATTGAGTGATTCCTTCTCACCTTGAATTCCATGGATTTGTTTTACGGGATGTTCATATAGTGAATTCTCACGAACGAATCTGTGTGCAGATGTCCCTGGCTCTTAGATGTATAATTAATATTTGACAGGGACATTTTAGCTTTATTGTAGAGGTGTAGTAAAACTTCTAGTGTCATAAATGTAGACTTATTGCTGTGTAGTATCATGTATACTTTATACCTTGTAGCTGAAGGTGGTGGTTGATTGAAATTTGACCTGCCAAAAGGACCTGAAGTTCACCTTTGTCATGTTTGTTTGCCTGTTTGTTTGTTTGTACTGGTTGTATACGGTTTCAGCTGGTGACTGTTTTAGAAAAGCAGATGAAAACAAAGAGGCTGTGATGGTGATATTCTGTAACAAAAATGAAAAAGCCCACTGGTAAATCTGTTCTATAAAAATTACTAATGTTTCTGAGAAGCACATACTTTATAAATAATGCTGTGGATGGAATTTTGTGTTTTGTTGTTTGGTGGCTGGGGTTTTTTTTGTTTTGTTCTTTTTTATTATTTTGTTTGTTTGTTTTGGGTTTTAGATGAATACTGGCAGAATCATCCTGAACTCCATGATATCCCCATATACTATGCCTCCTCTTTGGCAAAGAAGTGTATGGCAGTTTATCAGACATATGTCAATGCCATGAATGACAAAATCCGCAAGCAAATTAACATCAACAATCCTTTTGTTTTCAAGCATATTAGTAATCTGAAGGTAAGCTTGAGATTCTCACAAAAGGTGAACGTGACAGAAGAGTCCATATTTGCTGAATAGTTTGCATGTTTAATACTGTGATAGAATATTCTGAGTTGGAAGGAGCCCACAAGGATCATGGAGTCCAACTCTTAGGTGAGTGGCCCCTCCAGGAATCAAACCCACGATGTTGGTGTTTTTAGCGCCATGCTCGAATCAGCTGAGCCAGTCAATATCCTCAATAACCTACTAGATTGATTAGGTCCGGGTTTATATCTGAGTTACCTGCTGTCCCAGTGCTTAGAGGGCAGTTTGAGGGGAGCTTAGGCCCCAACATTTCTTCCACTATAGATCCCTGTGCTTGCAGTTTACTCCTTGTGGGTATCAGTAAGAGGAATCTTCCTGCAAAGGGTACCTTTTGTGAGGATGGGGTACAATCTGTGAACACAGGGCCCTTCTTGTACGTTGTTCAAGGGTGCAGCTGGGCTGTCCTTCGTTGAAGTAAGTTGTGGTGACTGATACTCGCACTGTGTGTCTTTTCAGAGTATGGATCACTTTGATGACATTGGCCCCAGTGTTGTGATGGCTTCCCCAGGTATGATGCAGAGTGGCTTATCCAGGGAGTTGTTTGAGAGCTGGTGCACAGATAAGAGAAATGGAGTCATTATTGCAGGGTACTGCGTTGAAGGAACTCTTGCTAAGGTGAGTTGCTCATGCACTACAACCTCTTGATGACAGGTAGCATTCATGTTAGGTTTGTAAAGAATTGGTCAATAGCAAGTGGCTTTATTTGATTTACTGAGATTGTTGTCAGGTAGGTAGGTATGTAGTCAAAACTGATTGCTTTTGGCTAATACTACTGAAAAGTACAGAAAATTTGCATATGGCCATTTCCAGTGATGTTATATAGAATAATCTTTTCTAGGGGCAGTTATCTTGTCATGAGAAAGAATGATTGATGCTTTAGACCTCTCCACTGCTTAATTTTTCAAGAAGGTAGCCCTAATCCTCATTCTAGAGAATTTGATACTAAATCTAACACTACTTATGTGTCAGAGATCAGACTGCCTTGTGCACCTCGTGCCACTGTCCATCTGTAGGGAACGAAATCCTTCCAAATTCCAGCGGCTAAGGGCAACCACAGCATCTAGCTTTGCCTTTAGAGATAGGAGTCACACACTTGTTACCATTTTGATGCAAATTAGAGAGATTTATCTAGAAGAAGTATGAACCCCCAGATCTGCTGAGGAGGCACAAGATGAAATGATGTGTATTGTGCATGCGTTTTTCATGTGTGAGTGTGTGTTCTGGGTTATTTAAGAGATTTTTTTTTCACTGCTTCACACTTAACATGGCTGCCACTATTATTTCATTGGTTTTTAAAATGTAAAGCATTAGTTACATGGTGTCTATAGGAGGCTTTACTTTTAATTAAGGTGCCTTTTTTTTCTAGCACATCATGTCTGAACCTGAAGAGATCACAACTATGTCAGGGCAAAAACTCCCACTGAAGATGTCTGTGGATTACATTTCTTTCTCTGCTCACACAGATTATCAACAAACTAGTGAATTTATCCGGGCCCTGAAACCTCCACATGTGGTCAGTATCCATGCTGCCCATTTCTCCAGAGTGGGATTCATCAAACCAGCTCATAGCCCTGACTCAAGGCAGGGACAGGTGTCTAGCAGTAGCCAGCATCCCTGTGCTTTGAATAATTAAAGGTGGAGATTTTAATCGTTTTTTGTCATGTTACCTTAGCAAAGTAAAAATGAACTTGCTCTTGAGTGTCTGTGTGTGGGATCCCTGGGGATGACTTTCCAGACAGTGGTGTGGTCCATAATCTGTTTCAGCAGTGTTTTGTGCAAGTAAGATACAGTATAGGACATTAAGTTTGGGGTGCTGGTATTGGAATAATTCACTGCAATTTGCCCAGAAATAAATAAGAAAACATCGATTGAAGGTGTGTTGCAGACAGCAAAAGACAAAGGCAGCACTTGCAGGGAAAAACATGAGCAAATCATGGGAAGCAGGAGGTGTGAAGGACCAGAATGTGAAAATGGGGACTAGGATCTGAAACTGGTGGAGAAACAGTGTGCAAGCACAGAAAAGAAAGAAAAAAATCGTAGCAGAAGAAAAGAGCATTTAACTTGGCAAAGAAAATTGTGAACTGTGAAGCATCCTCTTTGAATTGCATGTTTATTATGTTTATATCTACACACAAAGACAAAAATGTAAAGCTAACTGACTTTTAGTGTTGAACTTGCCTTTCATAATACAACAATGTATTTGTGTGTGAAAACTTATATGGGGTCTCTGTAACACACTCTGCTTGGCTGCATGTATTTTTCAACTAATACTCAGGGTTATGAAATCCCAGCCTTCAAATAATGCAGAGAATTCAAAGACACACAGAACTGTAATTGAGCTCATGTTTCATATACTGTGGCCTCATGGAATTGCATTTTTATAAAGATGAGATAGAATATGGCAGTTTTCTTGGATAATTTGCTTACTAAACATGTCTGGTTGAACAAATAACTTCTGCTAAAAGGAAAACTGTCTTTTTTACAGATTTTAGTTCATGGTGAGCAGAATGAAATGGCCAGATTGAAAGCAGCATTGATACGGGAGTATGAGGATAATGATGAAGTCCATATAGAAGTTCATAATCCTAGGAATACTGAAGCTGTGACATTAAACTTCAGAGGAGAAAAACTTGCCAAGGTATGAAATCAATGTTTTCTTATATGCAGAAGAGTATTTTCTTCTGGTATAAAAACTACATGGGATCTTTCAAGGCTCTATGTTTAATTGATTTCAAATTATATGTTTTCTGGGGTCTCAAAGTATGTGATTGTTTTGTGTTTAGTTGTATTCAGGGTTTGGTTTGGGGTTTTTATTTAGAGGTTGTTTTTTTGCTATTTTGGGTTTTTTCTTGGATTTTTCACTCTTCCAAACTTTTCTTGTGTTATGTCTCAGAAGGTTTCTAGGTTACTCTGACCTTCTTTTGTTTTCAGAGTTAATTTTATACTCTGATTTTTCTGACAAAAACCATATTTCATCTCTAGAGTTACCTGAAGCTGTGAATATTTCAGATTGCTTTGTTGCACTATTGTTGGGGTCTCCTCCCCTGCCATGTAGCCCTGGGAGAGGGGCCCTGGGGGGGAGACACGGGGCTTCCCTGCCCCTGCTCAGCCTCGTTCCCCATTGGTTGGTTTGTGTTCCCTGCGCGGGCAAGGACCCTCGGGTCCTGTGATTGAGCAGTTCCTGAGCAGAGCCCCGGCCATGCGGCTGGAGAAATAAACATCTCTGAAACATCTACCACAAATCTGTCCATATATACTTCTTTTCCACTGGACTCCTGGTTTGATATAGGCGTGTTACAGTAATCCCCGCTGTAACAAACTGGTGGAGGAATGCGGGCAAGACGCCGATCCCTGAGGAAGATTCATGAGTAAAAAACCACTCTAGACCTCTCTCTTCTCATCTTGGTTTGGATATTCTCTCTGGACTATGGAAGAATCATGGGAAATGGGGCTCTCTGAGCCACAGAAAGAAATGTACCTAGAAGTAAAAGGAATCCTTGAACAACAAAACAAAAAAGTAATGCAGCCGGTAGATCTAGAACATTTTTTCATCTGGCTTTTCAAAAGGTTCTCCTATATTTCTGGAGACTTACTTTTTGATATCGAACCTCCTGAATCTTGTGAGGGATGTTTCTGGGACGAGATCTAGGATAAAGTAAGGGATCAAAGAGAAGCTTTCTGTGCATACCTTATAATCAGGGAAGCTCTTGAGGAGCATTTGTATGGTCCCATTACCCCTAAAGCAGAGGATCATACTTATCCCGCGGCCGAGGCCGCGCGGCCGCCATCCCGGGAGCACATGACTGCAGCCGTGCCAGCGGAGGTGCCTGCGCTGGATGCGCCCGGCCCCCTCGGGAGCGCGCGCCTTATCGCGGACCCCATCCCTGTCTCGGGGTCCCCAGCCACGCGACTGCGAGGGAGGGAGCGATGCCGCAGGCGCCGCGGGTGCTGTGGGCCACGAGCAGCCAGGAACCGGGCATCGGCGTGGCAGGCTGCTCTGAGAGACTGGCTCGGAGAGCCCTGCGGAGGGAGAAGCAGCGGTTTCCACAGCGACACGAGAAGCCGCGCAGCGCAGCGCCGAGCTGAAACAGGGCCGCTCTCAAAGCAGCGTGGAGCCAGCGGAGCGGAACCGCTCACAGGGTGCGAAGCCAGCGGCGATGGCAACGCGGGGCCGCGCAGCGCCCAGACACGCGCCGGAGCAGCGCCGCTCGGAGAGCGAGGAGCAGCCCCAATGCGGGGGCCCGGCCGAGACGTCAGAGTCGGCGAGGCGGAGGCCACGCGGGACCGGCAGCCACGACGAACACGCAAGCACGTGATAGGAAGAGTTATAGCAACGAAAATCACAGGAACTGTGAAATGGTACAATGTAAAAACTATGGATTTATAACACGAGATGATACAGGGGGAGATCTATTCATCCATAGAACTGCCATTAAAAGGAATAACCCTAAAAATTACCTGCAAAGTGTAGGAGATGGGAAAGTTGTACAATTTGATATAGTGCAAGAAGGGTTTACAAGCAGCGAATGTTACTGGGCCTGGGGGTATTCCAGTCAAAGGCAGCCGTTATGCACAAAATTATAAACAATATCCATCCCAGCAATTTCCCTACCCACAGCCTACTTCCCCCTTTTACCCTATACCCAATATGAACCCCTTCCTAAGTTTACCCCATCCCCAGTTTATTCCTAATCCGTTTTTCACCCCATGGCTTCCCTATACAATTCCATTTCCCTACAATTCCTCTCCGATGCCGAGGGGGGGATGAAAAGAGGGAGGGAAGAAATTAAACCCTCTCCTGCCTCAGTTTCCCCACAAAACATGCCCGGAGAGTTCTGTCTCCCTTCTGTCAGCCCTGAGATGTTCCGGAGAATCTGTTTGGACATTTAAAGACTCAGGAGGGTGGCTTGTTTTGTCTTGAAACTGTTCTTGTTATGTTTATCCAGTTGTTTTCATTCTCCTTTTATTAAAATAAAATGGGTGAGATGTTGGGGTCCCTCCCCCTACCATGTAGCCCTCGGAGAGGGGCCCTGGGGGGGAGACACGGCGTTCCCCTGCCCCTGGTCAGCTTCATTTCCCATTGGTTGGTTTGTGTTCCCTGGTGTGGCCAAGGACCCTCGGGTCCCGTGACTGCAGAGTTCCTGAGCAGAGCCCCGGCCATGCGGCTGGAGAAAAAAACATCTCTGAAACATCTACCACGAATCTGTCCATATATATTTCCTTTCCACGGGACTCCTTTTTGATATATGCGTGTTACAGTAATCCCCGCTGTAACACACTATATTGTGTTTTTTCTCTCCAGGTGATGGGATCTTTAGCAGATAAGAAACCAGAGCAAGGACAGAGAATTTCTGGAATCCTTGTTAAAAGAAATTTTAACTATCACATCCTTTCTCCTTGTGACCTCTCCAGTAAGTATAGACAGTGATGTGATCAGTAGGTAATTGAAACTTACTGTGTCATTAAAACACTTAAGAGTTCTGTGGTATTTTCCTGCAGTTTTGTGTTTCATAAGCAATTAGTGAACATCTTAGTTTTATTTTGTTTTAGTTTTGCCCTAAGTTCTGAACTGTTGTAGTGAGAAGAAAGGCATTTAATTCATTGTTCACTCAAATTTAAAATCTTTTCTTTCTCTAACAGAAAAGAAGCAAAACTCCATGTCCCTTCAGGTTACTTAAAACCTTTTCCTCTGCAAGAATATGCATAAAACATTCCAGTGAGAACCAAAAAACACCTCAGTCAATAGTCCTACCATTTTCTAAAATGTCGTTAGTTTTTAGTGTAAAAGCTACAGAACAGAGAAAATATTTGTGTAGTCCTCCTTTAATTTTTATTACTCAAGGAATCGATCTATTTTCAGAATAGAAGAGGAATTAAATCTAAGGTCAGAAGAGCTGGGGGGAAAGCAGTTCTGCTGCCCTAGTTCATTGTTTGTCTCTAATAGGCAGGATAATACAACAAGCTGGTTTCCTAACCACAAATATATTATTTATCTTATAATAGGTGCTCCACCTTCCTCTTATAAATTGGCCTTTTCAGCCCTCTTGTCTTAAATGTTTCAATGCCATTATTTATCTACAATGGCAATTTTATTGATTAGTAAATTCAGAGAGCTAATTTTTAACATGTACTTTTTAAAATGGTTTCAGATTACACAGACCTGGCAATGAGCACAGTGACACAGACACAGGCCATTCCCTACACGGGCCCTTTCAATCTGCTTTGTTACCAGCTACAGAAACTCACCGGTGCGTATGTGGGAGGACACGGTCATGATTTACACTGGTCAGCTTTTAAAACAACTTCCAGTCTTCAGAGGTCTTCTGACTGGAGATTTCTTCCCATTTTACAACATTCATTAGACTATGCAGCTTCTGCCAGATCCAGTTCATGAGTATTACACTGGTTTTTGGGGGGATTCTACTGTAATCATATTACAAAGTGATGAGCATATAGCAATACAGAGCATAGGCTGATTTCTGTCTCTGTCAGCCCCTAAAGCGAGTGCTCTGGCCACTCTGATGGAAACTTTATTAATTGATCTTATATCTCTAGCCCCAAATGGAATGGCTAATGCCATCCAGTTCATAAAAACAAGAGCTCTCCCCTCCTTTTTGACAGACAGCCTCTTCTGTGCCTCCCTAAGAGGCAAGAGTTGGCTTTTCCTGAATGGGAATCCGTTTAAACCTGAGACTGGGATGATCCTCTGTGCCTCTCTCTGGCTTTCTCAAGAGTTAGGGGCAGCTCCTGTCCTAGTTCATTAGAGGTACACACATTTGCAGGTTCCCTTCCCAGATGTAAAGCTCAGACTTATTTTATTCTCTAGTGTCAGAATCTAATTCATGTCACTAGTGAAGAGAACACCTATATTCAGTTGAGGTTCAGGTGTCATAACCCAAGTGCTACCAGGCACACAAGTGCCTTTGGTTTAAGCTCTATGCTTACGTGAGCAATGGGTTATCCTTTAAGGGGGTAAGAGCTGGTTACTATTGCAAATGGAGCAGAATTAATAAAGTTCTCATTTGTTTTCTTTTTGTTGGTGTACTCACGCAGCATCAGTGTACTAGGCCAGTCAAGTATGAGAATTCAAACCAAGTAAAAGGGTCAATATTAACTAATAAAAAACCCCAGACAATCTAGAAGAAAGAAAATAATATTGTCAGGTGAGGGAAGAGAGTATGTGGTTCCATTTTGTAAGCTGCTCTGAGCAGTTCTGGTAACAGACAACCCCTCTTATTCTTAAACTCACCTATTTTCTTATGCAAATAAAGTTAGTTGTGCTTCCAGTATAATTTCATTATTGCTAACCGTTTGTTGTCACTTCTTAGGTGATGTAGAAGAAATAGAAATCCAACAAAAACCAGCCCTGAAGGTTTTCAAAAATATTACTGTGATCCAGGAACCAGGCATGGTAGTCCTTGAGGTGGGCATTGGTGAGGGAGATAAAACTTAACTTTGTTCTCCAGTTTCTGCAAAACAATACCACACAGATGCCATGCAGAATTCAATGTTTTAAGGAGTTTTCTGTTGGATGACAAGTAGAGCAAAGGCTAGAACAAAGTTCCCCTTGAGCTGTCGTCCTGTGTGGATGTGTATTATTTGATTCATCCACAGCCAGTTGTTTTCTTTTTGCTGCATCTCATGAATATAATGGCAGATTTGGTGCCCTTTTTTTATTTGGCAGATAGTAATTGGAAATAACATCAAATGGTGTTCCTTCCTCCCCCAAAGAGTTGTGGTAATTAGTTATTTTGTAAATGTGCTCAGAAACATTCAAAAGCTTGAATTTTTCATGGGAAGTTACTGGAGTACACCCACTTAAAAGTAGTTAATAATTTGATGTGAAATGTATGACAGTCATTTGAAGCTGGAATTCGGAGAAAAGCAAAAAGGAGAATGCAATTAATGTTATATTGTTTTTATGCTGTATTATTCACTCAATCCAACTTAGGAATTTTGTTTTGTTTTGTTTTCCAGTGGGTGGCAAATCCTGCTAATGATATGTATGCAGACACTGTGACAACAGTGATACTGGAAGTTCAGTCAAATCCCAAAATACAGAAAGGTATAAGTTTAATGTATGCTTATTTAACTGAGGCATTTCTTCCTTAGCTTAGAGGGAAATAATGCCTTCTAATAGATTGCAATCCCCTTATTGTATTTCCTTGCCTTATGGAACTTACTAGGGAGTAAAATTTGCTACTGAAAAACAGAATTACAACTTGGTCTTCATTATTTGTGACATGTTCATTTGTTGAAACTTTCTCTTACATGGCAGCTGATAACAGACTGTGGGAAACATGGCTTTATTTAAAATGAGTTAAATCTTACACAAAAAAATCTAAAGTGATTAAGTTTTATATGGGCCAACCCAGGCCATTTTATGATTCTATGATTCTGTATGGACAAATAGGTGTTTATTTTCACTGGATTACTCCTCTTGTCTTTTTATTATATATTTTAACAATTTTGTATAGTAGCAGTCAGTGTTCCTTTGGTATTTAGTCCCATACCTGACTCAACACATTTGTTAAAAATCCTTTCGCCTGAGTTTATAAATTCCCATAACAGTCCTTACTTTCTCATCTTTTTTTTTTTAAATACATTTTAAAATAAATCGTTTAAATATACATCTTCTATTTAGTTTTTGGACTGTTTTTCAGGAAAGTCAGTTTGTGACTAGAATCTATCAGTTAGCCATTTTACCCTACCAGTAAATGTCTGTGAAAGTAAATTTTTTTTTTCTTTTCAGCTGCAGTAAATAAGATTTCCAAAAAAATAGATATGGATGTGTATAGGAAAAGAATGGAGATCATGCTTCAGTAAGTTGTATTTATTTTTTCTAAAGGAAAATGAGCACTATTAATCGTGTAAATAGAACAGTCTTAGTATAATAGAATTTAAAGATATGTAAAAATACTTCATGCAAATTTACTTCAGTCTAATTTCTGTGAAGGCCAGGAATTAAGTCAAGAAAGAGGTACAGTAAAAAGTTCTCAGCACCATTAAAATTTTGAATACAGGGCCCAGTTATTTCTTCCAGAAGCAGATTTTTAAGTTGTCTCCAAAGATTATGTTACAAATTGTTAATAAAAACGACTTTGGATCACATCTCTTTTAAAACTTACTCTGATGTGTAGTCTGTTATTTATGTAG
Source organism: Corvus kubaryi (assembly GCF_017639235.1). NCBI lineage: Eukaryota > Metazoa > Chordata > Aves > Passeriformes > Corvidae > Corvus > Corvus kubaryi. Next base: position 13,584,637 of record NW_024581116.1, on the reverse strand, counting down.
AAATCTTGCCTCTTTTGAAATCAAAGGAATCCTTCCCTTTGTCTATGATGAGATTATTTTGGTAAAATACTTACTGTTAATTGATACCCACTGTCATAATAAAGATTGATATTTTTAATTACATCTGAATGGGTTAAATAATTGTTGCTGAAAGGTGATACTCACCTGACAAAGGCACCCCAGGGTTCAGAGAAAAACCTGAGTTTATTGTGCTGTTTGGCCACATCTTACACTCACGGGTCTTTGCTTTAGGGATATGTTCGGAGAGGACTGTGTGAGTTCCAAAGATGACTCTGTCCTGTGCATCACAGTGGATGGAAAGACTGCCAACATTTCCCTGGACACTCGGGTATGTAGAGCAAAGCACTTGCTTCTGTGTGTGCTGTGTTCAGCAGTCTCCTGTCTGGCACAGTGCTGCCTACAGTGTCATGTACCCACTTGCTAAGGAAACGTACTTGGTATCAAAAGAGAGTGTTATTAATTAAAAATTTCTAGCAATGTTTATGCAACAAATGCAGTACATTTAGAAAAAAACAGTATTTTTCTGCAGCTCAGTTGTATGAGAAAACGTATAATGAAAGATTGTAGAAGAGAAACTGGGTTAATCCACTGAGTTAATTTATTTTTTAAATGCTTTTAAAGCATGGCTCTGGTCTGAATAATTGAACAGTTACAGGGTAGGAATGTTGTTAATAATTTTTTTTGTCCTCTTGATCCTTTTGGAGCTAAATTGAACGCCTGAAATACTCACAAAAAGAAATACTTCATTAATTTACTAGCTCGGTTCAGAATTGGATGTCATGCATGTTAGAAGGGTGCTTTAAGAAGCCATCACACCTAGATATTCAAGTAATGTAAAACTCTAAAGAATGGTTAAAGCCATGTCCTTCATGTTCTTAAGCATTTTAATGTGTTGACTTTCTGTCATTACTAATAATGTCTTAAACATAGATTGCGTATTGCCTCTATTCATAGTAATAATACAATGTAAATTCATTCTATGGAGTAGCTCTCACATGCTCTCCTTAAGGGGTCACAACAAATGTTTTAAGTGTTCCACAAACCCAGAAGAAAAGATTGGCCTCTGCCAAAAATTTGTTACCTATTGAAACAAAAAAAGTGAATGTTAATTACCTTCAGAGAACAGTGAGTTACAGCCCTGTGGGTAACATACAACTTGTGCCATCTCTTTTCAATTTTTTAATAAAAGTTGCTACATTTCAGTTTGTACATTGTACAGAAAAATACAGGACTGGTGAAGGAACTCTTGAAATAAAGAAAAAAGTAACTAGACTGGTAGGCAATGCATACTGCTTAATCAGAAGTTTGATTTCATTTTTATATATGTCATTATTGTTAATAGATTTGTGTACTGACAGAAATCCCAATGGCAGCTCAGTTACAACAGGGTGTATCTTTGCAGTACTTACTTTACAGACTGTGTTGGCAATGGCAAGCTTCTGCCATTGTGAACCAGATTTTACAATGAAGATCTTCTGGCCTTCTTTATGTGCATATTATTGGCTTTAAAATAAAAAGCTGTTTAGTGTAGATCTGACTGGTGGGACATGTGGGTTTATATTTTCCATGTTAACATAGTGCTGTCACAATTAACAGAATTTTTGCAACATTGCTAGATAACATTAAATGCATGTTTGCTGTTTTAAGGGCCTTTTTCCTCCCCCCAAGCCTTTATGGTTGGAAAGAGTTACTTGATCAGAAGAGTTACAAGTTAATACTGAATTAAAGGAGGTATAGTCTTGAAGTCTAGAAAGGCCACAGGCCCAAGAACATTATTACTACTCAAATGCTGCCCTTTGTTTTTGAGGTAGAGCAGTCAGGGGTGAATGTAGATCAAGTTACATTTTTGGGGTGGGCATCTTTCTCTAGGAAGATTTGTTTTAGTAAAAAATCTATTTGTTTGGATTATTTTTGTGTAAATGTCATCATGTGTGGGGGAAGATCAGTGTGGTGCCTGTACCTCTGTGGTGAATACATGCGTTTTGCAGTATTAACCTAATACAGCGTGAGTGAATTCACAGATAAAATGAAATCACCAGGGACTGAATCTTGTGTGATTTTATTTGATTTTGAATTAAATGTAATCTACAAAACATAATGCATTTTACATAGTAGTTCTGAACATAAGACTTGAAATTAAACTTCTTGTCCCTCAGCAGGACTTGCTTAAGTCTTCTCTGAATTCATCTACCTGCTGGCAGACCACTGCAAAACATACAGTGCTGCTCGATAATTTCCATGACTACTTTTTCCTTTCCCCTTTCGAGCATTCTTCTCGTGCTGAAAGGGAGCATGAAGTGCCAGTTGTTGTAACATCCTTCTCTTTTTGTTCCCAGACAGTTGACTGTGAGCCAGGAAGCGAAGATGACGAATCCCTTCGTGAAATGGTGGAACTGGCTGCACAGAGGCTTTATGATGCCCTCAGCCCAGTATACTGACCTCTGTAGATAACCTAGGATGCCTAAAAAAAATCTTTTAAATGTTTAATATGTTTGGGCTATTTTTTAAGAGTAAATAAAAATTTTTTCTTCAGTAAGTCAAACATATCAATTCTGTGAATGTGAAAGTGCTGAGTTACTTCACATAATGGATCAGCAACCTCATAACAACTGTATTTGTGCATATAGATGCAATTAAATCAGGCAAAGTGTGCATATGTTCTCTTATATGCACATACAAGGAATAAGAAAAAAAATTAACCTAATACAGAATTACAAAGGTTAAATGGATTTTTGTATTTTTAAATATTAGAACCAGTTGGGAGGATAAATTGGATGTATTGAGTTTGCATATAGAATTTTGTTCCTGTTGAGTAAGTGATTGCCTGCACACTTGTATCTACTTGAAGTCAAAGGGGTCTTGAACACAATTAAAAATGGAATCCATGCTTGCTTTGGAGCTTTAAAACGCTGCATGCTGGCATTGCCATTAGAGGAGCACCACCAACTGCAAGAGAATTGGGTGCTTATGACCTGTGACAGCCTCATTTGCCCCGAGTACTGCTGTCCCCACGTTGGTGACCACCCGAGCCTGGGAAAAGGGACATGGAGAATCAGACACTGCAGGACACAGAGCAGAATTCCAAATACGGTGTGATTGATACTCTGAGGTAGCTGTGGTTGTTGCCAAACAATGCCATGCTGAAAAATGTCCACAGAACCTGAGTTTTCTACAAAAACACTGTGTCTTGTACACACTTCTCCTTGTCAGCTGATGAAAATGGCACCTGATCTTCATAGCATGAGTAGTATTAGCAGAATTAGTGTATGAGTAGTATTAACAAAATTAGCGACACTTTCCTCCCCAAATTGTGTCGTTAGCAAGCTAAGCAGTATAGAGTCTTTTAAATGAGGTAGTTGCATTTTCTTAAGAGGGAAGTCTCTTTGAAACAGGTAAAACCCATAAAATATTGCGTTCTTTTGAAAGTACCTCCAGCCAGCACGAGGGGGGTGTATGAGGGGGTGGGTCCCCGGCTGCCGCGGGCGCGCTCTCCCCGCGCACCTGCACGAATGAGCCTTTTAAAGAGGCGATAAAAAAATTGAGCTAGAACCTGAAGCCGGTTTGTAACCGGCGCTTTCCACCGATCCGCCCCATTTCCCGCTGCAGAGGAAGCGGCGAGGCTACCACCGCCTCCTCCTGCCGCCGCTCGCGGCGGATGTCCGGCCGCGGCCATGGCGCTGCTGGAGGCGGGAGCCCGCGGGCGGCTCCTGCGCTGGCCCCGAGTCCTCCTCTTCGGAGACTCCATCACTGAGGTAGTGCTCGCCCCGCCCGCCCCTGGCCCCGCAATTCCCGTGTGGAGCTCCCTGGCCAGCCCGGCTCCTCGTACCGGGGCCGGCGGCCCAGCAGCATCCCGGCGTTGGGCCGAGCGGCGGTGCCGAGCGGCGGGAGAGCGACGGTCCGGCGGCCGTAGCCGTGTCCGTGGGGCCGCGGTCACACCCCTGCCGGACCCGCCCTGAGGCTCTGCCAGGGGCCTTCGCGCCTGGTGGGCGTTTATGGGATTTGGAGCCGTTTCACAGGAATTCCTGAGCTCGCTATGTCAGAGGCGCGAAGGTGAAAGTGTAGCTTGGGATGTGTCGGTGTCAGCGGCATTTTCCATCCGGGGAGCCCAGCGTGCTGCCCATGCCTTCGCACTCTGCCCTCACGCTGGTGCATCCCAGCTCCTTGTGTCCAGCTCGCCCAGCCCGGAGCCAGGGTCTCCATTGACGGGACTGGACCACGGCCTGGTGAACATCTCCTTTGAGGCAGCACCAGCTTTTTAGCGTTGATTTTGGGTTCTGTTGCGTGGGCTGTGTGGTGGGTCACGGAGCTGCTCTGATGAAAAAATAACTAACCAGAGACCAAGTTTAATGGGAGATGGGTGTCTAAGCCGACTCACTGTGCGGACTTGTAGCAAGGAGGATGGTGCAGCAGTGGGAATAAGGAGAAGGAATTAGTTTTTCCACTTCTGGAAGGGGTAGGTATTAAACTGCACTCCAAAACAGCATGTGGAGAGAGCATTTTTGAGAAGTGCTCTCCAGAATGAAAGGATCTTAGAAATAAAGTAGAAGAATACTACATACAAATATAAGAAATCCTCACTGGCCAAAACTAAATTACAGTCCGACAGCAGTCAGTTTGGATTTTGAAGGGACAACAGGGTCCATCCCTCCTTATGTACAGCCCTGTGATGCCTCGGTTGCCAGTGGTGTACCTGGGTAAAACCAGGACTGTTTGACCTCTGAGGGACAGGGCAGGGAGGGACAAAACGCTGCAGCAGCAGTGCCAGAGGCCATGCACTAAAGCTTTTGAGGTGGGAAGGTGCCGCTGGTGGGGCTGAGCTCTGGGGAACAAGCTCTTCCAGTGAGGATCTAGCCATTTTCCTTGTTTTCAGTACTCCTTCCAGGAAAACGGCTGGGGGGCATACCTTGCTGAGAGACTGGTCAGGTAAGAGCTTAAATTTCAAAAGTAATATCTATCTTGCAGAAAGTCATGCAGCTTTTCTAAATGAAAACCAACAGCAGTTAATATTTAATGCATGTTTATTTATTGACATTTATTTATTTAGTGAAGTGGAACTGCCTTCTGGGCAGCATACCCAGAGCTGGTGGAAATACTTACTGGGTGTTTCCACTGAAAGCTTGAGTGGAAATTAAAAATTCCTTAGTGATTGTCAGAATTGTTGTTCTAGTTGCATGGTGTAAGTAACAGGTAAATACTATGTGTGCAGCCTATGTGTGCACTTTCAAAGTATGATCCCATTGAAAACTCCTGTGACATTTTGTTTTTCCTGAGAGGGATGGAGTCAGATGGCCTGACAGAATGGTTCAAAGCCTCCCAAGTTTTGTTTTGGTGGACAAAGGAGAGATGTTCTTTTTGAAATGTGTCTCCGTTTCAGAAAATGTGATGTTGTGAATCGTGGGATCTCGGGGTACAACACCAGATGGGCTAAATTGATTCTTCCAAGACTGATCACTGAAAGTACTAGTGCTGACAGTATTGTTGCAGTTACTATTTTCTTTGGAGCTAATGACAGTGCTTTGAAAGGTAGGGTAGCTTGCTTTCTGTCTGTTTTTCCTGTGACCTGTTCTCTTAAAATGGTTTTACAGTTTCATAGAAAAGGCAGAACATTTCGTAGGCTTTTCCTGCAACTTCTCCAGGAACTGATTGCTCTCTTTTCATTTATACAGAGGTTTGTTTTCAGTCATTTTATTTGTATTTGGACCATGCAGTGCCTTCCATTTCTCTCCCTATCACCAAGTTTTAATATTAGAAAAGTAAATTTCAGGGTGCTCAAGACTTAGTTGTATAGCAATTGCCTAAAATTGGAGTAGAGCATCCAGCTGATTTTTCTGTCTTTAAAGGAGTCTGATGAGTTCTTGGTAGATGGGCTGAGGAAAGGAGGGAAGGTAGCATTTGGATTCTCTTTCAGATAAGCATAGCAGGATACAGTCTAATCAAAATGACAACATCAGTGCATGAAGGACTGACTGCATGTCCATGGGACTTTCCAAAATTTTCTCTGCATACAAGAATATTAGAAATCTCAGATTTGAGATGATTATGTGTTCTAATAATAAGATACGAAGTTGTAAAAAAAAGCATCTTGAAAAAACCCAAGTGTTGGGTTTTTTTCCCCTGTGCCTCATTTGCCTTAGTTGGAAATGCTGTCTTTAAACTCTTGATTTGTCTGCTTTGGGTATTGAGGAACAGAATTTTTCTACCACAACTCCTGAATCCATGGCTGAGGGGAACTGCATGCTGGAAATGAGTGTCCATGGCCATACTGTGTAAAAGCCCTGTTAATGCTGTGTAACAAACCTGCAGGGAGCTCAGCCCCACTGATGCATGTGCTCCACCCCTCTCAGAGCTGAACCCTAAGCAACACGTTCCTTTGGAGGAATATGCCGCCAACCTGAAGAGCATGGTGCAGTACCTGAAGTCAGTAGACATTTCTGCAGACAGGATTATTTTGATAACACCACCACCTCTTCAGGAATCAGCTTGGGAAAAGGCATGTCTTGCCAAAGGTAAAAGAATGATGAGGATGGGTGGAATTTCTGCATTTTACCAGCAGAGTGTGACAGATCCCAGGTTGTCAGGTGATTTCCTCCATGTGTGTGCCATATTGCAGTCGTGTGTTCTCTGACTTGTTGGAAAAGGGCTGCTGTTTTACTAAACAACTTCTGGATAAGCTCGTGGAGTAACTATCAACTAATTACTAACATCTTTTCCAAAGTGTTGATTGATGTGTTAATGCATAGAACCGACAGAAGTGGCCACCCTCTAAGAACATGGGGCCTAGGCAGATTACCTTGTGTCCCAGCAGCTTCCAAAATAATACAAATAATGGAAGATACTTTGGCATTGTGTGCCTTAAAAAATTTTATACTAGGTACAGCAGATTTCATGTCTGTCTGGATAAGCAGTAATATCCCAGCCAGGTTTACTTTAAAGTTAAAAAAGCAATACCAGAGAATATCATATTCTAAGGATTCTAATAAAAGTGCCTGAAAAAGAAGAAAAAGGTAGTTAAATGATTTCCTATCACGTTGTTTAAGCTAACTCTAAAATTAGAGACATAATAACACTACTTTTGTTACAGAGCTGGTGGAAAATGCCATAATCCCACTGACTCCAGCAGTGACAGTTTATTCCTCCTGAGAGCATGTTTTTATTTCTATTGGGACATCTTGTGCAGCTCTTGCACATTTATTAAAAACTTTAGAGTTAGGTCAGGTGAATACAGAGCTGGTACCTTAGTGGCACAGTTTTCTATAATTTAGGTGGTGTTGCATATCCTGAGTTGTGCTTTCAATCAAAGCAGTAAAACTTTGAAGATGACCATAAGTTTAAACTGCATTAAATTAGACAACATTATTGTGTGATTTTGCATTAGGAGGCTTTGATGTGATGTCATGTGAGCACACCTCAAATGCTGCTTATCTGGCTCCCAGCTATCAAGGAGCACTTGTAATGTTAATCCATTTTCCTCTTAAAGCTGCCCTTTTTATGGGGTAGGGATGGAGGAAACTTGAATTTACAGCATTGAATCTGCCAGCATCTGTCTAAAAGAGAGTACTGTCTAGGGATGGAACAAAAGACAGGGTGATCTCAGACCATGGACCACAAATGAAGTATTGTGGGCATAATAAGCAGCAATATTAGCTCATCTGCCCTCCAGTATCAAGGAGAAATATTCTGCCTATTTCTAGTTTTGTCACATAGATAAAGAGCAAAGGAGAGATGGGAAGCAGGAGGATGGTGATGTTCACAGAAGCATTGATCTAGGTGTGAAAAGTAGCACGAGGGCTACTGCAAGGAGCAGTTTTCATGTGGAAGTTGGACAAAAAGCAGAAGGCAACTTGTAAATAGATTTCCATTTACTTAACTGTTTTACCTTCTGTTAGCAGATGTATGAAGAGTTTTAAATCTAAGTACTGCTTTCACCTGAAGCTTGCCAGAAGATGAAAGCTATCAGCAGCAGAGTTATGCTGTGTGCTTGTTGCACCTGATGTATATTTGTCAAAAAGAGACATTTTCAAGTGACTCGGAACCAAAGGGTGCCCCGAAAAAGACCACACAAGCTGTAGCTTCTAGCCACTTCTCTTGCTGTGCTTTGGATTTCGTTTGTGAGGGGTTATGTCTGCTGGTTTAACAAACTGATACACATGGTGCGTGCCACAGAAGACTGAAATGGCGCTGCATCGGTGGCAGTTGCTGGATGTTTGTTTTGTTTCTGATTGGTAGGTGACAAACTGAACCGCTGCAATGCCACCACCGGCCAGTACGCCCAGGCCTGTGTCCAGGTCGCCAGGGAATGTGGCACGGATGTGCTCGACCTCTGGACCCTGATGCAGAAGAATCAGGTATGATGAAATCAGAAATGTTTGAAACTGTCATGAATTGTGAAAGGCATCGTTTAGCATAGAGGAGCTGGTAGTGCTGCATTATCACTGAAATGGTACAAAATACATCCAAACACTTAGAGAAGAAGTAGTATAATCCTGAGTGCTTCATAGCTGGCAATGAGAAATAAAGCTTTATACAACCTGGCCGTGATACTTGGTTAGCAAATGTCCCCTGAGTGCATTATATCTTAACAGCCTTTTCCTTGGACTTGAGTCATGGAATCGTTTAGGTTGGAAGGGGCCTCTGGAGGCTTCTTGTCTGACCCACTGTGCAGTGTTGGCCTAACTTCAAGGTTAGATCTGGCTGCACGAGGGTGTTGCTGATGCTTCTGACCAAATACCCAAACTCACCCATGGGAGACTGCAGACTTTCCCTGCAAGCAGGTAACTCCAGTTTGGACACTGAACCTTTTCTCTCCCATGCACTCCCCAATGCAGTAGACTGTTCAGTAGAGCAGCTGATGCAATATTTTGATTGCATCACTTAATCCCATGATCTTTTCCTGATGAATAGCAGTGATTTTGGCCATCATCTCTTAATATTTTAACATAAACAGTGAAAAATAAAACCAGTTTAGCAGCTGGCTTTGAAGAATTACTCAAGACCTTCTCTTTGCAGCTAGCAAATACATTAATACATGGTTTTAACCTTCCTTGTAGGATTTCTCTTCCTATTTGTCTGATGGTCTTCATTTATCAACAAAAGGCAACAGCTTTCTTGCAGCTCAGCTGTGGTCATGCCTGGAAAACAAACTGTCAGCTCTTCCTTCACTGCTTCCTTACTGGCGTGACGTGGACCACACGAACCCTGAGGCCAGTCTTCTGTGAGATCCCTGCAGGGAGGAGCTGGGCAGCCATGCCAGACAGAGCCAGCCCGTTATCCAGCAGCTGCTGCAAACTGTGTCCTCAGGGAATGGGGCACTGGGGAGTCCCCAGCAATGCTCTTCTCTGTCCCCTGCTCTTGGTCTGTGGGAGAATAAAGGTGAGACCACTTGGGATGTGTCGTGGGGTGGTTTTTCTTCAGGCTGCTGTTGCCAGGGTAGGTGTGGGGATGAGTAGCTCTTTCCTTGGAAGACTCAGAGGACAATGAGTCTCAGCTGCTCTGTGGCCAAAGGATAGAGGCTGCCCTGAGCAGTTCCTGGCCTTGGTGAGCTTTGGGGACTGCACTGTGATTAATACCATCTACTTGCTTTAAACACAGAGGAGCTCGTAAGAGGCAGTAGTGTGGAGTTTGTCAAGAGCCATTAATGTCAGTCCAGGTTAATTTATTTGGATGTAATACGGCAGGAAAAGCCAAGTTTTACTTTGGCTTTGGTAGTGATAAGAGAGTAGTTTAGAGCAGGGGTTTTAAAATTTATCTTAACTCTGGCACCAGCAGCAGCTCTTGTGTATAGGCACAGCTTTTAGATCAGTGCATGTTTTTAGGCAGTACGAAAGTGGTGAATAATGAACTTGGAGAAACTACTAGAAAAGGTATGCATCTCTGCTGACAAAGCTGCACCCTATGTCACTTGCCATCAAGTTATGGAGACCTTTCAAGTGAGCTTTGGGATTCAGTGGTAATTTAACAGCTTAGGTAACATGTAAGTACTGCAGACTATGCAGATTTTGGCCAACACAAACTACAAAACTGCCTTTACAGATAAAAAACCATTTTGCCTGAAACCTAGATGAATTTCAACAAGTATGGAAAAAAATGCTTTGGGAAATTACTGTCTAGCAAGCCAGATAGCAGCAAAAATGATAGCAGCAGCAGTGCATAAAAATCCAAACACGTATCAGTGCAAATACATAATTCTGGGCTGTATTAACAGTTATGTTGACATGGAACAGGTGTGTTTATTTTGTAGTGGGTGAGAGAGCAATGAGAGGCTCTCATGCTGTCCCGCACTGTTAGAGCCGTTAGACTGCCTTTGCTTCATTAAAGAATTAAGACAAGCTGGCCAAGACCTGTCATCTACTATGTAAGTGTTATAAACTGGAGCATAAGTAGTTATTTTTCATGTGCCTGGAGCCCTGGCAGAAGGGCAGAAGCGTTTGATATATAAATATTTATGAGTATTAAACTGGACTATCCTTTCTGTAGTAAATGCTTACAGTAAAGCAAAAGGGGATTCCCTGTGGGAAGCTGTGGATATTCTTGCCTTAGATGTTAAGAACAAACCATGCAAATACTGCTTTCAGTTTCTGGAATACAGCTCAGCCTGGGGGATGGATTCAGTGCTTTCCAAGGCCTGCTCCAAATCTCCGTTTTCATGCTCCCAAGCACTTGCCACTGTGTGGTTTTCACCTGGGATGTAAAGACCTTTGTGCTGAGAACATGTACTTAACAGATTTGGTGCCTGAACAGGCATTTGACCACATCCCCATCCCTTAGGCATTAATGTCACCATCTGAACTGATGATAATCTGCAGGACACAGGGAAAGACCAGCTCCAGCGCAGGCAGGAAGCAGGCAGCCCTTAGGGTGTGGGTCTGCACCATAGATTCTCTGGGTCTGGCCTCTGCAGCACCCAGGCTCAGAAAGGAATTGTCAGAAATCCTGGCTCCTGCCTGGCTGCTTGCCAGACTTTTAACCCAGGCTTTGACAACCAAAGCATAGAGATCTTTAAGAAAAGGACTGCATAGAAACAGCTCTTGTTTAACTGATTTTTTTTTTTTTAATATAAAAAGCTTTTATTTTGCTGGGAATTAAATTAACTCCTCACACGTATACTTTGCACTGAATCAAAAAACGAAAACCCGAACACAAAACAAACAACCCCAAAGTTCAAAACCAGTATATAAAACACAATAGCTAGTCAGATAGGAATACCATAAGGCACACATTCAAGTACTAGTGTAACAAGGATCCTTGGGTGTGGAGGAGAGGGAGTACTCACACAACTTTGCAGCAGAGGTTTGGTTCCTTTCCCTCACACTTAAGATCACGGGCTTACCGCAGCCCCGCTTCCCTGTGGCTGAGTCTAGGCTTGTAACAGTTAAATGGTTCTGCCCTTGGCCACATTCCGTCAGTTGTATCAATGGATTATTGTGGGAGGAAACAGATGCAGAATGAAGGTGCTGCTGTACTACCAGGACTGACTGTGTCAGTCCATCTGCTACTGAGCCTAAACAATGCTCATGTGCCAGTTCCAGCTCACCTGACAGATCTCCAGGTGTACAGAAGACACCATCCAATTACCAACTTTTAACATCACATTTTAACTACCTGTGTGAGAATCTGAATTCATAAAATCTGCTCCTTATACTTACCCTGCACGTTTTAACAAAGGTTTATTTCTTTACTAAATGCACAGTTGTTTTTAAACAAATGCCTCCCCTGCAATGGAGTGATTTCTTCCCATCATTCATGCAGTAGGAGCTTCCAAAGGCCACAGACACCACGGAAAATGGAGCTCAGCAATTTGAACATTTCAACAATAGTGTTGCCTATTTTAAAATAACATTTGGAGAAACATTTCTGCACCAAAACCACTGCAAACAGCAGTTTAAAATGTCATCTGCATAAATTATTTCTTCCCTTACAGTTCTTCTCCAACCAGACACCTGCAACACACAAACCTTAGTGCGGAGTGGGAAGCTCCCAACAAAAGCCACGAAGACAAGACAACCTCACCACTGAGGCAGAAGTTTCATGCTAGAGGAGCATTTCTCATGCACCGTATACAGTTTAACAGCCTCTGTGATCTTTTTATTTATACAGAAGCTGGGCATATTAAGCTCCTTTATTCTGATTATGCATTTCATTGAATGCTGCGAGAGACTGTAATTATATTTGTTTCATTACTCTCTGTTCTCAAGGCATGTGCTTAGGCTTTTGTTTATATGTACCTTAAATTGCTAAATTATCTACTCTATTATGGAACATATTGCAGTGTTCATTTTGGTTTTAAAAGCCCCTTAATTTTGTCTATCAGTGCTGTCAGACTACAAAATATTAAATTATAAAAAAAGGCTGATATACACAATCCAATATCCATTAGGATATTTGGTTTTGCACCACAGGTTGAAGGAAATGTTAAAGGTCAAGGAAATAGAAAAACAAATCCAAAAAGCTTCAAAAACAAGCCAGTTTTAGTTTGGATTTTCCTTTTTAAAAGATATAATGCTCTAATAAATGTAGTTTAAGGAAGGTCATACACATGACCAGCATCTGCAGTAGGTCACTTCCTTATTCTCCCACTCCCTCACAAAAATATATATACATATATTTATATTTATAGAAATGAAATGGTTTCAGATCCGTATTTTGCAGACACAAGTCACACATTTAGAAGGCAGCAGGACACTAGCATTCTGTTTCTTTGCTGTCCACCCGGTTCTGGCGCTGTAGTTTGAAGGATGAAGCTTTCTCACTCCTAATGACAGGATGGTCTGTCAAGTCCTCAAAAGATTTGGCGGCCGAGCTGCTGTTTGGGAAAGGGTCCTTCTCGAAGGCGTCCTCGTCGATGTGCGAGTCGGTGCTCGGGTCCTCCTGGATGGTGTCCATCCTTTGGTGGTCCTGCTTGGGGGGCGCGGGCGCGGCGGGCGCGGCCGTCAGGGGCTGCAGCGGCTGGTGCCGGCTGGTGGCCGGCGCCGCGGGGAACGGCTTGATGATGCGAACGGAGGCGGAGTCCAGGCTGCTGAGCATCTCCACGTTCTGCGAGACACAAGCAGCCGCGTCAAAAGCCGTGGCAAAAGCAACCAGCAGCTAGTCCAGGGTTTGGGTTTTGCACCATTTTTCAAAGGGAGAAGGCACCTTCTGAGGAGCCGCTGCACTCCTGTTAGAACAGCCTAAAGGCTACCACGTCCTCCCTGCCACTCCCTAAAGGCAGAAAGGCCCTTCTATCTCTGCTTCTTCCTTGTCTGTATAAAGCACCGCGAGGGCTAGCCTCACTGGGACAGAGCTGATGACTCACTCAGCCCTACCTTCCTGGGGCCCAACTGCTTTGGCAAAACCTAGGACTGGAAATGCAGGGTCAAGCCACATGACACATTGCTCAGTGCAGGGAAACAGTCCAAGGTACAGCTTATTCCAGTCCTCCAACTTGGAGAGTTCATGGTTTCATGTACAAGAAGCTGCACTGAACACAGGGTCAAAGACTGCAGGGACCAGTGTCATCACAGCCAAATTCTGCAACCCAGATTAAGTACAGGTCCATTGATGCCTGCTTCTATTTGAGCATGGTTTGGAAAATACCCAGAGATCTCTAGGCATGAAAAAATCCCCAACGACCTCAGCAAATGTTAATCTTGGGAAGGATGAGGTGTTTAGCTGTTACCATTTCCCAAGTGCTCCATCCTCAGCAGATTCAAAAGACACAAATCTGTTGATTGTTGCTGGTGGAAGGAGCCCATTGGCTATACCTCTGCTCTCTCTCTCCCACCTCTGGGATTTTCTCAGTTGAATGCAGGTAAGAAGCAATAAGATAACTTTTCTCATGGCATTCAAGACCAGCTGTGGGGCACTTGAACTAAGACCACCCTCAGTTCTGTCACAGTAGATGACAGAGGCGGTCTGCCTCAGTGGTCTCTGACTTCAGTATGCTTCCTCCAATGGTTGTACAAGGAAGAGCTCTGAAAGGCATTTTCCCCCCTCCCCTTACAGAACAGCATTTCCTTAATTGAGTATTTCAGTTCTTAATAGGAACTGGATTGTCAAAGCACAGGAAAGTATACCCAAAACTATGTCACAAGGTGCCATGTGCTGGACTGTAATTAAAATTTATCTTGGCATTTTTTTGCTCTTCCCCTCTCCCAGCTCAGTATTTACAAGTTGAGAAGTGCCACCAATGGGCCCCTTCAACAACTGGAAGGCTGTAGCACACCTGGCTGCTAGAAGCCAACTCCTGCAAACAACAATTCTGCAGCAAAGACACTGCATTTTGCAGAGATTTTTGAGCCTCGTGCTTCAGTGACAGCACCTGGCTGGGAAGAAGCAGCCTGTGGCTGGCACTGCCAAGTGCACTGTGCCGAGGGGATGCCGGACACGGGCGAAGCTGTGCTCTGTGGAGCAGAGCGGCTTCCTGCCCCGGAGGGCTTCCTGCCCCTCTCTGCTGCACCACAGTGGCTCTGCCAACAAGGCTCAGCTCTTACAGGAAGGAAGGATCAGACCCTGCCACACTGCAGTGCTTGGTGAGAGTGAACAGAGGCTTGTTCAGAAACCAGCCTCCCCTCACATGGATTCACCCCTCTGCAGCAGGGGGCTCTGGGGCTCTCTGTTGCTACTCTTTTGGTAAATATTCTGCAGGCACCTGACGTTCAGGTTTTCCAATACATGAGACAGCCTTCTGCCAACTCAGACTTAGCAACTTACACTGGGGCAAAACAGGGACTTTGTGTTCTCCTCGTACTGCTTGTCCAGTTTCTTGTCCTATTGAGAATCACACACACAAAATAAGAAAGTTAATTTCTCTATGGCAAGGTCTCCTTTTTCCTGCAGGGACACAGCACTTTGTGGGGGGCTCTTTTCCCTTCCCCTACTTCCCATGCCTTCCCATTCATCCCAGGAGTGCCTGTGGGCACAGCACCCCTTTGCTCTAAGCCCACACTGCTGTTGGCAGCACACCGCATGTCCACACTCCCTGTTGCCATGAGCTCTCTCTCTCTTTATCCATCCACCCAAGATCAACTAAGATCACTTCCCACTCTGGGTATCCCCTCAAAATGTGGGTGTCTTATTTCTTCACAGGGCTTTAGAAGACTTCGTTCTTAATGCTAAAAATACTAAAATTATACTTGGGTAGAATTTAGAAGGCAGAGAAAGAAAATCTGCCTGGGAAAGAATGGGAAAGGCTCCAGGGAATAGTCATGGGAGCACTGGGTCTGCCAGGGCCTGGCCGAGTTTAGCAAGAGTTTTGCCTACTGAAGGAGCAGTAAGCCTTACATATGCTGAACTTCCCCTCAGGGTTTGCTAAAAGCTTCCCATGATTTTCTCTCACAGCCATCTGCCATTTCACATATGAAGGATGTTCTCACAGCAGTCATCTCAAAGACAGCTTACTCACCACACAGTGCACAAGGATGCTGAGAGGAATCCAAAACAGTAAGGAGAAGACAAGCACAGAGCCCACTATATTATCTGCTAGGAACTTCCCTGTGAAATGAGTTCAAATCTATCAGTTACCAACCAAATACAGTTTCATGAACACACACATCTATCCCCCCCTTCTGCAGCCACTGCTCAGTCAAGTGAAACCTCAGAATTGCTCAGAGAAGCACAGGCTGCCTACTTTGGAGTAGGTAAAGATAAAATTATACAATTTTAGAAAATTGTATCCATTATGTTAACAATAGCAGGTTTTTCTCTGTTCTCGGAAGAGAAATGCTGTAAGGGTGTAATATTTAATATGGGTTGTTTTGGAACAGCCAAACTGAGCCAGCCAAGGTGCCCCTCTCACACAAGACACACTGTGAGTCCATTACCAAATTCTGATGTAACAGTCATGTGATCTCTACCTGCCTCCACAAACAAAATACTTGAATGTCAAAGATTCAGAAACTGCCTCTATCCAAGCAGGCTAAATAGCTTTATCAATTACGTAAGAAAATTTTTTGTCCCTGAAACTTGAGACTGAAAGCCACAACTCAAATAACTGCACTGTGCGGGCACAGCAATACCATGAGCACACACAGTTAGGGCTCATGACACAGCACCAGCTTAACCACTGGTTTTGTCTGGTGCCAGTAACACAGGGCGAGACACTGGGGGTGACACCTGGGGTGAGGTGACACCTGCTTCGGTTGCACGGTTGGGATCAAGACCAAGGAGGCCAACTCAGCACAGGCACAGCTTGAGGTGTGTGACCTCTGGTTTTCTTAAATGAAAGAGAAAGGAAGTGTTCCCCTCCCAGTCTGTTGACATTTAAATCCCACTGAGAGGCCCACTTCATACCCTGCTGGATCTAGCTGACCTCTAAAGAGACTGACTGTTATATCCTTTTCTCTAATTGACCTAGTTCTTGGTATTCAGACAAGAAGCTATCGTCCCTTTCACAAGCTTGGAAGATGCCCAGCAAAAAATGGAGTACAAAAATGCAAAACAATCCCCCATCCTTTCAGCTTTAAAAGGTGAGATCAGTAGTGTCAAACTCCAGGCAAAAACATACTTAGATATATCACAAGCACAGCTACCATCTACCCTTGCACACGGGTGAATAAATCCAGCCAGCTAACTCCCTCTGAGGCTTTAGGGGTTTATGTCATGAACTCAAGACACCCCCAAAAGATATGGTTATGTATCTTACCAAAAGTATTGATGCTGAGTTGGTCTATGAAATCCCAAAATCGTTCAATCACATCCTGTACTTGCTTCTCGCATTTGCCCTGCAAAAGTAACAAAATAACTTTATGCTACCTAAGCACTAAGTACTGCCTTCTTGGAGAAGGAGATACAATGATGGTAATGAAATGAGTTCTCAGTTCTCCAGACACAGTGTAACTTCACTTACATTCTGAATATAGATTTACACTGGTGCCCAAGAGCAGCAATCCATTTTTACTGCCCTTATTTTTATCAAACCAGTTTCAATTCGATTGTTGTCTGAATCAGATCAAGTTTTAATGTTTGAAACATGCAAAATCCACTCCACCTTTGGCTCATGTTAGGGGACATAAAGCTGATGTTTCTGGAGAGATTTAAACACTGGGAGCCTCGGTTCCCATTACCCACCAAGAAAGCTGCAGCTATCAGGAGCCCAAGGTTACAGACCAACTCACTCCCAGATTTGGCTGTGTGGGTTTAACACAGTAGCACCTTGGTCTTCCAGTTCTGCCAGCACAAGGACTGGGGCACGCCCTCCCAAATTCACTTCTGCTGACACCCAGTTTAGCTCCAACCACTGCAGTCTGCAGGTGTTTGTGCAGCTGTACCATGGAAAAGGCCACTGAATGCCAGCAACCCATCAGTCTCCCTGCCACAGGTTCACTGCCCCTTTCAGATACTGCTGGCTGGATTTTCATGTGATTGCTCCCTGACCTGAATTATTGGAGTAAAAATAAATTGGGCTAACAGGACCAACTAGGAAGGCAAGCACTGCAAACCCAGCCGAGCTTATGGCAGCGCTCAGACCCCTCCTTTGCGCAGGGTGCCAGCTGGTTGAGCTGTGGGGAGCAGCAGAGGGGGTACTGAGCAGCTGCAGAAGGTGACAGCTTCCCCCTGCATGGGTCTCTGCAGAACTCCAAGACCTGCAGCCTCCAACACCCTTTAGTATTTGCCCCATGAAGAGGTACATAAAACCTGTTACCCTGCTCAAGCTTTGGCTTCTCTTCCCCAGCACAGTCCTCCTTCCCGAGGACTCAGACCCCCAGCAGAGCAGAGCTGGGCACACTTACATTTGTGTCACAGAACCCCACAGTGCAAGGCTTCCCCTTGCGTAGGAACAGGAACTGGTCGTTGGCATCCACGTACGGCGTGCATCTGTCCTGCTCGTCCCGGCAGCACACCTTGCAGGAATTATCTGTTTCTGTAATGAAGCAGCAAACTCATTCCTTGGAAGCACAAAGAGTCACCTGCAACCCACAACCCCACATGTCCCCTGGCTGAGCATAGTCCTAATCAGCTTCCCCACAGGGAAGGCAGGACCAAGCCACCCAATTTCAGGCACTGTGACGATCAAGCCTAAAACTCAATCACATGCCCTGTGCAACATATTAGGGGGTACAGTGGGACCAAGTTCTCCAAGCTGATACCCCAACATTGCATGAATCAACAGGCCAGTGAAGAGGTTCCAAACACATCCAAAAAGACAAATATTTCTTAGACTCGGAGATCTCTACGCATCCTTCTCCTTGGCTATGCCCTCCATCTCAAAGAGTGGGGCTCACAGCAATTCATTGCATTGCCCCTGTGAAGCTTTCATTCTACTCCCAGCTGCTTTTCCACATTTAAGGGATAATATGGACAGCAAGGGAGCAGGAAAACACATTGGCAGAAGTATATGGCAGGCAAGTTAGGAGGAGAATGAACTTGGGGATTCTATATTCTCAAGGGACTTAATTCTCTTTGATATCTTTCTTTAATCACTTATTGGAGGCCACTACTCCTCTGCCAGATGCTGGATCCAGAGGTTGGTTGGAATCTCCTTACAATCCCTTCTGTCCATCTGTGGTAGAGCTGGAAGGTAGGAGAGTGTCCTCTCCCTTAGCTGGACTGTCAGACCGTAAGTCTCATCTTACTGTCTTCAACCCAGACCACGAGAAGCCAGGAGGACATTCGCATTCCCTTTTTAAACAGAAAACAGCTGACAAAACCCAACAGTTTAAACTTTCCCAAAAACCACAAACTCAGCTGTCAAAGAGGCCAGCCCACAGTGAAGCCAGCACTCTCCAAGGAGCAGAGATGAAATACAGATTTCAGTCCCAGTCGTGTTTCAGTTCAGTCTGTGTCACCCACCGTTGCACGCACATGACCGCAGGTTCTTCTCCCTCTCGCAGAAAGGGATGCACTCCCCATCCTTGCACTTCCCCATGTCCACGCACACTGTGTCATCCGGAGCATTCCCTGGAGGGGGACACTCGCTGCTGTTCCCTACAGATGGAAGTCAGCAGAGTGGGAGGACTGTGTTAGAGCAAAGGGCAGAGCACCTAAGTATGCAGAAGAAAAAAGGAAAATAATGGAAATACAGACTTTTCCCAGGAAAACTCCAATAGCTTGTTCTTAGCTTTCATCTGCGGGCTCCCTGCCAGCTGCTCTGAGAGGCAGCAGAAGCTCGGAGGCTTTCAACAGCTCAGGCATTGTGACACTGGCAACCAAGCAGTAGGTGAAGACCCTGGAGCCCCCCTCAGCAAAGCACACACTCTGGCTTGACTCCCTGCCTCCAATAAAGATTATGAGGAGGAAGTAAACAAGCGGGGAAATGAAGCAGAGTTGCAGTAATTCCACCCTTTCTATGGCAAAATTCATTCTTGTCCCCTCCCAGTGACACACTAAAGAAACAAAAAATTAAAAAAAAAAAAAAAAAATCAGTATTTTTTTGTTCTTCTGGGCAATAAATCAGAGTGACTCCTGAACTACAATGAAACTCA
Organism: Corvus kubaryi; assembly: GCF_017639235.1. Taxonomy (NCBI): domain Eukaryota; kingdom Metazoa; phylum Chordata; class Aves; order Passeriformes; family Corvidae; genus Corvus; species Corvus kubaryi. Next base: position 13,565,222 of record NW_024581116.1, on the reverse strand, counting down.
TTATAGGAGCATATTGTGATGCTTAACTGGTCTCTAAAATTACATGTACCGGATGACTAAAGGGCACAAGACAGAAAGTGGGTTGAACAGGACACTGAGCCTGGAGCACTTTGCTAGCTGACATACAGGGGACAGAACCACATCCCACCAGTGCAAAACGACTCTCCTTTACAAGTAGCATTTATGGCTTCTTGGCATTTCTTTTGTGCACTTTCAAACTGGCAGCCTTTACAGCAAGGACTGTTCCGGTCACTGGGGAAAGATCAAAATGGAAGAAATCAGTATTAACCAATTAAAAAAAAAATAAGTACAAGTGTGACAAAGCCAGAGAAAAAAGATGTTTAGGGAAAAAAAAGCTACTTCTTGGAGATTGACTCATTGATTCAACCCTTGCCCTCTCTGCCCTCTCCCACAACCACCTTTCTACATACCCACTCACTCTTCATGTAAAGGTAAAATCACATAGAAAGTACAACATATTGAGAGACAACACAGGGACCCTTGTATTTATTCAAGGCACTTGGGATTATCCTCTTGTAACTTGCTGTTCAACTTAGGACAACATCTTTCACCCTTTCCTTCCCCAAACATTTCTCCCCCTTCTGTTTGTCCTGAAGGTTTCCTACTTTGTATTCTGCATTGCCTTTACTTTCATTGTTCTCACCTAGTGCAAGAAGGTGAAAAACACTCATTAAAATGGATGGATTTTTTTGCTAAACAACAGGAGTTGCACAAGCTCTCTAATGTTACATGGTGTAGAGCTGAACTACAAAAAAAAAGATTGGACACTACATTGCAACAAGGCCATGAGCATCCCAAAAAGCAACAACAGAAAGAGGAGTCATTTAGTGCAGTCACTGTTGTCTGCTCAAACACATTTTGCAGCAGTTTGGAAATACCAGTATGCATCAGTGTAAAAAGCCACCTTCCAATACAAACAAAAATCGTATTTGCACAGAAAGTGTGCGCAGGAAATTTTTAATGCTTTTTGATTGCCTAAGTTTGCTTAATAATAATGATAGTAATAACAATGACAACACAATAATAATTTTCAAGGTTGTGGCTCTTGACACTTCTGAGGAAAAGAGAATGCTGTAAAAATTAATGTATGCACACAGAAGCCTTTCATGAAATCTTTCACTGTTGTGAGCTCACACATTTAACCTTAAAGCCAGGAAAGAGGCCTGTGACACTGCAGGTGGCTTTAGGAGTTTTCAGCCCAGCCCATTGTTCTCTCCTGTGTAAAAGAGAAGCTGCAGCTCATTTCCCCTTACCTGCACTTGGCACCATCTTTCAGTTTACAGTCTGCAGAGCAGCAGGGATCAGCCAGTTGGTACAAGAGGCCAGGATCACATTCCTCCCCTTCATCCACCCTGGAGTTCCCACACACTTTGTTGTTGCGCTCTTTGAAGCACTCCTGGGCCTTGATCTCTATGGTCCTATGGATAGATTTTTTGCTGCAGCTTGAGAACATCTAGAGAGCCACAGGGGAAAAGAGCAGCACTGAGTGTACCTTTCTGTCAACAACTGGCATCTAAGACAGCACCAGCCTCCCTATGCCTCCAAGTTCTGGCATCCCAGAAAGCAGTTATTCCCTCTACACTGTCAGTTTGATACCTTGGAAAAATTTTAAGATGGGAAAGTAACAGTTGGGTCAGTAACAGACACTGCTACTACACACTGCAGGGACTCCCCTATGCAGTCTGGCTCAGAGAAAACTCCAGCTCTCCCACGGCTTCAGCAGCCCCAGGACGGGATGTGAAGCTGCAGCAACAGGCACAGACTGTGGGGCTGGGCACAGCCACAGGTCAGACCAGACTGCAGATAACCCCTGGTAATCTGGGTTTCTCATCTGTAGAACAGGCACAGTGCCAACTCCACACTGCCTGGGTAAGCTTCCATCACAGTGTTTGGCAGCCCCTCTCCAACAGCAGCTATGGACCACCCCAATGCTGTGTGGTACTGAAGGTCCTGGACTGGACTCTTGTAGCAGCATACAGCCACAGCTAATTACAAACAACTAATTAAAATGCACCTTGACATGCTATGAACTCCAGTGAAACCCAGATTCCAAAGATGAGCTTATCTTGCGGAGAACCCAACTGCATGCAAATGTTTTCTTTGCTAATGGCTAATCCATTACATTCTGGTAGTTTCAAACTTCAGGAATCATTAACTAAATAGATTTGCCATGAAAGGGTCACTGACCATAGCAAAAACATTTGCGTTGATGCAAAACTAAACAACCATACCTTGTTGTTTTCATGATCCCCACTGACAGCAATAGGATACATGACATATTTCCCACCCTGGTCTTCAGTGGGGGCACACTCTGGCAGACTGTCAGGATCATGCTCTGCTCCAAAGTTATGTCCAAGTTCATGTGTTGTAACCAGGTCAGCCTCCTTTTTTGAACATGAAAATAGCAATGTTGAAAAAAATTAGTCCGAGCAGTAAAGGGCAGAAGATCCCACCTACTTCCAGGCCACCAGCAATACTAAGATATACCAAGATGGTCAGGAATTTCCTATGAACATTTTTCTGGTTTTACAAGTGGAGAAACGAAGGTAAATAAAATCAGGGTCCTTTTCAAAGTCAAGTTCAAGAACTAGATTTGAACATTAAATCACTTTTGAAGGCAAAATGCTGTCCTAGAATACCAATTTGAACTTGTTTTCAAGGCAATGCAGATGCTTAAAATATGAAAATTTGTTTTTATGCAGCTGGAAGGCATAAAAAGCTAAAACAAAACACAATCCAAACAAACACCAGCTACTACAATTAGTCAATCTCATTTAACATATCTTGCCATTAGAATTATTTCTTCTAAATGGATGACGACATTAGGAGTGCTGAATAAACTCTGCTACTGCATGATTTCTAGGAAAGACACCTACAATTGTAGCCCAACAGGGATGAATTTCCAACATCATTTATGCAAGACAGGGCTGCCTGTGCTGAGGATCCCAAACCGGCTCTGCTCGCTGAGCACCTCCCACGGCGCCTTCCCCAGCAAGTGTGTCAAGCTCACAAGGTGACAACCACAAATTAAACTCACACAGAAATACAGGTAACCACAAGGAGACCAGGCAGTTCTGCAGAGGAACTCACTGCAGCTGCTGCGTGGGCACAGGAAGGACCAAGCGCTGCCATGCGCTGCCCTGGTCCGTGTCTAAGCACAGCTAATGTGGGAACCAGAGACAGGAGAGCTGCCCAGGCATCCCTCCTGTGCTTCGCTGTGCTTCATTTGGAGAAGAGTTTTAAGAAGGTTGTTTTGGTTTGTTTGTTTTTTTCTTAAACTGAAGTGGACACCATGCAGCACTTTCCCTGTGAAACTCATGTGAACCATTGTCCCAAGCCCTAAGCCTGCCACTGGGAAGACAGAAGACTCAACTTCCTTCGTAATCCAAGGCAGAACTCCAGTCTGGAGATTGAACAACAAATGCAAATAGCATGGCAACAGCTAGAGCTCTCTGTCAGCATCCCTCTAACACAAAGCTTTACTGTCTTTTTTCCCTATCTTCCTGATAGTTTCTGTGCCAAGTTTTAGCCCACACATCAATTATAAATTCCTATTATAATCACGCTACAGAAAAGCACAGCTGAAAAGCCGGCAGAACTCAGCAAAAGTGAAATATGCCCAACTGCAAAGATTTAATAGATGCAGACAGAGGCACTGCTCTGGTGTCTTTACAAGTGAGACAAAGGTAATATTCAGGCTTTCAAAGCTCATTTGTGTATTTACTATCTAATAAAGTATGGAAAAAAATCCAGAAAGTGTCAACTTACATTAAGCTTAGTATTAGCACTAATAAGTCCTGTCTACTATACTGTTCTCTGCTCTAGTTACTCAGGACACACAAAAATCAGGTGGAGGAATTTCATTAAAAGCCTCAAACTACTTACTTTGCCTGCTTGTTCTGTTTGAGGGTTTGTTTTGTTAGAGCTTCATTGTTTGTTTGCGGATTTTTTGTTAAAGCAAAATACATTTAAATTCATCTTTAGACATCAAAAACCTGATTATATCTAGAAAACTACATCTCCTATGAGACACCAGCTGTTTCCTCATTCCTGTTTCACAGTGAATTCAATTTTCACTTCCATTCAGTCCTGACTCCCCTTGTCAGCTACAACAAAAAAGATGATTTTTGTTTTATGATCTATACCCTTGTACCCAGAGATCTGACTCAGATGGAAAGCCAGCAGCTCTTTTCTGAGAGCACAGAAACTTGTCACAATCCCATGGCACACATCACCAGCACACACACGAGGAGGGTGCTCTCCTACCTTTGTCAGGATGGTCTTCCCATAGTTCTTGGTGCTGGTCAAGCCACTGTTCAGATAGATATCCTTCTTTGCAATTTGACTGTAATAAGCTACAAAAGCGAGAAATAAACAAAATTAAGAAACATTCTTTTTGTGTTTCAGGGTACTTTTGGGGTGAGAGGGATACTTGTCTGGGGAAATGAACAGCTTTATTGTTCTCACAGGCTCACTACTGAGACCCTGCCTCTTGCCAGTTTTTGGAGCTGGGAATCTTTCAAGCACAGCTCCAACAGCTCATGTATTGCAGTAAAGGCAAAACCAGCAGAAATTTCCAAGACAACAGCATCTGCCATTCCAGAACCACTGCAGGATGTGCCCACACAAAGCAGCCCTTAGAAAAGGGTTTTTTCTATACAGCTTCTTCACACCAGATAGCTTAGTAACTTTGTTCAGTGACTTTTATCCTTCCTGCTTTTTCCAGCTCCAGCCAAAAAAATGGCCATCCCTTCTATGTAAAAAAACAACTACTAGAGTCCATGCAAATTATACAACATACTCCATAAAAGTTGGAGAAAAGAATTAAACATGAATAACAAAAACTAGCTTTTAACCCACAACTGGGACAGAAGAAAAAGAAGCCTTGCCTTTAGGACAAATGCCACCATGGCTGTTAGGTCTGGGAGAGCCAACATAAGCCAGTCCAAGCGTTCCCATGTCAAAATCTTGATACGTGAAGAGATGAGCAAGGCACACATGAGCTGCTTTCTCAGCAATATCACAGCTAAATTGCTTTAAAAAAAAAAAATCAGATCTCTTGTTAGCTTACAGTGCATGTTAGAAGCCTAGAGATAATAACATTTATCGAATGTGCCAGACAAGTACCTCCTAGACCTGGTTAAGTCAGAAAACAGCATCTGTTTAGCCATGCTACAGAGCTGCAGGAAATTAAACTAATGCCCAAGTACACTGTACACATTCATTTACATAACTTGTCTATTCATTTTCCCTTTTCACAGTGAGGACAAAGCCAAGTACAATAACTTGATGAAGGTCACAAGGCAGCCAGTCTCAGGGCCAGACATATCAGGACTGCCTTTCTGACTCAGACCACATTAATAAGACTAATTGATGTCTGCTCTGTAATTATGCAAGGGAGTCCTTTACCACGGGCTACAGGGCACAGCAGCTGGTCTGACTTTGTGTGACATCTACACGTCATGCAGAGGGAGCAGAGGACTTTCACCCGTTACTACAGAGCAGCTGTATGAATGAGTAAGTCTCTGTAAGGGGCACGATTTTTTACAACCTACCTCTAGCAGCATTTTCACATCCCAGGCATCTTTCTTATCATCTGGGTAACTTCTTGCCATATTGTAATGCCTTTCTCCAGGTTTTACAGGATTCGGCTCATTGTGGATGATAATCTACATTTCAAAAAGGGCAACAATAATGAAGAGGAATTTTGGTCAATTTTACAGCTACAGAAAAGGTTTCAGTGTAATTTTAAATGTCTCAATAGATCTGTAAGGAGAAAAATTAAGACTCAGCATGATTCTAATATTAACTTTCCAGCCTCTGCTAGTTAAATACACCAACTAAATCATACGTAACTACATTCTAAGCAACCCTTTTACAGGATGTCAGAAGTTTTCACTGTAAATTCTGCTTTGAAGTGCATTTTACTTTTAGAAAAACTCCAAACAAATACAACCAGTATAAATAACCCCAAATCATTTCAGAGTTCCAGCTAACCAAAATGTATGTTAAAGGATTGCTACTTTCTCAGTAACCCAGAATTAGTTCATAATGTTCTCTACACCCTCCCTGCCCAAATACTACTACTCCTTTATTCCTGCAGATCTTTTCCCAGCAAAGGGGCAGCTGGCCTGTACCATTAGTCTCCATGTCCCACATCACAGCTCTTGAAGTATGCTGAGCTGATGGATTCCTCCTGTTTTTAATGCTGTTTTCCAGATTTCTGTGCACTAACTTTGAGACACCATCATAGAACCTGAAGTCACTACATCCCTGTGTCCATATACAAGCCTCTACACTAGCATGATGTGTAACGGAGTCATTAAAGCTCTTCAGGCAAGATTTGTGTGTTTTCACCGGTGTTTGAGGCGCACTCAGGCTTTGCAAGCCAAACACCAGCGACAGAAATATGAAGTAAATGCATAAGTCTGACAGAAACAAAACTTGCTCATATTCAGGAAAAGAAAAGCAATTTTGAATTAAGAATAAATATGGAAAGATTCTTCCTGAAAATTCACATCTCAAACACTGCAAGGAACTGAAAATGGGCATCATGTGTCGGATCATTAATGCTGGCAAGATGCTATTTCTGAGTGCTCCTGGCTGGAGTTAATAATGTAGGATTTTATTATTTTAGCCCTAACCCAGAAAAAATAATCAGAAATCTTTCTATTTAAACCACATTCCTTTAACTTGGAAGCCCTCTGCAGAGTCCAGTGAATACCTGTTCTATCTGTATGCCGTACCCATTGAAGGTTCCATCGTCCCAGGAAGTGTTTCGGTAGATGTCATCTACTCTGTCTATCAATTCAATCTGTGCAGAAGAGAAAAACAAGTTACCCAATCGAGCTTTCATGGAGCAAAAGACACTCAGAGAAACTGCAACACACTTACCTAGAAACAGTCACTTGAATTAAAACTGAACCTCATATAAGGTAACAAGACAAACTCCCTGGATCCAAGTACTGTTGGTTTTGGATCAGTATTATCCAATATACTTGAAAATTTTCCATCATAAAAAAATAGCACAAACTTTTCCATTTATCACTTTTGTTTGTGTAGTGGAAGAGCAATAATATCAAGAACAAGACATTTTGGGAAACACTTTGTTCAAACACTCATTTTCCAGATTTCTTTGAGGGGAAGGGCAGAGGAGGGAGCTGTTTTTACCGCTTTGTTTTAGCATGGTGCTTAACTAGTTTAACTGACTCCCCAGGCTTGCTTCCCAGCCAAAAACCTATTACTTTCCTCATTATGGTTCAAGCACAAGGTTCCAGAAAGTCTCTTGTCAGTGCTCACAATCAATACCTCCCTTTTCAAGCTGTTCTCTTAATAAAACACCTTCTAATAAATATAAACCACCAAACTTGCTGAGGATGAGAAGTGACATTCAGAGCCACTCAATAATAGTTTATGCTTTAGTTTTCCAATCACTGTGTCGTTAACAGTACCCATCTACCCAGGAAACACAACAGGGGTCAGCCTCAGCACATGTCAGATGCTGAGATAAGAGCACCTCTGCAAACACACCAAATGAGACCTCCTTACCTGAAGAACGTAAAAGCATTTCTGGGGACAGAAAGGTCAAAAAGCCAGCAAAAGTGGAACAGTGTGATTAGCATTTCAAAGAGTCAAGCTCAGAAAGAGACTTCTGACAAACAACAGGCCTCCAAATGTGTTTTCATTTGGTTTGTCTCCGGTCCCCAAACGCCCATACTCTCCACTTCTGCTGGAAGCCTGTGGGTAGGCCTTGTTCTGGTTCACAAAAAACCTGTCAGAAACAACCCCAGTGTTTTGGCTGGGCCACTGGGCAACTGGTACACAGGATGGAGCCCTGCTTTTCTGAGGATGGCTGAACACCTGCCTGCTGATGGGAAGCAGTGAATTAATTCCCTTGTTTTGCTTTGCTGTTATGAACAGCTTTTGCTACTAAACTGTTTCCATCTCAACCTACAAGTTATCCCACCTTTACCCTTCTGATTCTCTCCCCATCCCATCTGTGAGGAGAGAGCAAGTGGCTGCCTGAGGCTGAACTGCCTGCTGGGGTTAATCCACAACACCAATGTACAACTGAACAAGTTATTTACTGGGCCTGCTTCTAATTCTATTGTTCTGGACAAAAAGTCCTGAAAGAATTTGAAAAAGAAGATCTATATGAGTTGCTTTAACATCATTAAACATGCTAGAACTTTAAAGATGCTCATTTGCAGTGGATTTCAAAATCCAGGAGACTCTAGAGCTCTGACTGAGAAAAGAGAAGTTCCTGGGAAGAAAATGGCATAGTCAACAGAAATATATGAAAGGAATGTATTTGCTTTTAAGTGAAATTTGAAGACTATTGAACTACATTCGCTTAATTGTAAAGTATTTTTAAAGCATGATTTAGCACTTTCCCAGGTAAAAGCTGTGTGTACAAAATTAGTATAAGTTATATGTTGCTTTAACTACTGGATCCCTGTGTTTTCCTGCATCTATTCCAGCAAATTTTAACAGGGTACATTTACTTACCAAATAGTTTATAGTGGTGCTCTCTTCCCCACGGCCCATGTATTTGAAGAAACGATGGTCTGCCACCACCAACATCTTGCATGTATTTTTGGAGTTCTCTGGAATGGCTCTTTTCTTCCGATGGGTGCTTCCTAAAGTAAATATTTCAAATAAACACTCAATACTACTACCACTGCTGCATCTATTGCCCTTATTTAAGACCTGAATGTGAGTGTGGATGGGGTCCTGGGAGGAGAACAGGAATGTTTAGTTTTAGTCTGGGCTTTTTTTTTTTAATAGCTGTTCTTAAATTTTGTCTTCCTAAGAGTCTTCAAACTTACTGTAAGGAAAGGAATGCATAGCAGTGAAACTGAGTTATTCACCAGATTTACCTGTGGAGCTTTTATGGTCATCACCACAGCCTTAACACCTCTCCTCTTCCTGTTCCTATCCATTATCCCAACTTTTGCTGACACAGCAAAGGACAGAGGAAAGAGGGACCAAAAACTCTCAAAACCCCATCATAGCTCAAGACGGATTCCTTGAGTGACCACAGAGGCCAAACAGGTCCCACTGCAGAGTGCACAGAAGTACAAAGTTGTTTTAAAAGACATAAGGAGTGCTGTTTCCCCCCTCCATGCCCACAGTGCATTGAAAGAGCTAATTTGTTTCAAAGATGCTGCTCGACCAAGGTATGGACACTCACCTTCATTTTGCTCCCTGTCTTCCAGTCCTTTTGGCAACAGTTCATCTTCACTCAGCTTTAAATAACCACACACTTTGGGGGACTGCAATCTTGAGAAATCTTTGATATCTTCAGATCTGTAGACCAACAGTCTTTCATCTTCCACATCATCTACAAATCTCCACAGTGGCTGACAGCACAAGGAGAAGTTAGGAACACAATGAATGCAAAGTCTAGATAAGTAAAAATCTTTATGTGTGTACCATTATATCTCCACAGCTCTCTGTGTACACACAAATACACTTCACTCACAGCGACAAACCTACTGATAAAATGACATCCTCAAGAAAGCCAAGAGAAGTCAACTCTCTCATGGTACATGGTAATCCACCAAAAGTCTGAGAGAATCTCAACAGAGTAGTGGCAGCTACCTGATAAAGCCATAGGAGAGACAATTTTTCTTCCCCTCAGAATCTGAGCAAACTGAGGAGGCTTCTCAGGTTCATCTCCTCCCCTCTGTAACAGCATGGAGCCAGGAGGAGATCTTTAACTGTGCTAATGTGGGAGACCGAGGAGTAGAAACTCCTGCAATTAAAGGAGGTTTTGATTTACAACCCTGGAAGAGGCTAGGTCTGGCTTAATTGACAGAGATTTATAAACCTTAAGCAAGAGGATCACGAGCCTGTGTTCCTATAGTTGTAAGTAAATGGGTGTTGATGGAGGGTTTTAAACATAATAGTGTGATTTTATATAGTTTAAGTTAAGAATGTAGATGGTATAAGAGAGACATCTGTGTGTATGTGACATGAGAATATATTGGTCAAAACGCAGCTGCACTGCAGTGAGAAGTGCCACAGGTCATAGGTCACAAATCCAAAACAAAGTGTTGTTTTAAGTGTCTATTGGATTAGAAAGTTATAAATTAACTCTAAATCTTGTGACTTTCACCATTATTCGGAGGTATTGTAAAGCCTCACACCCTGACTGATGTGTTCTGTTATCTTAAACCATAAATCCGTGTAATCGCATAGTCCCATCTCTTGAAATTATTTCCTCTGACGAGTGGAACACACGATTCCAACATGCTAACAAATGCACTCACCAGAAGCACAGGAGGTGGCAGGTACCAGAGAGCCTTTAAGCACACAGCAGAATGTGGGCTCTTTGATGTTCAATAGCTAGCCAAGTCACTCATAAGCATTAAAATTTCTCCAAAACCAAAGACCATGAAATCTCAAGGAAAGACACCAATTCTCACAGCAGATGCATACAAACCATCTTTTTACTTTATTGACAAGTCCTACTATTATCTGAATGTTAAAGCTACAGCAACACCACCAAATACAGCATGGACAGGGTCAGTTCTTTGGCCAAAGCCAAGCAGCACAGACTGCCTGCATCCACAACATAGAGCACCTGGCTCTGGGTCTCCTCTGGCCCTTAGGCAGTGCTCTTGCAGCTTCAGCCAGCCATTATTTAGCACACTGTGCTTTCGCTTCACAGCAAAAAGGTCCCAAAACGTGAAGGCTGTGCCATGCCAGCAGCCCTATGTCTGCAGCACGAAACTGAGGGTTTTGCACACTAAGGCAAGGTGTGAGGGCAACAGTGGTTTACACAAAGGCCCACAGCCTTTCCAAACATACACAACTACCTTGAAAAAAAAGGCAGTAAATGGCAGAGCAGCTTTGTTCATGCTGCCTTTGGGGAATAGACTCAGGCATGCTCCCTCTGTGACTGCACATGGGAATCATCTCATCTGGGGCTGGTTAGCGGCCAAAGCTGACCTGGGGACACCACCAGCAAGGCAGTGTGGGCAAGCCAGAGGCTGCACACCATTGCCTGCACACCATTGCCTGCCCTCAGCTGCACAGACACAGCCAGGCAGGAGCAGGGGCTTGGCTGCACAGAGAGCCAAAGCACACCCACACTGCTCTGCACCACAAACACAAAAATGCTTTACTCCACAATCAAACAGCTACTGTATGCTCTCAATGTAAAACTCAAGTACAGTGATTTGGGCATTTTGATCACAGTTTTATACTTTAACGTGACTACATTTCTCAGGTTTACTCATAATTCTGCATATCCTTGGGTTTGAAGAAAATTACAATATCCATATAACACTCAGCCATAATTACTGTTATTCAAGCCATTCTAATACTGCTTGTGTCTGGGAATATACTGCACTGAACAACTCATTATGACAATCTCTAATTATATATTTGTTGAATATGTTTTTTTTAACCAAGAGTTCAAAATAACACAAACAATGAAAATGGTAAAAAACAAGGGAGTAGGGAAAAATAACCAGATTTTCAGATAAAATATCAGATTTTCAATTAAGCTCTAAGAATGGGCAAACTTCCAAGATGTAACAAAGCCAGTTTTAAAAAGCTTCACAGACATCGACTCTGTTTAGACTGCCACAGTTTGTTAGAGGCCATGATCATCACTAATTACTAACATTATCCATTTCTGCTTCTGAAACCCTTTCCTGTTTAAAATATACCTTCTCCCTGATGTATCCAAAACACACAACTGTCAGATAATGTCACTCACTAATAAAAGTCAACACTTGCAAGCCAAATTGGTTTCTTATTTCTCTCCCTCCTCCCTACTCACCCTAAAACAAACACTACCACCAAATCTAGTCTGAGCTACAGAAGTGTCAACACAACTAACTAGGAACACCCAGAGGAAAAGAAGGTGATTGTCTGGATACAGTTTTCCACAGTAAAGCGTACCTCAATATTGTATTCTTCTCCATCAGTATTGATTCGCACTGTAAAATCTTCATCCCCAATATGTGCCACAACCTTGGAATTATGCTCTCCTTTAACATAAGCATGGAAGAATTAAATTAATTCAGCTGTTTGCATGTGCTCCTGCACACATTACATTTGTTGGGGGCTTTTAATTGTTCCTAAACTTCATGACAAATTACTTCCTCAGTCTCTGTACTGTTCAATTTAAAGAAAAAAAGAAATTAATCAGCACTTCCCCCAAGTCTTAACTTCCTAACAGTCACAGTCAACGAGACTCAGGTTTAACAGGTAATATTGCAGAAAGTGTTGGGATGGCTCTGGGGATTAGTAATGGGACACATAATATTTCTGCCAACAAAAGCAGCGTGCATCTAACTACTATCAGATAGTAATTTCACGGCGTCAGCCTGCATTCCAGTGGGAAAGTCTCACCACACCACAAAGGCAACACAGAAATCAAAACAACTTAGCAGAAGCATTAGTACTGCCTGAAAGTAGAGCATTACATTTCTTTACAGAAAAGTAATCTGCAAAGAACTATCTTTAAGTCTTTTAATTGAACAGTCTGGGCATCAGTGCATCACCTCTACCTTGGCTTTGTGTTCTGGGGCAAGGAACATTCAAGTTCTACATTCCAGACGGAATTAAAGCTACCATCAACTCTTAAAAAAAATAATAATTTGCAAGCTGCTGCTTAAGTAAATTATACCTTTGTGTTCTGCCAAACTAAACACAAGAATCCTATCTTAGGAGCTTGATGCAATAAACCTTACCACCCACCAAACCTAAAAAAATCCCCAAACACACCACAAAAACAAAACCAGATAACCCAAGGGGATAAGAATTACATTTATTTCTTCATTCTAACCATATCTGATGAAAATGACGGAAATACACCATTTACTCTGCCCAAGAGACTCAAGCAAAGCTGTGGTTTCTCAGCATTGACCCATAGTCTACTTCATACTAACCAACAACATGTCCGGTGAAGAAGTCTTGCCATTGAACACGATACTCCTTTTCCTTGCCTTCACCATCCACAATTAATGCTTGAAATTTTTCTGAAAAGTGTTCAGCAGTTGCAGTTAAGTATAATTTAAAGTGCCTGTAAAAGAATTTACTTACATTTATTTTTAAGCAAAGTATACACATAACAGATACATTCAATCTCCATTTTACTGAGGGTCCAAAAGAAGTTAAAAAGCATTAATTCTGATAAGCAGGCTATACTGTGTAATTGATAACTGTAAATATTTTAAGAGTCACAGATGTTTAATTTTAAAAGAAGTTAAAAAAAAATTAACTCCAAAATCCAAAACAGTAAGAGTTTGCTCATGATGTGCTTTATCCATCTGCAGTCAAGCAAAACCAGTTACTGGTAACTATTTAAAAAAAAACAGACCAAGAAATTTCTTCATCTATTTTAAATTAAATTATCTTAAAGTTCTTATTTTCTGACATAATACAGGCAAAAGACCATAAACAGAAATCTGAACTCTGTACATTTTTTACAATATATTGTCACGAAAACTAAACACTATCCCAAGAAGTAAGCTGATAACCTTCTCAAGAAGAAGCCTCATGGGATCTTGGTTTGTGTGGACTTTGGGTCAAAGATTTTTGGCATGCTCCTCTGCAATTATTCTGTAATCATCACCAGCAGTATTGCAACCTCACCCTAAAGCCAGAGTGCATGAGGCAGTGCAAAACAGGGACAGTCAGACATCTGATCCCATTAACCTTTCATAATTGACCCTCCAAACTTAAAAACCACCCTTCCAAACATTCAGAGATTCAAAAATTATGCATAACTTGCATGACATTTGAAGATGACAGAGGGGAAGGCACATGAGAACACAGAAGACGAAGTCAAATGAACAAAAAACTATATACATTTGTTAATACAAAGTATTATTCTCACCCTGCTCCCCATTTCAGATTCACAATTTCAGCACTCAAATACCTGCAAGGCACTTTTCTGACTCTCAGAATAAAATCCCTGCAATCTTCATGCCTGCTCCCTTGTACTTCTCCTTCCCCCTTTCACCTGAGCTTTTATTTCCCATCTTATAACAAAAACCAAAAAACAAAACCAAACCGAACAAACAAAAGATTAAAAAAAAGTATTTTATTTAATGGGACATTTATACTCAGTAGGAAAAGGATTAAACTTCCATGAAAATAAATACAGTGAATCTCTTGGGCAACACACCACACACACTACCCAAACTGAAGGCTGAGATTTACAAGAACCAGAGGACATTCAAGAAGTATTGACAACGTTGCCAGAAGAGGTCTAAGGGATCCAACCCAATCAGGGGAAGTAATCTACATGAAACTAAACCTAAGAATAAGAAATCCTGAATTACTGCCACTTCAGCCATCAGAGCAATAAAACAACTTATTTTCCCCTTTCCTCTGACCCTCTCTGAAGTCATATAACCACACAGATCACTAACCTAAAAGAACTGGCCAGTCATGACAGAAAACAAGACAATTTCTGGGTTTGAAACTGCACATTATTCATCACAAACTGAAGGAAAATACTATGCTATTTCATTGCAGATGATTTAATTACCTTTTCAGGGCTGAAAAACTTAAAAGCCTCTCTACATGTGTCTCAGGCTGGAGGTCCCTCTTCTTCAGTGAGTGTTGCTGGATGCTAGACACAGAAAGGATGTCGTAGTCTGAAAGCATGGACTCAACTGTGTCTGAAAGACCAACAAGGAAAGTTTTAGTTTCAAAAGACTTTATTTCCAAATGCACACATAAAAAAAGAGCAAACCAGAGCCTCCCATTTCAACAGCAAGACCACACTTTGCTCTAATTTTAGGATAACTATTGTACATTTCTGTAAAGGTCCATTTTGCATAGGCAAGTAGAAATCACAGAGTGTGACAAGACACAATCTGAGAGAGACCAACAGAGTTTGCTTCACTTTTTCTACAATTTCTAAGCAACCAACTCATCATTTTTACTGTCACAGCAGTGACATTCAGCAATTCAACTACTGCCCTCCCTGGCTGACCCCCAGAAACTAAATGGGGGAGAATGTCCCCATTTCTCTGGAGTGAATTACTTTCCGCATCTGCTGGTCCACACATGAGTCTGAGGAAGAAAATAGTTTAACCTATTAATTCCCTTGTTTTGCTTTGCTGTTATGAACAGCTTTTGCTACTAAACTGTTTCCATCTCAACCTACAAGTTATCTCACCTTTACCCTTCTGATTCTCTCCCCATCCCATCTGTGAGGAGACTGACACCAAATTAATTGCAGATTGGGACTGCATTGGGCCTTTCTGCCCAACAGTAGCTAGAAAACAGGTATCTGCATAGCACAGTCAAACAGAACTAACAAGGCAACTCATGTGAGATAACCTGGTTTCCCAATACCTTACCATCAAGCAAAATTCCTTCTCCTACTCAGAACATAAAAAGTTGTTCAGAGAAAGGAGACCAAGTGCCTGAATTCCTATGGGAGCAGTACACAAATTACAAATTCAGGTCACTACTCTGCAGATGTTTCCACCATTAACAAGTGCTCGACAGCTGCCAACAGTGTTTGGCTCTTGCTGATAAAGCCTCCTGCTATTTTGTAAGGCATTCCTTCACCAAAGCACCCATCCACACTCCTTCTCTGGAGCACCCACCACCCAGCAAGACACCCAATCACCACCTTGGCTTCCACCAGCACTGAGAGATGCAGTTTCTATTTACAGCCTTAACCAGAGACTCTTATTCCCACATCAATGTTTTCCTTCTTCGACAGAGGTGTTCACTCTTCACTGCATCAAATGAGGTTTCAGGTATGTTTTACGAGAGACTGAAGCGCTTTAATAAAGACATTCTTTATTTTAAAAATTCCCTGTTTTTTTCCCCTCCACTTCCAGCTATGCCGCTAAACCAGACCTGATAGCTACCAAAGAGGATTTTTGTTAAGGAAGACAGCATTCCTTCAGAGCCCCTGGTCACTAGCTTACACCACTCAGCAAAGCCACCTTGTGTGTTTTATTGGACTTTTAAGTAAAGCAGCACCACTAATAAGCTGTTTTACTGGCTATTGTGCAATAAAACAAGATTGCCAACTTGAAATCTAGATGCTTACAGCTCTTGAAATAATATAGGTTTCTTAAACCCAACACTCAGTACCATAATTTATCCCCAGATCCATGCCTGCAAAGCTCAGGAAAGCTTTAAGAACATATACACTGATCAGGGCAAGGGAAGCACCTTGCTTTTCCTTTTGTGAGGGGGTGGGTGGGGAGAACTAACCAGCAGTGTAATAGCACGTGTGTGCTTGTGTACACTGAAGTGAGGAAGGTACAGAAGAAAAGATGACTCTCACAGCCCTCCTGGCCCTGCACCAGACCCACTCGCAGAGCGAGGGATGGGCGACATGGCTGCTTTCTTGGGCAGCAGAAGCCACCAAACAGCGGTTCCCAGGCTTCTTCCTCCCCAGCTACTCCTCCCCAGCCCTTGAGCAACACAGGAAGGGCAGTGCAGTTGCAATTTCCTGATTTCTGTTTACAACCCACAGGTCGAGAGCACCTGCAATTGATTACCACGTGTTTCGGGTGATATGCAAAGGCAAGTTTCTATTACCATATTTTCTGTTGTGGGGATTTTCCCTGTATGTGCCCCACTGCTCCATGCCAGGCAGGGCCTTCATTAGCTTGCCATGTGCTGCAGAGCTGGTTCACTAGAGCCATGCAGTGAGTAAATGGCTAACTCTACCCTCCAAACAGCCCTTTTAAAATTAAAAAGTCTGTTCTAATTAATTGCTTTTGGTCTGGCATCTGCCATCATTCAGAACCACCTAGGAAGGGGGTAGGAACAGGCAGGGAAATGAATTACGAAAAAAACAACCTCATTAAACTGCCAATTTTTGAATTCTTTTAATCAAACTTGAGATTGTCTCACCACAGTCAGCTAGAGCTGACCCCTCAGTTAAAGTGAATGTTGATATACAGGATATCCAACATTGGTTTATGATATGGACCAAGCGTGTGGTACGTGGGGCAGGAAACATGAGGTGTGGTACCACTGCCACACTGTTTGGGGACTTGCCAAGCACAAGGTCTGCCCAAGAGGCACAACCCCAGCTATAAAACATGACTGTCCTTTTGCACCTCTGCCTGTGAAGTACAGACCAGAATCAAGAGAAGGCCATGCCAAAGAGAAAGATGCAGTTGCCACTATGGCCAGACAAAATGTCTCAGTTTCATGGCAAGAGAACTGAGAAGTCTACTAAAAAAATCAGGCTTTTTTATTTGGTAGGCAAGTCCTGCTCCACCTTAATGTACACAAACACCCTTCTGGAAATGCCTCACAGAGACACAGGAAGGGTAGTAAGAATAAGACCTAAAAAGTTCACTAAGATGAGTAAGATGATTCTATCGAAGTAACAAATGAAACACAGGGCACTCCCAATTCCTGTAACCCTGAAACAAGAGTGCACTTGTTCGTATTTCCTCTTACCCTTCCTAAATTTGTTTGCTTTTAATTTTACTTACAACATAAGTAGAGGCTTAAGACATGCTGCTCCCAGACATAATAACATAACTGTTAACTAGCTATGGTATCAGACATGTGGAAAAAATACATTGGTAATACACTCAAACAAAAATTTTTCTGTAAAATTTTCTGTTCATATTGTGAAAATGAATCCATGATCATGGCTTACTGAAAATAAAAGATGAAGTGTCACTATTTTAAACAAAACACAGGACAGTACAGAGTCCAACTGTACAACAGTTTGTGGATGGGAGCCATAGAAAGCATATACTTCTTATTCAAGTTTAAAAATATTTCTGGTATTCCTTCCTCATTATCTTCATTATGGTCCAAAAGTCATTTCCCATGGGCTTCAACAGACCTGAGCTGACTTAGTTTTCCCAAATCACTTTTTTGCGGTTCCTTCCCTTCCACACCCTCCTAGACTTCTGCATTCCTGTCTTTTTAGGGAACGCCTTAATTGCATCCTGATATGCCAAGTATATATTTATTGTCACCAGCCTTCACCCCATGGTACCTTTCTTTTCTGGAGGGAAACTTCCCAAGAACATACAGATCTTGAGTTTGAAAGAGAGACAGGGAAGGAACATTGGTGACAAAGACGATATCCCAAAGCTCTCAAGAAGAAACCCACAGCAGTGATCCTCCTCTACCCCCAGCTTTGAACTCACCAACTCTTCCCTCTTTTATCTCACCTTGTTTCTGGGCTAAAAGCCTCCTGGCACTAGACTTTGAGACTTAACACAGGAAAATAATTTTAATAAACTCTGCTCCAGCACCAAAGAGCTCAAGAATGCACTGGGCAAGAGCTTAACTCCCTGAGTTGGAGGCCACTGCATGTACTTCAAAAGAAGAAGTTTCTCTTTCGGTGCTCAGCTAGCAATTCAAATGTCGCCCTTCTCCAACCAGCTTGGGTTTCGTAAGTACAACAATAAATTCCCATGATCTCATGCCACATCTATTGCCCAGAAACCAACAAGTAAATATGGCAAGTCAGCCATTTCATAAGCATTCTTTTGCACTGCATTATTTATGGAAAGGTTAAGCTTATCTAGAAGCATGACGTTTTAATCCAGAAGATATAATTAATATTTTTAAAAACTCTCTTCAAAATTATCCCATGATAGAAAATGTCCCTACCTAAAACTCGAGATCCAACATTAAAAAAAAAATATTACATTTGGGATTTAAAAAAGACCACTACATAATCAGTGGGGTTTGCAGGAATAGTTGCAGTTATTTCTCCAATCATCCCAAAGGGAATAAAAGCAGAAATAATTTTTCTGTCAAAGGCAGAATGGGATAACAAACCTACAGGGAGCAGTCCTAGGACAAGCACTGCGAACACACTCAGGAAGGATTTTGCAGTGGGACGGTTAAATCAGTGTCATCTCCCAAGACTGAGAAAAGGGCTCCAGACTGTATTTCATGTGGCACTCATCAACTACATCTGGGTTCTGATCTCAAGCTGATTTCCAATGAGTATCAAATACCTATCAAAAGCTTATGAGCAGCTGACTAGTAACAATTTTTCTAATTCAGCTGAGAAGTGACTGAATAGTTGAAGGGCTTCATATTGTTTATTGTTACTATTTCATTTTATATGCTCTTCTTAGTACATTAAAATATTTTAATTAAAGTAACCAAATATAGTAATTTGAAATATAATTCAAAGTCTCAGAATTTAGACCAGGAAACACAAACTGGAGTCTTTCCAACCAGAACCACAAGAGCTAAAGCAGGTCTCCATCACCCTACATAAAACAGCTGCCCCTGTGTTTGTGGTAACAGCTGCTCACTGGCTGCAATACAGCCGGATTGTATGGCTGCAGCACCAGTCCAGGGAGTGCTAATGGAGAAGGCAAATATATTAACATTTCAACTGGGCACACAAATGGTCTGTGCCAGCAGGAGGTGATGCAGCCATGCCTAAATGTTTGTGGGTACCTTCTCCGAACAGCTTATGCTGCTTTTAGGAGACTGCCGATGAAGAGGACGCATTGAGAAGGTTCATCTGTAACAGCTCCTTGCATGTGCTGTTACATCCTTCTGCAGTACATCTGGTACAGAGCCATTGCCAAAGACACAATACAAAGTGAATTGAAACACTCATCCCACACAGAACAGCCCATGGTTTTAACAGTTTAGATAAACCACGTTTATTTGTTTCCACTGAAGAGTGGTTGCTGTTTTGCTCATCAAGAACATGGAAAGAGAAGAACTTGTGTGAGAAACAAGTTCAAAGCAAGAACCAAATACATGTCAGTGTTCTAATACACCATAACAAGATAAAGGTTTACACTCTGTTTGAGCACATTTCTGGACAAACCTGTTACTAAGAATGGCCAGCCAAGTCAGCACTGCTGAACGTTTAGAAGGCATGTTTTTAACTCAGTCTCAGCTGCACCAAACTCGTTAAACCACGTGAGAAAACAAGGTGCCCAAACTCACTCAGTCAGCAGCAGATGAAGCCTCGGGGTACGGTTACCCAGCCCTTAGGCTGGGAGGGCAGGGATGCTGCTGCTTTATTGTCCAGCAGCTACTCCACAGGGCACTTCTCCTGCAGTTACACTGGGCAACTACCCTCTCCTTATCACACATCCAGACATGCCAGTGATGGATATAATGGAAAACCTAACAGCTTACTAAAAACCCTTTAGCTCATCTCAGGAAAAACTTGTTCATGAAGCTGCACCTTTATACTACTCCAAAGTTTTTTTCCCCACAGTAAAATAAACATCTGTTTCTGGGCAGTGGGAATATTTCCTTGAGGGCGCAAATTCTGTTTAGCCGAAGCTGTACAGGTAATTTTCTGGTGGTTTTGAATACAGCTGAATACCCACAATGGCTCCTACATGTTACCTCACACACTTCCAACCTTGCAAATTATCTCCTTCACTAAGCAGGTCTTAAATAAGGACCAGAGAGGAACAAAACTTACACTATTGGATCTACTCAATTTAATAACAGCCTGTCCTACTAATGACAACAGATGACTTTTCAAATTAAAAAAAAAAAAAGCAATATCCTGCCAAATACTGACATTATTAAAAATAAGGAAGTCCACTGAATCAACATCCTCATAATTAAAGTGAAACAAGGGCAATTCAGCCATTCCATCTTACAACAGAACAGCATCATATGACTCGATGCTCAAAAAAACCCAACGTGACCCACCCCCAAATCACATGCTTTCATACATCCTGCAGAGAGGAACTGCCCAGTCACAGGATGCAGTGTTCTCTGGAAACAGATCATTTGTCTGGCTCTCAAAAAACTACAAGCCTCACTACTGTACAAAGATACCACATCACAAAATCCTGCTGTGTCACAAAATAAGTTTGAGTGGAGCTGATTCTAGGTAGACAAAAATTACTGTCTAGACTACACTTGTGAGACCAACCCCTTCACTTCTGACTGCATTTCTTCTCCTTGTAGATACAAATTTGGACTCATTCACATACGATCTTCCAAAATTCGAGGCACATCACAGGTACTGAGGAGAACTTTACTATTTCAGTAACAGCCTGAAAAGGTGAGAAAGGAAACCAAGGGATATCATGTTCTTGTTCAACACATCAGTAATTATGGATCAACATCTACTGGGTGGCAGCTGCAGGTGCCTCCCTTCATAACAGAGCGCCCTTGTCTTCCCGCTTCCCAGTCCATGCACCTACATAGGTTAAAAATGCAAATATCAAGAAGGGAAAAAAAGTACAAATAATGTATATTAAGACAGCACAGGAAGACAGGGATGGATACTGTGAAGAGATGCAGCGCACAGGTGACAAAGATGGGCAGTACTATCACATGTATCTGCAAGAATAAAAGATATCAGGAAGACCATTAGAACCACTGAGAGGGACATTAAACCACTGATGCAGGACATCCCCAAACCAGACAAGTTCATGTGCTGCACATGAAAATCACAGAAAAGGACAGCAGGATAACAGCTCTTCGTTAAAGAAACCTGGTTCTTGGTTTCACAGCAAAGCACTTCCCATCATCAGTCTGGCAAACTCAGACTCCTACAGCTTATATAAAAGCTGGGGGGAGAAAATCAACCTGTTTATAACAGAAGTTAAACATAAACTTCTATCTCTATCTGCTGACTACTAAACACACAACTAAATCCTAATGTAAAGTCAGAATGCCAGAGTGTTAAGAGTATGGCTCCCTGTGCTTCCTCACTCAGCCCTTCCAGCCACAGAGCAGAAATCCATGCTGGGGCTTCTGCACATGCACACAAATTCCAGAGTGGCAGAAGCATGAAACTGAAATGAGTCACTGCTGCCATCAGCAGTGTACAGCAGCAGTGAAGTTGTCAGTTTTTACAGCGGGAGGAAAATTAAACCACCCCAAATCTTAACTGCAAACAGGAATTTTACTTTTTGTCTGCTTAAAGGTCAGAACAAATTGGGACTACTGAAAACCAAACTCATGCTGAGCACCGGATTATGTTCCCATTACAAAAATCTTGCAACAGTTAAAGGTAATTCTTATTAATTAGACTTTAATGTAGCATTGACATTCTTTTTGTTGACCTTGAGTACTTCTCACAGAAATTACACTTCAATCACTTTTTTCAGTTGGAAATGGAAACACTGACCTATTCATATGAACAAGTGAAAACAAATCCAAGAAAAGTACTTGAAAACCTTGATAATAAGTAACTTCATGGAAAAGATTGCTAATCCACAACACAAAAATAATACTGATAATTTGCATTGAATAAGGCCATGTCTACACCAAGCATTTGCTGTTTATACCGAGACAAAAACACTGCATCAACGAATTCCTGTAATGATTTTGAAATAACCCCGCCACATCCTGGGAAAGGATCACATGCTGTGGGATTGTGTGTCCTTGAATTCTCCACTATGTGATGCATGGTGAGAAACACTCTCAACCTTCGGCTTTTGGGGACAAACTGCAAAACCAGCTCCATCTAAAACAGTAGTCTTGCTTCAAAGGATGTCCAAATGGGGCAAGAAACAGTAACAGAAAAGGAAGATCCTGGTAGGGAAATGAATCATTTGACCTTCACCTAGGTCTTGCCTTAGTCTCCAACAGAAGCTTCAGTTCAGCAGGATAAAATTTAATCTTGCATAAAGATTTTTGTCACTAATTATCTCACTGCACATTTTTGACACCAAGTTAAACTTCCAATCCCGTAACTCCCTGCCAGCCAGTTACATTTTGGACTTCCTGCATTTTGTCACATCAAGCGTGAAGAATTCAAAACTGACTGCAAATCAATTTATGCTGCCCTCTGTATCACTTAGCTCCCCTGGTTTATTCATCAACACCACTACCATTTGTTTTTTCCAATCAACAACTTCTAAATCCTAGTCTTCTGATGTGCATTAGGTAGGTTTGCACTGAACCATTTGTCATTTCTCCAGCTCACACAGCTGTTCTGAGTTCTGCATGGTACTTCTGCAGTGTGGAGAAAAAACTGCTGAAAATCAGGGTACTTACCTCAGATTTTAGTAGTGCAATTTGGCAGGTAGAAAAAGACCCCGAAGTGAGTGATTCAAAGAATATCATCTGCCCAGCATAGGAACAACTATCTTATTTTAGTTCCCTGCCTAGCTCGTGATAAAAAGTTCTCATTCAAAGGAGGTAACAGTAGAGTAAGACACACTTTACATCTAGACTCTGTTGGGGGTAATCCTGGATACATGCTGCTTAGTGGCAGCACACGACTTGTATCACTGTGCTGTAATACAGATCCAAGCAGTTCTTTAGTTATATTCAGTGACCTATTCACCTATTCAGTACCCAAGCTGGATATTTGCACTGTTATTCTTTTCAAGTACGTTCAACTCTGTTACCATCCAGATATGTCTGAACTCCAAGACAAACAGCATAAATATTTTATAGCTATAAAAAAAGTATCTTCAGAGATAAATGACAACAAAGAGAAAAATTTTGAAAGAGCTGACACTAATTTTTCAGGGGCCAAACTACAGTATCAGTCACTGTACTGACTAGTAGAGTCCCATTTCTCTAGAAATTAATCCCTGATGTCAACATTATTAAAAAGAGTATACCGAAAGACAAACTGAGGTGCATAACCATCCTGCCTTCATCCCTCACCTGGAACACAACCACTTCCACCCCCAAAAACAAAGGGGCAGGTGCTCAGACAGTCACACTGTGAGCTGCTCTACAATAATGAACTTCACAAGGAGAAAACATACCCTTTACTGAAAATAAAACAAAACCAAACAAAAACCCCAAACCACCAAAAAAAAGGAAAGAAAAAAAACCCAAACAAAAAAAGAGATTACCTTCCAGACAGCTCACATTCCATGAATCCACTCAAAGGAATGGGGAAGGGATTGGAAAGCTGAGGTCAGGTTGTGGCAGTCCCATTTTAGATCAGTTTAGACTCCTGGAGCACCACACCCTAAGATTACTTCAGATGAAAAAAGCTGGAAAATGACCCACATCTTTTTATCACTTATTCTATTCTTTGTCAAATTGTTTTTTCATGGTACAATTTTTTTTCTTCCTTGAAAAACCGAACTCAGAGTAATAAGCAAGAAGTTCTCAACATAAATCACAAAATGTTAGTTCATGAAACTTCCTTAAGGATAGTGCTTATCATAAATCTGATTTCAGTTCCCAAAAATTAAGCAGTGGTTAAACAGAGCTTTCAAAATAATAACACTCAAATTATTAGAAGGAAAAGATGATATTTAGAAAACCAAGCTGTAAGATGAGAACAACAGAACTCCAACAAAAAGATGAACATAAAAACCATAATAAAACAGGCAAAAGTATTTTAAAAAGCAGCATATAGCTAATAGTTGAAATATTTTTTATTTTATGAGAAGAAACCACACAGCTAAATAACCAAAAGGGCTTGTAAAACAAGTCAGCTGCAAATACAGCCCCAAGAATGGATGCTAAAGGCCAGTACCAAGAAGTAAGGCAGTAATTGACCTTAGTACTCACTGCAGAGGAGATTGAAAAGTTCCCCAAAAGCTTATCATGATAGGATATATGTAAAGACCTGTGTTCAAGACCCAGGAAAAGAGGCTTTATAATAAGTCTAGAAAATGACCAATAAATCAGCAGGATATGAATGTATCAACCCAAGAGTTAAAAAGCACTGCTAAAACAGAACTGGTCAACTACTAACTGTGGTGTGGGACTACTGTGCCACTGGTGTAGAGCAGGGGGTCTGAAAGGACCAATTTCCACTCCAGGTACCATCTAAGGGCTAATCAACAAATACATTCAATGTCCTGACCTGGCAAACAGATAATAATAACAACAAAGTGTAAATTACTAGACCCAGGGCTAAATAAGATACATGGGAAGTAGTGCCTCCTATGTATTAGCATATATATATGTGTGTGTGTGTGTGTGTATGGGAGTAAAGTGTGGATAGAAGTAGCAGCGAATGTAGCACACATGGATTTTTCAAGCTCTCTCACAAAACACTTTTGTAAATTTAGTTTACTAGACAACGAAACAAAATGTGTGATAAAATTCAAGGTATGAATGTGCAAAATAACACATGAGGAAAATAATTCCTCACTGTATTTACATAGCCAAGTATTTCAGTATAATTATTACCACTCAAAGCAAAAAAAAAATAGCAACAAAACAAAACAACAAAACCCACAAAGAAAATAGAGCTTGGAGTGACTATTGAAGATGAGAAACTACTCAGAAAGGAAACAAAATCAAAAGCACTCATCATTACAAATTTATGCTGCCTTTGTATTACAAATGGTGTCCTGCAGTCCTGATCATACATCTCAAATAAATAAAAATCCAACACAAAATATATAGAAAAAAGTGACCAATAAAGTCATGATTCTTTCCTCATACTAAGAATTATCATATAGATTAATATTTTCTCACTTAAAAAAAAAGATAGTACAAATGAGACAAATTACATAGGTATGTAAGTCACTAAAGGCGTGAAGAAAATCAGTAATTCTTCCATATTGACGATTTCTGACAGCAGAAATGGTCAACGTTTAGAAAAAGAAGAAAGAAGGTTTTCCTCCATGCAGTATTTCATAAAATTGAATAGCTCAGAGTCCAGGCATGGTGGTACATGAGCCAAGAAAATAAAAGCTGTCATATAAAGACTGCGCAAACTCATAGCAGACAGGTCCTTTAAAAGGCATGGAGATCTGACAGCCCAAGATGCAACCTCTGTTCAGGACCTCACTGACCTGCCTGATGTTGAAAGGACACGCTGTGTTTGTTTTGTTTCTATTACACTTCCTGGAGCATCCACCACTAAGCCCCATCCTTCCCAGGTCCCTGCAGCCACCAACTGCTGAGGTGTGCACAGAACCACAAATCCACCTCAGGTGCAGGAGAGGGCAGAGGTGCACCCTGGACACCTGTCAGAAACTGTGCTGAGAGATCTAAGCCAAGAAAGGAGACTTGGAGCAGTCCCTGCTGGCCTCACCGACTGGAGGCAGGACAAATATCTCTGAGAATGTACAGCTGATTAATCACTGGAACAGTGTTTGGAGACTGTCTTTAGACAGTTCAGTTGTCAACTTGAATGTCAGCATCATCACATCTGAATCCTCACCCTGCATAGTGATGGACTCAAGGAAACCAACAGAACTTATCACAAGATCATTTTTGTACCTTTGATTTTCAAAACATGAGTTTTCATGTGGGGCCAGACAAAGCTTTTAAAGGAAACAAAAATTTTGCTGCTCCAGTGATGAGGAACTACGGTAGAGAGGAGAAAAAATGGAGCAAAGACAAGGATCCAAGAAGTGTGTAAAAAATGGGTCTTAAGGGCTAGACACGACCACTGCCTCTTGCAAGAGCCCATCTGCCATTTCAGTGACAAGCTTTTGCTTATCAAACAAAAGTCTGCAACTTCTTCATTGCAAAGCAGCTCAGACACAAAACTGTTTACCGAAGTTAAATAAAGCAGCGGTTCTCCTCCAGTCAAGCTTTTCTAGAGGTCACTTTCAGCTCCAATGGCTTCGGGCTCTCTGGTGACTCTCCAGACAGAACTGTGAAGGGAAGCCATTTATATGATTTTGCCCAGTGAGGTTGTGCAGTCTCCCTCACTGGAGATAGTCCAGAACCGCCTGGATGCAATCCTGTGGAATATGATCCAGGATGACCCTGCAGGAGCATGGAGACTGGACCAGACGACCCACTGTGGTCCCTTCCTACCCGACGTATTTTGCGATTATCCCGCCTTAACAGAACGCAAACTCCTGTGAGGAAAACTCTTCAGCAGACCTCGAGAGTGAAGACAATGGTGTCTCCCTGCCTCCCCGCAGCGAGCAGTAACCCCAAACACGGCCCATCAGCGATGCCTTCAGCAAAAAGAGTGCTCTACCCCACTCCACACATCACCCATCACTAACCCCCGGCAGAGGCGGGGGTGCCGTGCCCCCCCCCCCCCCCCCCCGCTCCGTTGCAGTGGTCTCTCCCTCCTTCTTCCCTCTCTCCCCTCCCCTCCGCGGTTGCCGTGGTCGCGCCCTGCCCTCACCGTAGCGCTGCGGGCGCTGCGAGTGCCCCAGCGCCTCCAGCCCGCCCGGCCCCCACAGCAGCACCAGGGCCGGGACGAGCCACAGTCGAAGCCTCATGGTCCGGGCGCGGCTTCCTCCGGCACTGCGCGCCCGTTCGTTCGCATCCACTCGGGGCAGCTTCGCCTTCCGCCCGCTGCGCCGAGCCCGCCGCCCTCCTGGGCCCGCACCCGGAAGCGCGGCAGCTGCGCGCGGGGCATTGTGGGACGGGCAGGGCCGCCATCTTGAGCGGGGGGCGGTGCGGAGGGGAGGCACCGGCTCTGCTGTGGGGGCGTGAGGCGGTCCGTGCTGCCCTCATGGAGACGTGGGATGGGACAGAGCCTAAGGGATTACAGTGGGGCGTCTGCCCCAGCCTCCCTGCTCCTGCAGGGTCATGGTAAACCACATGGCACAGGATCGCATCCAGACGGTTCTTGAATATACTTAGGGAGGGAGACAACACGGCCTCTGGACAATCTGTTTCAGTGCTTGGTCACACACAATAAAGTTCTTTCTCATGTTCAGGTGGAACTTCCTGAGCATCCATTTCTGCCTGTTGCCTCTTTTCCTATTGCTTGGCACCACCAAGAGGAGTCTGGCTCCATTCTCTTGACACCTTCCCTTAAGATAGTTAAACACATTGATGAGGTCCCGTCTCAGCCATCTCTTGTGACTGAACAGGCCCAAGTCTCTCAGCCTTTCCTTGTAAGAGAGATGCTCCAGTCCTGTAATCATCTTCGTAGCCTCTGCTGGACCTGCTTCAGGAGCTCCATGTTTCTCTTGCACTGAGGAGCCCAGAACTGGACACAGAACTCCAGATGTGCCTCACTAGGGCTGAACAGAGCGGCAGGATCACCTCCT
The DNA here is from genome assembly GCF_017639235.1 of Corvus kubaryi. Lineage (NCBI taxonomy): Eukaryota > Metazoa > Chordata > Aves > Passeriformes > Corvidae > Corvus > Corvus kubaryi. The sequence goes on along the minus strand of NW_024581116.1, from coordinate 13,537,371 downwards.
TCCACCTGCTGGCAATGCTCTTCCTTGCTGAGGGCATGTGCTTTCTTGGGATATCCTCACCACAGCCCCCTCATGGTTTTCCCAGGGTGGGAACAGGCCTCTGGAAAGGGAGAAGGCTCTGAGTTCTGCAGCCCTCTCCGGGGACAGCATGGGGTGTGGACCTGCCTGGGCAGGACCCTGATGCTCTCAGGTCTTGCAGGCTGAGCGATGCCACTCACAGCTGCATTTGCAGCTTCTCCCCAGCCCATGTGAGTGACTGTACTCGGTGATTTACAAGGTTTTGTGTAGTTTCCTTAGCACAACTGAGGATTGTGGCACTTAGTACAAATAGTAAGTGATGGGTCCATGACTCAACTGTTCCCAAAGAGCATGCCTTATAACATAAGGTATAACAGTATTACCTGCCTTATTGTCAATATTGCTTCTGAATATTCAATGTGCTGTTGATCTCCACTGAGCTGGCATTGTCCTACAAATAACATGAAACTGCTCAGCTCTCACTCCTGACGTGTAGTGGTCAGCTCAGACAGCATTATTCCACATGTGATGTAAGACTGTCTTTTCCCCATGTGCATGGCTTTAGATCTGTCTTCATGATCATTTGTCATTTTCCTGCCAGGCACTGAGGGCTCTGTTCAGTTGCCCACATGTGGGTGTCCAGTGCTATTCCAGATGACACAGAGGGTCTGAGTGAGGCTTTAGAAGAGCCCGGGGGTCTCTGTTTCCTGTGCCAGAGCCAATGTGTCCCCCATATGGTGGAGCATCAGTGTGGGTGAATGAGCCCTGAATAGAGGAAGGTCTTTCTGCAATTCTCACCCACACCTTTTCTCTCCTTTCATGAATAACAAGACATCTTCAGCAATCTTTGTCTTGTCACTCCTCACCTTCGATTATTTATGAATAAGCACAGAGATGTGAAGGTGCATTAGTGACTTCCTTTCGTTGTGAAAACTGACAATGTACTATGTACATGACCATGTACTGACCGTGTGTTAGTCTTTTAAATGCATTTCAGTCCATGCTGGAATCTTCTCATCCTGTGGTTGTTTAGTTTCCTTAAGAACTTTTGGCAAGAAAGTCTTGAAAGTCTGTCAGAAATCTCAGCAAACTGTACCTCTGCAATTCCTCTTATCCAAGTGCTTGCTGACACATTCAAAAGACTTCAATCTGGGTTAGTAAGGCAAGACTTCTCTTGGCAAGAACTATGTTGACAAAACCCTTGTTGACCTTTCCCTGGTAAATCACATCTCCCCACGTATGCAATAATTATAGTTGTACTAGTCTGTGCAGAATAGGTGTCACTTTTAATGGTCACTAGTTCTCCAGCTTTCCCTTAGAACAATTTTTAAAAAATAATGTAACATTCAATACAATCCACTTCTTAGATGCCCAGAAAATTTTAAGCAAGAATTTATACCACAGTTAGAATTTCACTGCACAATTAGAATTATTGAGTTTCCTGGGTGAACAGTGTCTGTTGAGAATTAGTCACTGTTTGTTTTGTGTCATGAACTTCTTTTTAAGTCAACATCTCAGTTTGAAACAGACCAGAGATAAGGCCAACGATGAAGTGTTCCAACAGAGGAACACAGAGTCAGTAGGGTCTCCTGGGTTTTCCACCATGGCTTTATCATCTCTCAGTACTGTTTTTGTAGCCAATTTGGTTGGTGGGTTTCAGCTTCTGGCACCTGGTACGCTAAGATTATTGAAATAATATCAGATCCTCTTGAAAATTATTTATAATTGAGTTTTATGCATTTTATGACATCCTTTGATGTAAGTCATGAGATCTACCATAACCCTCTGATATATAGTTTTGATTAGTTTTTTTCCCCAAATGAAATGTCACATTTTGGTTAGTCTTCCCTTGTGTGTGATTATTTCATGTTTGTGTGTAATCTAAACATCTTCCTGGCTTTTGGGTTTTGGTTTTTGGGGGTTTTTTAGTGGTTTTTTTTTGTTTGTTTGTTTTTTGATATAGTATAGCCATTCTGTAGTAAATAATAAATACTTTTGCTCTATCCTTGTCTTGATTCTAGTGACTTTCCATAATTTTTGACCTCCACTGAGTACAGAGTTGAAGTTTCAGGTAGATGATACTTCACCAGCTTTCTAAGATCTCTTTTTAGGTTAATAACAACTAAACAAGTGCTCATCACTGTGAGTATTTGGTGAAGGTTACATATAGCATTTATAAACAATTTTCATTTGCCATTTTATCAGATGTGATTTAATATTGCAGGGTCTTTCTGCAAGTCTTAGAATCAACTTTAGGCGGAACTTTTTGGAAGAGTGCTGTTTTATCTGTGAACAATTTATCCCAATTTTCAGATCACATATTGGACTTCAGAGGTCCCAGTACAGGTCCATTTCTTTTATCAATGGATGGACTATCCTATCTCTCAGTATTTTGTAACTTGTGAGGGAAGATACAGAAAGCCAGGTAAAAAGTTTCTTTTTCTCTTATCACTTGAATTTTCCCACTGACTTGTTCCTTCAAGACACTTTAATAATAGAAGTTGATTGCCAGTACATATTTTTAGAGTTATAGAACTGTGATTTGGGCTTTGCCAGAGCCAATCACAATGGAATTGTTAAAGTGTTCAGACTATTGCTATTTAATAATAGCATAACAGTATATCGTAATTATGAAAATTGTCATTGATTTAACAATATTGTTTATTCCACATTAATAACAGTAATTGATTTGGTATCAGTAGGTTAGTTTAATGGCATGTCTGAGTGTGATGATTTTTTTTTTAAATCTTAATTTGTTTTACAAATATATCATCTTGTGTCCAGTACAAGACCACTTTTGGAGCGTGTTGATACTCAGTATTAATAGAAATGTGTTCTTTCCTTCCCACAGTAAGGAATTTGAGCCATTTTATTGACACGAGTAGGGACTAAACAAGGATGTAAATACATAGGATATGATTAGGAATTAATGGGAAACAGCACATCGTGTATTTTGGTGAGGAATAGCACAAGTGCAGCACATTGAATAAAAAAACCCAAAATAATTTAATATATATAGGCAGTGAGTGTGTTTCCCTGTGTTAATAATAAAAGCTGGATATGTGGAGTGACAGCTAGCTGGGTAACTGACTCTGTTCAGAAGAAGGGTTTCTTTAAGAACAACTGTTTGGTAAAAGAGGTAAATCCACTACTCAGAGTGATTCATAAAATATACAGATTAGTAGTTTGCTTGGAAAGGAAGGTGGATTCTGTGGCACACCCTGGAGGAAGATGGTGGATTACCTTTGTTTTGTGAATGTTTGAAGAGTAAATGATCCCCCGAGGAAAAAGTCCTGATCTTGGTTCTGAGCTAAAGAGATAAGCAGAGCTCCTCCCTACCCATGTGGGAGATGTAGGCTTCATAAAGCTGCATATTTTCCCATGGGAATTATTGAAACCTGTATTATGTGTGGGTTTTGAACCTATGTTGGGCGAAGTCCTGGGAAGTGCGGTGACTTATAAGAAGTATTCATACTTTGGGAGAAGGATGGAATGAGTAAGTTCATAAGTCCCTTCCACTTTCATGATCCTCTGCAAAAAAAAAAAAAAAAAAGACAAAAAAAATTCTTTAAAAGCACTTGGGAGTTTCTCAACGTGCAATAACCTCCAAAACACTGAAAAAACCCAACAGCAAAACATCATCCATGTTTATGTAGCACAAGGAGGGCTTCACGTTTGTTTCATACCATGGAACAGAGACCTAACAGCAAGAACAGGTCTGCAGGAGTTAACAGGCAGAAGACTGGTATACTTTGGCCTGAATGCTGAGGTTGTCTTCTCCCTCTTGCTGGTAGATGAGGTCTGGACTCCTGTGGCACACCAGTTCTGAAGTTTTTGTGATTTCTCTCTTCCTTACCTCTTTTTTCTCCTCTGTTCTCTTCCATGTCTGTCTTTCACCAAGTCATCATAGTCTCCTCTTTTATCTCCATAGATGTTTTTCTTTCCCATACAGCGTTTCATTACTTCAAAGGCCTCACCCTTACTTAGCACTGTTTGGCCTATTGTCACTTTCAAAATATGCAAACGAGCACTCCACATTAGTGATCCATGAGTTAATAGTACATTTCCCAACATTTCCCCTACCTACTCAGCAAGACAGAAATTTGGATACAACTCTTGAAATATGCATATTCCAATATTTTCTGACTTCGAGGAACTTCTATGGTCTCTTGAGGTCTTCCAGGACTACACAAATATGCTGCAACTGGACTGACTTACCTGCTGTGCTAGTTTTGAAATCTGCTATTACTTCATCACAAAGGAAAGCAGAGACCAACATGAGAGAGCTTTTTAAACGCAGAAGCAACCTGAATTTGTTCTTCATTATTGTGAGCATATGTTCCCTGTAATTATAATAACACCTTATGCTTTTCTTTCCTGAAACATATCAAAGTTAATCTTCCTAGGGAGGGGATATACTCTTGTGAAGTTACTTCCTGCTTCAGTGTTTTTAAAATCCACAAAGAAATTACTTGGCCCTACACTCTTGACACGAAGTGGTCCCTATTTCTTTTATCTGCCAGGAGATGGTGCTGCCAGTCTGCCAGCTCTTCCTTTCCAGTTTTCAGGAAAGGTGGCACATGTTTATGTATAAATAATGAAGATACTTCTGCCATCTGACTGGTGCGCTTTTTTGTCCTAATAGGGATCTTAAGGGAAACAGAAAATACCTTCCCATATTTAAAGCTTACTACTATCTTACAACTGGACATACAACTGGACATACATATTTAAGATTCACCAACTTTCCAGAGTTTCTTAGTGTTCCATGGCAGGATGATGAATATAAACCACTTTATGATTTCCTGGGTAGTTTCACACATGCCTTTCTCACCTTTACAGACATCTATGGATACACTCTGGCAAGATGGTTCATACTTTCACAGGCATACCAGCCCTGTTCAGAGAACAAGAGCTGTGACACTGCTTTAAATGGAAGCAAGATGCAGTTTTGAAACTCATCCTAAATCACTTTTTGTAATTTAGACAGTTCTGTTAGCATCAATGTTAACAGGTCATGCATGTGGCTTCAGGTTCCACTGAGCACACTTCACAAAATTTGGCCTGAAAAGACCTTGCAATGTATAATGGAGAGACACATTCTCTTCTGCTTGATCACATTTATAAATATGTGTGAATGCCACAGAGCAACACACTTCCTTTTAAGCTCAAAGGTCCATTTCTTGGCCTTGTTTATTTGGTATCAATGCAATCAATTTCATCAGTGCAATTATTTGGTAACACTCATGGCTACAGTAAAAAAAAACAAAAAAACCTGAAAAAAAAGAACTGGAGCTAATTTCAAATTCCCAGGTTTTGTTATGTTCTGGTTCTAAAATACATCCTGCTGATTTAACATATATCCTGGTGATTTCTCTTACCCACACAACAGCTGTCACAGACACTGGTGGAAGTTAACATCTCTGGTATCAATTCCTGCTCTTCAGAGGACATCTGATATTTTTATTGATTCTTTTTTCTCTCCTAAGAAAAAGCTTCTTTGATGTGAAATTTAACAGAAGAAAAGAGAATCTAAGTACAAGGTGAAATATATTTCTTCTGGGTAGTATTTGTGATCAGACATTAGGACCAGGCATTATTCCAGGAGTATTGTTAATGTAAAGGCAGCTAATGTGGACCTTGTGGAAAGTAAATAAATGTGGGCCAGTCTCCAGCTGTACTACTTTGGTGTATGAGACACAGAGCGAACTGACTGCCAGTACACTCCAGCAGCCTAAGCAAAACCTGTCAGCTGGACAACTGGACACCTACCATAGTAAACAAACAAACAAGCAAACACCCCCAAACATTTAACTGATTAAATTTGCACATGTTTGGGTTTGGAAAGATCTGCTGGCACTCTACCTTATGCAGACTGCTTTGGTTCTACATTTGTGTGTGTATATGTACTGTGTCTATATATACATATGAACAGTCCCTGTTTAGGCTTAGAATTTTATGGGAAGCTTTATAAGAGACAAATGAAACTCTTTTGGGAAAACTGAAATCAGTATTTGGTGGCTTCACAAGTGAGACTTATTCTCATGCATGGGAGTTGAAAGGTGGTACTCCTGGGTTTTTTTCCCTTGCTAGCTAGGTTGGCAGTATGAGATTTAAGTGTAAGCGGAGACTTCAACATGCTATGGAAAATTAATGTATTGAATTCTGTACCATCTGCATTACAAAGAAACAGAAAAAGAGTGGGCTAGAAAAAGGCTGTGCTGGAATGGATTTGTGCCTTCTAGGGTTTTTTTGGCAATGTCTCAAACACCGAGCAATTCATGGAATACATGGAATGTAGCATTAGACTTTGCTTGCTATTCCTAATTAGAGCTGTAGTAGACCACACTTGTGAATGTGGTGTCATCGAGAGTTGCTTGAAAAGAGACAAATGCCTGAGCCAACCAAATAAGACCTTGCATTTTCCTTGAGTTCCACGGTGGGAACTGGAGTCCTGAGCCTCTTGCAGAATCAGATGCTCTTGAAAAAATTGCTGTGATGGGATGTTGCAGTGATTCTTCTTCTGTACAATGAGAAGTTGTGTGTTGGTCTTAATGCTGCTCTGGGCACCATCTTAAAGCCTCAGCAGAGGGGAAAGACCAGGACAAGAGGATCTTGTGTAGTGACCTGGTGAATTTGCAGCAGAAGGACAGGGCAGTTACCCTGAATTGCGCCACTGACTGAATGAACCCATTTGCCCCAGAATGGGAGGAATGCAGGCAGTTTTTTGCTGAGCTGCTGTAGTCCTTAGTGTCTACAAACGATCAACCTGTTCAGAGGTTTCATTCTCCTTACTTATTTTTGACCCTGTCAACTCACTGGTATCTGAGCAACATAAGTGTGAAGCATTGCTGCTCCAGGCCAGCAAGTACTTCACACTCTGAATAGGTGTAAGTGCCTGCACTGAGCAGGAAATCTGGATCCAACTCCTCACAGTTCTTTCAGACAAAATAGTTCTCCTGAGTATGTGAATGAGACCAAGAGGATTTATTTTTAAATCATTTCTTTGCAAAGAAAAGTTCACCAAATGCCTTGGGTCTATGAACACTATGTCAAAATCTTCATGTGACCAGAATTCACACATGCCACCTGTTTCCAAGAAGAAAAGGAAATCTCTATGAGCAGCCTGCATCTGGGATAGCACTGCAAAATGGGCCTACATGTGTGTTAGGTAGATACACATGTAGTAGACAGCCTACTGATGTCAGACTCAGGAGCACCACTGGCTCCCTTCGTCCAACAGTCAGGGTTCAGGTGACCCAGACTGGCCATCCTCATGATGGAGCTTTGGTGAAGGAGCTGCATTTGAACTTCTTAAGACCTGTGTGTGATTCAAGAGTCACCTGCCCATCAGCTGCGATTTCAACAATTTTTTTAATATGTCTTCTTATTTATATGCCTTTGATGTCTCATTTTCATGGTGCCTCATTTCTCTCCACTGCAGGGCTTTCAGTTCTGTGTGCTTGAAATGTGACTCATAGAATCGCCACTCCCCAGCCCTGCCCGATTACACTGCTCTGGGATGTGCTCAGCAGCCAGATCTGATATAGGACACACAGCAGGAAGACTAGGAGAAGGGCACTTCCAAGGGACACTTCTGCTGCAGGACACTGGTGCTAGAAGGCATGTTCCCTTCGACACCTGTGCAGGCTCTTCATCCTTCTCCTGGCCTACCTGCAGTGGTTTAGTTGGAAGTATATTCTGTGTAGTGGTAGTAAAGAGCCTCGAGAGACCTGCCCTCTGGGTCAGCAAATATTGCCAGCAACTGTGTTATTCACTAGGCTGTAGCTTAGATCACCCTGGTAACACAGCTCTGCCATTACAAGGCAGCTGGGACCACTTTGGTAATTCTGTAATCACAGATGTCAGACTGGGTCAGGAATCTCCAAACAGTTTGGACCACTGGAGTGTAGTCAACTCTAAAAACTTACTGTACCCTGTTATTAAAATTCTACTTAAAACTATGTTTTCATATGATTCTGCAGAGTCCATACCAGTGGCTCATGGGCCACAGTAAGGAAACCACTGGCCAAAATACTTCAACTGTAACTAACTTAAGGTACCATTAAAGAGACTCCATCTAAATCTCCTCACCTTTCTGCATGTGAATCAGTTTTCCAGTGGTAGAACATGGATATTGATATATATTAGATGTGCAGTGCAAGAGCCAAGTGTTCATAGTTATTATACACCTGCTGTCTTAAAGCACAAATTTAAAAGGACTGGGAAATAACCTGAAAACAAGCACAGTGCTAGACCCATTTTTAAATTATTATCTTAGGTAATTTTCTTTATGAAAAGTGACACCAAGCTCGTGTTTCTCACACATGACTGCAAACTGTTACTGGTGAAGAACTAGTAGGCAGAAGTTTCTAAGGTCCCTAAAGCAGAAAGCACAAGCACAGAGTTTACTGCAAGTCTAGGACTGAAACTCATACTCAGTTATCACTCTTCTAATATTTTTGTTCTCAAAAGAATACTGCTTTATATTTAACCAGGGATGTTAATATGGCTCTTTGTAAATTTTTTTTGGGCTTGGGGGAGAAGATAATAAAGGGAGTGTTTGAGAAAATGTCTGTTCTGAGCAAATGCCTGTTAGTTAAGATAGTAGGTAAACAGCACTGTAATTAAAGGACTCAAACACTTTTGAAGTTGCTGAGGAAATGTGTGACAAATATCATCAAGAATGTGGTTCAAAGGATACAGTTCATATCTCTAAGACACACAGGGAAAGCCTAATTCTGATCCTGTGCTACTTGGGTACCTGGCTTCAGCTGAATCAAACTTACTCTGCTGCCAGAGATCAACACTGGGTAACTCTTCTGGCTTTATCTGGGATGCTGAGAAAAGATGACCCGTGGGATCAGGGCAATGAAGGAGCCTGAAACAGGTTATAAAAAGGGCCATGAAAGATGAGGAGGTCAATAAGGTGACCAAGAAGAAGTTTAAGAGAAATAAAACCCCAAACTCTGTAGTGTCATCAGTGCTTTTGCTCTTGCTCTTGTCTCCTTGATACCTTCTTCTCCTTTCCTTTTCCCTTTGAGCTTCACAAAAACTGTTCCAGTTTGGCCAGTTAGATGATGCTGAATATGGTTTATCCTTGTTTGTGTTTGTAATTAAATTGCATTGAATTCTTAGGTACACTCATAGTTTATTTTATTGGCTGGTTGGGTTTTTAAAATTTATTTGTGTTCACAAATACAGGTGAAAAAAGGAGTGGAAGGTGTAAATAGTTATGCAGAATTGAGGTCTGCAGTTGTTGGATTTCTGGATTGTCTGGAAGACTCCTCCAAGACAGCTGACTGAGAAAATTGAGACACAGGCAAACACTTGCAGTGGGATCCCATGGGCCTCCACTTATATTTTCCGTTTAAGGGCAGCCGTGTCTGCACAAGACCTCTGGACTCTTGTAGCAGTGGTCATCCTGCTTAGGTGCCTTTGTCAGGATTACAGGCTGATCAGATGCCTGTACCAGCATCTGCCAGCTGTACTGGCAGAGGCCTTGCTGTAGGATTCATTTCCCAGTAGGAATCAGTAAGACCAGCAGACTGTCCACTGCAAATTAAACCATCCTTTTTGTCAAAAGTCAGTTCTTCTGTGTGTTTTGATGAGAAACATTGCTGGAGCCAGTGTAAGCAAGGATGCATTGCTGCTGTTTCTGAAGCAATTATACTGAGTTTAAAGAAAACATCACTTTTCAGGGCCTTTTACAACACTAAAGTGATTAGAACAAAATTAAACCAGTTGAATTTTAGTGTGCTGCTGTTGGACAGGTTTTCTCATTTACCCAGCTGACACAAATCCAGGTCTTTTCCCCTTGAGAATAAAGGTTATTGGCTTTTCTGAGTACCTAAGCAATAGTCTAAAGCGTAATTCACCAAGCCCCAATCTCCAGAATGCAATGGTAGTTCCCCAAGAATAAAAACACCACCACTGACTATACAAACCTATTTGCACTTAATGACTTTTGCAATAAGGGGTCTAAAACAAAAATAAGATAGTATAAAAATAAAAGAAATTAACGTCTTGAGAGAAAAAAACCCCAGCAACACTGCTGTTTAGGTATGATGAAATAAGTATAGTGGGTAGTTTTAACACAGGATAACTTTAATGTATTTGTTAGTGATTAATGAGAACAACTGACTGCATTAATGTTTTTAATGCTATGTAGAGTAGTGGGATGATTTAGTATTATGTGTGTTTGAAAGACAAGGCCCTGAGGAACCTGTAACTTTGAAGTTGGACCTGCTCTGAGAGGAGATGTGAACCATGTAATTTCCATAGGTCCCTTCCAGCCTTACTGCTTTTATGACTCTAAAGCATTATTGAAACTAAGCTGCTTTTATTAAAATATTTGCCTTGTTAGTGGCTGACAGCATTGTGTAATGATAAGAGCAACGCAGGCGTGATGTTAAGCTATAAAAAGTCATAATCAGTAAAGTATGAAGCCATAAACAAACAGCTGTACTTTATAAATGTGTGTGTGCGATTTATGCAATGTAGAAAAACAGTTCAAGTATGAGGAGATGTTTTGTAAGATCTTTAAATGTGTATTACTTGTCTTGCTCCTATTAATGCAAAGATACTGCATATATGGCAGTAAGTAAACCTGAGCAGTTTTTTTTATTTTGTATGAGTTTATTGCTTTTATAGTGCTGTTTCACTGTGCAAACTTCTAGTATTCCCTACCATAACTTAAACCATGTTCAAATGAGCTATTTGAAAAGTTAAATTGAATTAATGAGTAAACTGGCTGTTCTTACCTGTATACAAGAACAGCCAGAAAAGAGAAGTTTATCTCTAAGGATTTCAACTTTTATTTATGCTTTTCCCAGACAACATGACCAGTAATTACTGTTAAATGTGGTTTCTAAATAGTCTTCACCCAAGACACCATAATTAAAGTAATGTATTTAGTACAAAATTTTAACAACATTTTCTGTCCCTGTTTGAGTTCGGAAATCTGAGTTATGCAAAGGCAGGAGTGGCTCACAGGACTGCAAAGTTACAGCTAATGATGTGTGGTTACAGGCATGGGGTCAGCCTAGGCCCTTAGTAACCAAAAGTTGTTAGCATCTGATTATAACTAATTTCCAACATCAAATGCATCAGTCCTCTGCAAGCAGACATGGTCAAATCTCATAAATAAATACACATATCTACACAAACAATATATATAAAACAAAATACTTATAAATAAAATACATGTTTCAGTACACACACACTAGCACAACTGAAACTATTTGGTGTATTACTTATTATTTTCCCACCTTTTACTTCTCATGAATATGGTGCATCTTTTAGGTTTTAATTTTAAAGAGAGGATTCCAAATCCACTTCTCACTTCAAAGTAACAGGAGTCTTGCTCTAGATTGTTTCCATTTAATAAGTAAAACTTCTTTAGTGAAGTAATTTTCTGTGGTTAATTATCAGCTCATCTTGTTTCTTGCATTAATCCCATATTCTCCTGTTTCCTTGATTACAGGCATCACTACCAGGACATTTCATTCTGGAACAGTACAGAAACAGCCTCCCACATAATAAAGCACGGGAGGACTGTAAACAAGATTTGTCTTTTGATGCTTAAATTTTTTTTACCCTTAAGCCCAACTTGTGAAGGTAAAAAGAAATTGGATCATGCAGAACACCTGAAATTGTTATAAAACAGGTTTGCTGACCATCCCTGTGTTCTGCTAGGGTGTCATTTGGATTGACACTTCTGCTAAGGATACCAAGCTTCTTTCCTTGGTGGAGATCTTAATTTTTGTCTTTTGTTTACAACTCTTCTTTTTGTGCAGTTTGAGACTCAGGAGCTTTCACCTCTAGAAGATATTACTCCTAAAGAGACGTTGATCATCCAGCCTCATGAGTGAGAATCTGGTGTCACTCACTTTGAACCAACAATAAACATTACAAGACCAGACTCAGAATCCAGTGCAAACTAGACAAATAAACCTGCCTTGAGTCTGTCAAGTAGGAATGTTAAAAAGTCCTTGTACTTGGGTTTTTGTTATGTAGCCACATCATTCATCATAATTTGCATTGGCATGGGGAGGAGGAGTGCTCCTGGCCTGTCCTCCCATGCATTTCTCTTCCTGAGGAACCATGCAGTCTGGGGGTCAGCATGTGGGTGGGGGAGGGAGAAGGGAAAGGCGTCCATCCTTGCATGTGGTTTTGCATTCAGGCTGTCTGATGCCAGCCTAAGAGGGACACTAGGGACAAGCAGAGATGAGACAGCAGAGGGTTTCAAAGGCAGTATGGATTTGTGTTGGACTAAATTGACTGCATAACTGTGACCTCAGAGGGATCCTCCAGAGCATGTATCCAGTGCAGGAACTGGTCGTCAGCAGAGGAGACGTGGCCCAGGAGGACAGGCTGCCACTGGAGCTTTGTACCCCAGCAATTCCCATTTAATGAAAGTCTTCAGACATCACTGGCAGGGAGTATGATTCAGCACAGCCTTTAGATTGATGTAATTTGTAAGGCTCAGACTGATACATTTTATCCCACAACACTGTTTAGAAGCAATATGTAGAGTTTTTAAGCCGAGGATCCTGGAATTAAGAAAGTAAGTAAACAAATTACTAATAGCAAACAGGAGTTTTGGGAGTGGGAGGTGCAAATGGATATGAAAGCTGAGTGACAAGGAAGAAAAACAAACAAAAATACATCAAACTGCATCTACCAGTTACTTTCATCTCAGTGAAGCAGGTCTCTGAGGCAGTTTCCCCAAACAGCAGCAATTTCTCTATTCCATTTGGAAAAGGAAAACATGGAAAAACTTCACAAGTCAAGGGAAAAAAACAAGCAGGAACAAACAGGAAATACACTGTTAAATGTAAGATTTTTAATTTTTGGTGATTCCTTCCACAAAGGTCCCTCAGTAGTCAGATACTCCTCATCTCTAAATGTTAAATTGTATTCATTATCACAGTATTTTTCTTGTTAACCAATGATATTTTTATAATACACATGTATTTATATTTCTTAAGAGTTTGAAGATTTTTTCTCATTGTTTCGAAATTGGGATTGCTTTGCATTGGAAAATACTTTAGAAGAAGAATGCAGGGCATGGAAAACAATTGACATCCCTGTATCTCGTCCTTGTCTGTGGCCCCACAGGTGGCAGGGAGGAGACAGTGCTTCCTTTGGCTACATGAGTAGGAAAGAACTGATTATCAGGGCCAAAGGAACACAGGACTTGTCCAATCTCATACATCCAAGTAAGTCTGTAATAGACATCTACTTCAGAAGGCCCCATAAAATGTGTAGTCAATAAATCTAAGCTAAAAAACAGGTTTTCAACATCCTCTGACCCAAAATACCTAAAGAAAAAGACTGAGAGCCACAGCTATTAAAAAAAAAAATAAGATACAAGAAGAGGTCAGGAGAGATTGGGCATTGCAGAGGCCCTTGGTTTCTGCAGTAGTAGAAAGTATATGACATACAGTCCTAGCAAGAGGCACTCTACTCCACTTTCTCTTACCAAGGAGGAAATCAACCTTACCACAGTTCTTCCAAAGTAGATCTGAGAGGCAAACTCCTGGATCTGAGTTGGCTAGATGAGCATCCATCTAGTAATTGCAAATCAGTGTGAAGGATCTCAACATCCTCTTTCAGACAATACAGTGGTTTTGTGTAGTTTCCATCAAAACAGCAAAGTATTTTATTGGTCTGTGTATTCTGCTTTTAAAAGTTCTTTATCTTGTACCCTTCCCTTCTCTGCCTAGATGCAGGTGTTTCTAAGTGCATCCTTGTAATCCATTATCATCTTAATGCTACAGTCAGGATTCTTTGGCCTTCGTGTTCGGTTTTGTTTGGAGGTATGATGTGAATAATGTTAACGGAGAATGTTTACAGATGGGATGCACCAAGTGGGAATAAGATTCTATGTACAAACTCTGCAGCATGAGGTTATGTTAATAAAATGTATTTCAAAGACTTAGGCCCCTGATAGTATGCTGATTCCAAAATTTTTCATATTGCAGACAAGATCTGACACTAGAAGACCTCGAGCTACCTGGCTGAGGGAGAACAGGTAGTCTGTTCAGCCAGCAAGAAGCACGAAGTAATGGGGGGGAAAAAAAAGTCTCCATGACAGCCAGGTCATGACTGATTTATAAACAGCTGCAAAAACCCATCTTAAGGCCAATCTAACCAACTGCAGACTTTGGCACAGCATGCCCATGTCATATGTATACAAGGTATGATAACGGACAAGTAGTCAGCACAGTGCTGCACTTCCAAAATCTTGTAGAGGAATCTACTGCTCAGTATTAAAACTGGGCAATAGACTATAATATCCCTGCAACTGCTTCTTTGAGCTCTTCTTCTCAAGTCTTGCTTCTATCCACACATCAACTGCACCAAGCAGATGTCTCATGCAGCTGAGGAAGCAGTGCTGAATTCCAGGCAGAGCAGGTGGCAAGTCAGTTTTAAGGGTTTCATCTAAAAGACCAACATAATGATATAGGACTCTAAGGCATTCAATTCATCAGTGCTTGCAAGGTGATGGAATCAACAATAACAGGATTTATTTGTTACACTGGGAGATACATTCTTCATATTTTTTTATCCTTGTTGTCAGTCATGTGATTGCATGACTAGTTGGGGAATCAGAGACAACTCTAATGGAAAAGAGAAATTAGGTCATCTGGTCCATCCTCGCTGCCAGGACATGACTGTTCCCTGCAGTGGATCGCTTCCCACACAGTTATCTTTCCAACTGTCCTTTAGAAGATGGAAATGCAATTCAGAGTCCCATTTGGCTATGGCTTCCAGAGCTTTTGACAACTTTTTATTTGGCCAAGAATGCTTAATGGGAGAATCAGATCTAACAACTTTAAATACAATTCAAAGAAAGAAAAAGCAAGTATCAGAATTTCATTCTCAATAAAAACTTTTTAATAGAAAAATTGTGCAGTATTTGGGATAATTGAGGACAGTGTTTTCATTAGACAGGAAATAGCTTCTGTGACTCAATTCTACAAATTAAACAATAAGTTTCCTGCTAAAAAGATCAAGCAACTAATTCAGTAAGTAGTTTAGGAAGCATCCAGTACTCATGATACTTTGAGCAGACTGTCATCAGGAGACCAGCACTATTGCTAGCTGACTGTAGGTATTCCAGGTTGCCTTGATAGATTACTCCAAGGATCCCCATCCTTCAGCAGAACATCTCGATGGGCAAACACTCAGACTATACAGAGCAGGATTGGTTATTAAGGAAAAAAACACAAATGGAAAAACAGTGATAGAACTTACACTTAAGGAAATGGCAAGCTACTTCCCTTTCAGCAGCTTTAGCATGACTTCCATGCTGCCTGCAAATGCAAACAACCCCCATCTTTTACCACTACATCACCATGCTCATTGAGTAAATCCAGTATTTGAATTAGTAAGTGGCAGTCCAAGTATTTCCCTAAGGTTGATCTCCTTTTCCAAAGGACCCATTTGCTTCATTTTATCCAGAGATGTGACCATGTAGTTTGGTTTAAGGATTGATTCACTTTCTGAAGTTAGGCAGGGTTTCTCCAAACTCTACTCAGCCTCACTGGAGCACTTCCTTTGGCTACCAAATTCTCATCCTTCTTTGCCTTCTCATCTACATCATTTCTTGATGTGTTTAGACCATCATCATTCACTAGAGAATTTTGTTTGAACTTTACTCTGCAGCAACATTCTCACCAGAGAGGACTCAAAAGCATTTAAGGAACTTCAGGAGAAACCCAGCAGTTCAGAAACAAGCTCATCATGACAAAATGAGTAATGTCTTCTCTAGATCTTCTCTGAAAAGATCACGACCACTGCAACCTCAAGTACAAGTGCATGTGGTTGCTTTTTATGTCCCACCAGAGAAATCTTAAGATTTTTTTGACAAAAGATGCCTTTTTCCCTTCTCCAACAGAGGAAGAGTGCTTTCAGGTACTCGGGAGTTCAGGAATAAAACAGGTTACTCTCTCCAGTTGCCTTATTAAATCTTCAAATTAATCCACGTAGTTTTTCCTTTTGTCCCCAGCAGAACTACAAAGACACTGCAGGGTTATTCCATCTCTACTATAAACCCTGAAGTTATTGTCAAGTTCTTATTATCCTACTTGTCTTTTAAAGTACATGAGAGCACTCTGTATTTCATTCCATTACATAAATAATGCTTGACCTTGTGTTAATTTAAATGGGCTTTATCCCACGATTTTAGGTAGTCATTGAGGATACCAAAGGTTGTCCAAAATTCATGTCATGAAAGGGTCAGCATGCCAGGTGGGAGTTCCTAGGGTTTGGATGCTTGTGTATGTCATGCTCTCCACAGCAGGGCTGTGAAGCTTTACTGTAATAACAATAATTATTAGAGCCACGGTGACATGACAATTTTCCTTGGCTTTGATGCAGTAACAGGTTTCTAGATTCTGCTTGATGAGGAAAGATGTGGTTACTAACAGAACACCACACTGAATTATAGACCTTTTGTAGGTGTAGCAAATTCCTACTGTTAGAGAAAAACAAAACGTTCCAGTATTACAAATCCACTCAACAGTCAACTTGTTTTCTTTCCTGTTACTTTTCTTACTGCACCGTTTTATCCTAGTAATTTATTAATTAGTAATAAGGCCTGCCTGGTTGTCTCAACCAGTGAAATTCAGAAAGTCAAGGAATACAATAAGAAGTTCCAGGGTGCTGATAGCGATTTCATATTTGTACCTGGCTGGAAAAAAAAAAAAAATTACATTTGGAAAGCTTGAGCACCTTTGAAAAATTAAAGCACCTTTGACAAGAATGTTTCGCCCTTTCTCCTCTGGTTTTAATTGGACAAAAATATTTACAATTGACCCATCAGTCAAGACAGACAGATAAGCAACATTTCCTTTCTATCTTTTAAGACAGTGAACTAACAAGTGAGCCATTTTTATAAAGAGCAGCCATTTAGAAAAAGAAAATATGTTTATTTCTTTCAAATGTCAATGCCCATGCTCCTAAAGATCATTCTATTAGACAACCAAAACAATTCCTTCTTCCTCAGCTGTTCTGTCCCTTCGCAACAGATTCTTTGCAGATGCATTCCAAAACAGATTGCCTCCTTTACTAGCCAAATTATCACTGACAAAATACAAATCTAAGTATTGCAGACCATCAATAGACTGAATCCTCACTAACATCAGCAAAACCTTGAGCAAAAGAATGTGCAGCATAAGGACAAATCTCTGAAAACCAATTACTGTTGCAGGTGTATTGAAGTTCTGCTATGTACTATCCCTGCATACCACAAAGTGTTCCTGGAGCACTCTATTAATCTAAGATTCCTCTCTGTGCAGAGCAGCTAACAGCAGAATGCTTACAAGATTTAGCCAACAGGCAGCACTGACACAAAAACAAGTGGGTAGAAACTAGCTAAGAGAAAGCTTTTATTTGAATTTCTAGCTATCAGCAGGATGAGGAACTCGAACAGGCTTCCAGTACCAAAGGAGGAGAAGAATCTAATACCAGCCTGGATAAACATACTGTGTAGTGCCTGTGATGGCAATGAGTGGGATGTGATATCTAGGGGGTCTCCTCCAGACTTATTTAAAGTACATAAACCACAGCATAAGTTGTCCCACTTTGAAGCAGAAGTCTTCAATTGGTTAGGCTGGCACACTTAAAGCTGTATTCTACACAGGAACCATTTATATTATTATTTCTACAAATTTATATTTTTAAAATTACTTATCAAAGCTGCTGGTTTTGAACCACATTCCACAGCTCCACTAGAGGTGATCATGTACTCTTGGTACAGAACAGCACGTAACCATCTCATTGCTTGTAGAATGGAGCAGCACATGCAGAGATATAAACATCTTTTCAGCCTTGACCACACACCAGACCTTCACATGTGTAACTTTTAAGTGACAAAGTATCTTAAGTCCTTTCCACTCCGGAGGCAATAACTAAGAGACAGCAGTGTTTGCATTCAATATTCTGATAGATGGGCTCTGGTTTTTTTCATTGTCCTGCCTTACAACTTTCAGGAGCGATCATTTTGCTGTATCTTCTCCCCTCTGGGATTCTACACACCTGGTACCTGGGTGCAGACCATCCCCTCAAGTATTTTCAAGGTGCAAGAGATGAGAGCAATCAGAGTGCCTTCAAGCATCTCCCCACCAACCATCCAGTGTGCCCAGCCCTCACTCCAGAGCCTTAGAAGGACAGGGTAGGAAGGAAGAACAAAGCAAGGACAGCTGGAGTAGACCAGAGCAGGAGAGTAACCAGAACATTAGAAACACAGTTGTAGGGACAGAAGTTTCACAGGAGAGTAGTTTTGAACTTGGCTGGTAAATAATTCAAGTGGGCCCAGCAAAAGCCATAATTTTGTTTCCCACTAGCATTATTGAAACTGTCCCAGATGGTGTAAAACTTGAGAGGAGGGACAAAATGGAATATCAAAAATTGAGTCAGTTAAATTGCCTCTAGCTGCAATTCCACTGTACACAAACTTCTTTGGTGATACTCTGGTACTCCTTGAGAAGTTCCTCCTGTTCCTCCCACTGATGAAACTGTCAACCATCTCTCAATCACAAACCTTAACAGCAATAAACTGGCATGAGTTTCCACTTGACACAATGCTTACTGAGCACTAATATTTATTTGAAGGATATTGGCATAGCTACATATTAGCAAATATCTATACTTTGAAGTGTCCAAATAAAAATATATTTTATGTGGGTGCTTATTCTAGGTTTGCATAAAACCCTGCTGAAGACCTGATATATGAAAATTGAAAATTATGTTCTCAAGGCTCTAACATTAAATGTGAATTAAGTAATGAATAAAGTTCACCAACTACTGAAACCTTTAAAATCATATAGCAAGATCTTGTTCGGACCATTTAGTCTGATCAAATCAGCTCTATAAACGAAGTTTGTCACCTATACATTGAAACCAATGAAATTATGCTAACAGAACAAAGGCAGCCTTTTATATAAGGTGGATTTCTCAAAAGGGATGAGAGTGGCAAAACCTTGGCTTTGCCATTTCATAAAATAGCCCAAGTATTCTGTTGCCTCCTGGTTCACGTTGGCATAATTTGTTCTATGAATAGAAACAAGTATTTTTTAAACTTCACTGGGCTGATTCATGCATCCTGGCTTCAGTATCTCTAACACATGCACAAAATCTCTTTGGAAGCCTTGAGTTACGTGAAGAATGCTATACAGTGTTGTTATTGCTGTCACTGCTGAGACAAACTATCACTCCCTGGCTGTCACAGCAGATTTCCTTAGGGAATGCAATTTAAGTAATTCATAGCATAGAAACAAACATCTCTTCTCCCTCTCATTTTCCTCCTTTTTACAGGACTGTAATGAGCCCCTTTTATTTTTTCCAACAGATTTACAACAGATCGGAAATACCCAGCAGCTGCTCAGCAATAACAACTTCAGCAGCCATAGGTGATTTCAAGCCAAGGCCTAAAAAAGGCCCAACTCTTCTCCCTCCAAACATGTTTTAGGAACTGTCCTTTTGTTTCCAAAGTTGAGGGACTTTACAACGACAACGCCCACAATGACAGGAATGAGGATTTAACTAAGCAAAGAGGTTGGACAACAGAGAAGATAATTTGCAATAAAAAAGATTATGAGCCACTTCTAATGGCATTCACAGAATCTCTGTTCCGGGATTCTTATACTGATGTCAACTCACAGATCCTACACTAGAGACAAACTGCCCTAAACTAGTTGGCATATACAGAAATACAAATTTTAAAATACTTGATGTCATAGTTTCAGGCTACACTTTATTATCAGGTGTACTCATGACTATGTGGCAGAAGACAACAAAGCATTCCTCTAGGAAGCTGGAGTCCTTGCAGCATAGTGGAAAATATCATGGCAGTAATCCAAAGCTGGTACTAACATTTCACCCTTCCCACCCACTCTGGCATTTTATGCAGCTGAAAGCTGGCCAAGTTGTAATTGCTGGAGCTTTCAGCAGCCGTGTCAGCTAGCCACACCCACACAAAAGAGGGCAGTTAGTTTTTGTTACAGAAGTCTGGGATTTCAGCTGCACAATGGGAATCTCAAGTCTGTACTCTTCCAGTAATGTCTGGAATAAATGAGAAAGTCTGCCCTTTTCCTACATATGATGATTTATTGCCAAATTTTACCTGGGAGGGGAAGACTGCAAAGTCATTTAGGGAATTACAATCCATCCCTTTTTTTGGCATCATCCCATTCCCCTATACATTTCATTCCCTCCCTCCTCCAAAACACTGCAAATATTTGGCCATATTTTGGAAGTAACAATGAGGAGAGATGCTGCTGTATTCATTATTATTAAAATTAAAAAGCTGATGCTGCAGTTTCAAGACTTTTTTCATGTAAAATGGAGATGCAATGAACAAGAGACAGCTAGAATTTGTCCAGCTTGGTAAACATAAAAAAGCACATTTAATAAATTAAGCTATAATCTAGACACAAGGCCCAGCTCCTGTTCCTGTAAGGAAAACTGACAACTCTCTCCCCAAGGTGCAAAAGAAAAGAAACAAGAGAACAGCATTAGCTGACAGTAGTGCAAGCTGAGACAGCAGCCAAAAGACAGCAAAGAAAGCAAACCCTTAAATGAGCAGATAAAGCTGACTGCTACATGTCAGTACCCAAACAGCTTTACTAGAGAATGGCAGCACTAAGGAACTAAAACCTTTACGAAACATATAAAGGGTCAGTAAGAAATGTGTGGGCAAGGGGACATTACGAAACAAAAACACCGATTAAAAGAAGCATATGAGTTTATGTAGAGTCCTGCCACACAATACTTTTTCAAAGTAACTGCATGAAGAAAATGGAGTTGATACAATTTTTTTTTAGGGTAATGTATGTCAATTGAAACGCAGAATCTGAACAGTTTTATTGTAGGAACACTCATTGTGCACACTCAATGAATAAGAACATGGAAGGTGGAAGATATACCACCAGAAGCCTTCATGGACTAGTAATGTATATCCTTTTTCGTAATGTAATTTCCTGTCCAGCCACAACACTAACAAGAGTTAAATATTTTCAAAAAGCCACCAACATGGGAAAGTAAGAGGTAGAGATGTAGGAAAAAACTCCTAAGGGATCTACAGGGGGAAAGAAAAAACAGAGCAACATATTGTTACAAAAAGCTCCAAAACTGAGGGAAAACAGTAACACTGAATGCAGCCTAAAAACAAGAGAAAGCAGATTATGACGTGGCAGCACGCGAATTAACATTCGAGAGCAGGAGAAATTCTTCTGCGTTACTAAACGTGTCGCTGGAACACTGTAATGAGGTCCATCACGAAAAGCACTACAGGAGAACACAGCAGAGAATTCCAATAGATTACAAAAAACAAAGCATAATTTAGATGAGAAGGTAAGATTTGCAAGCCATGAAAGAGTATCAAGAAATTTGCTATCTTTTCTTAGGTCACTACTAACGTGAATCCATTTCCTCTAGTAGATTTAGTTATTAAGAAGTCCACATGTCAGAGTAATTGTGAAAAGTTATCCGGGATATTTTTTAAAAACAAGTTCATTTAAAAGCAGACTTTTAAGAAGTATGCAAAAAATTTGAGAAAGACATTTCCAGCACAAGATACTTACATTTAAGTTCAGCCCTTAAGTTAGTATATGGAATTGTTACAAGTCAACAGTAGGTGGTTTATAAAATGTAATTTTATTTAATGTTACTTTGCTGTTACAGAGGGCATAACATTTTCACAAGGCTTTTTTGGGACTACAATCAATGATTAGCAACACACAATAGTGGTCCAAACTCTCTAACAATCACTGGACAAACTTGACACCTTCTCACATGTGCACAAACCTGCATGGAAAAGTACTAAATGTTATACTTGGACATGTGAACTTCAATTGGTTTTCCCATTCCAGTGTATCAAGAAATGACATGCACTTTAGTCTGCCAAAAAGCACTGCCTGTACTCCAGCAGTAACATGCTGCTTCTAATACATAGTAAAGTGAATACCAGAACTACAAAGGCAGGAGTGTAAGTGAACTTTTATTGGGAAGGGATATCAACTTAAACAGCAGCAACTGAAGATGAAGAGAAGCCCCTGTTTTTGAAACACACAAGCTTCTGTATTACATGATACGGGAAGCAACTCTATTTGTGGTTTTCCAAACTTTAAATGCTCAACTTGATCTGGCCCAGAATTTCCATATTCCTACTGAAACGAATACACAGTAGCATGTGAAAGTCAATTATGGAAAGGAAACCCTGCAGAGTAAGAAGGGAATGTGGAGAATTAAATGCTATGTGGAACACTCTTTAGTTGCATTTAACTACATTTTCATATCTTACTGTAATACAAAACACAGTCAACTGGCAGGAACTGGTTCAGATTTGTTTTTAAATACCAGGTACACTTTAGTCCGCTACATAAGTGTTTGGAAGTTACTTATGTTTATATGAAATGAAGCTATTAATACTTTTCTACAGCAGTAACCGCACACCAGGAAGGCCAGGACAAACACAAATCAAGGAATGGAGTTTTCCCAAAGCTGCAGTGTGAAAAGACTATAAATTGATTTCCATACACATGGATGGGTTTTCTTTGCTATAGGAAATCCAAGTGGAGCTATAAGGAATGGAGACGTGTAAAAAGGTTTCTTGAGAAGGAAAGGGAGAATGACGCCCCACGTGCAGTTTAGTTTTCTGCACCTTCTGCAGCATCACATTCTTCTCCTGCACTGTCTGATGTCCATAACTAGAAAGAAAAGAAAAACAGCGTCAGCTTTCAGAAGTCCAGCTCGAACTCCAAAAAGGGACAACTACTGACTGTAAGGAAACGATAATGAATTAGACTTAAGGACGGCCACAAAGTACCAGGGCACTGGCGCTGCACAACCCTGGCTTCCAGTGCTTGCTGGGAGAGGGGTAACTGGACAGAGCTCAATGAGCTGTTAACATGCACAGGGCACAATGAGCTTTGCCCCTCAGGCAGAGTAGATGTGCTCTTATTGGCCCCAGCTTTTGTGCTTAACAGTGAGCTGTGCCATCGATGCCAGGCCATTGAACAGCCTCAACAACACCTCAACAGGCAACTTCCATTTCAAATGCAGCAGTCTGAATCTTGCAAGTGTAAACTGCTGGTTTGGTTATTGAAGCTAAGCACTTTACACTGCTAACAACAGACATTTCTACTGAAAGAGTACTGCAAAATATTAAGTGTTGCTGTAATTTTAAATACAGTGAATATTCAGAGAGGGTATTCCCTGAAAAACTGCCACAGTTGCATATTTTAATAGAACTTAGCTGTTCCAAAAGGCACTTTTCTTATATGGTTAATCATTATAATAGCATACTCAAACAAACTGATTTTATTCTTAGTACACTGAAATTTCAGAGCTTTTAAATGAAAATCAGGACAACAAATAAAGCAAGCTACACTGGATGTACACCAGGAGAAACTTTGTTTTGAGGTAGTCAACAAAACAGTTTGAGTAAGATTCCCTGACAGATCACAGATGACCGTGTTTTAACTCCTTGTCCTATCTTGTAAGTTAGGTTGGGCTGAATGCTCCTTCTCCTGTCTACCATAAGGCCAAACAGGAAGAATGTGAGCTAACCAGGTTGTTATTCCAGATTACACAGCATGAAGTTGGACATAAACTTACACAACATTCAAACTAAGTTATGAAAAGGTATCATAGGTAAACAGCCCAAGTCAGTGCTGTGCTTTGCACTAGAGCAAAATAAGGGTTTCTTTTTTCCATCACAAATAAGCAAACAGCTGGTTACAGAACCAGATAATACATAAAAAAAGCAACTTACTGTTAGGTTGTCTCTAAGCAACTGCATGATGAGAGTACTGTCTTTGTATGAGTCTTCGTTCAGTGTATCAAGTTCTGCAATTGCCTCATCAAATGCCTGGAATAATTAAACCATCTTTAGCCTTTCTATTAACTGATCATTAAGCAAGCAAAAGCTAAACCTATCAGTAAAGGTAGCTTAAAAAAAAGGCAACATTAGAAGTTAATGACCTGAATTGCTCTATTTGAAACAAATCCATAATAAAGGTATACTAAAAGCTTGCCATGCTGCTGAAAATTTAAGTCACATTGCAAATACAGCCTCTGCTTGTACCCCCTCCAATCCCACTAACAATAATGAGCTTGGAAACCAGAAACTTTGAATAGAATCATTTCCTTCACAAACTCTAAGAAGTAATAATTCGTACAGTTTTAAGCATAAACTCTCTTCTACTTTCCCTGCAGGCATACCGGGAAAAAAAAATTGACTTACTGTCTTTGCCAGTGTGCAGGCAAGCTCAGGATTGTTGAGAATCTCATAATAAAATACAGAGAAGTTAAGAGCTAGACCCAAGCGAATTGGATGTGTTGGCTGCATCTCCTTCTTGCTGATGTCAAATGCCTCCTGATAAGCTCCCTGTGAGTTTTCTATTGTTTCTGTAAAAGGATGACAAACAAAGTGGTTTTGGGTTCGTTTAAATTTTTTAAAAGGTATTACTGCTTAAATCACTCCATTAATGGGAGGCTGAACAGTGCTGTACGTAAGCCTGTTCTTAGGAAAACACTGCACTTACTTTAATCAAAGTAATGATTTTACGCCCATCTTAAGTACAGCTGCCACTGACAAAACACAGGGACCAAACTAAGCTACTACAGAGCAAAGGTATTCAAGAGAGATAAACACAGAGAACTTGGTAAACACAAGTATCCAAGATTACTGTATTGCTTCAGTGGCCCTTGATACTTTAGGTGAGGGGGGGAAAAAGCATTTGTGCATTACTTTTTCTACAGAACTCCTACTTCATTCCTTGCACAGGATGGACATGTTTATCTGAGTTACGTGTGCAGAGTAAAGAAGACCCTACTTCTTGAGGAAGTTTGGAATGCATGTACGGCATGTTCCTGAAAGACTGAAGGTTTGCCTCCAAAAACTGCACATAGACAGGTCAAGACAAAAAGCCCCAATGTTGTGCCCAAAATAACTGGGATAAACACCACAGAAAAAAGAGGTTGCCAGGTCAGAAAGTACTTCAGGAGTGCTACCTATAGTCTATTCCAGATTCACTTCTGATAGACAACCAAAGGGCCAACAGCTGCCCTATATGTCCTGCAGAATGGAAGGAGACTGCAGGAAAAGAAAGGTCATTGTCGGAGCTCAAAATACAGCTCTCTGAGGGACCTACTACTGGAACTGCTCTAGCAAATGCTGGTAAAAGAGCTTGGTAAGTAAAATGTAGTAAGCTTGCAAAAGAGTCAAGACAAATTTGGATTTTCCAGTATTTACACTGTAATGAGTACTAAAGGACTATCCATTTGTTGAGAACAGGTGAAAGAAGGCAAAAAACTAGCAAATCCAGGAGATAAATTAGCTTGTAAATACATAAAATATATTTGAAGCTGAGAAAATAAACAGATGCTTAGGGATGGAACATCAGAAAAGCTTAAAGTCTTGAAGTTTGCAAGAAGTTAAAGTGGAAAATGTCCATATGGTAATGCACATAAGCTGTAACTTCACAGCTAAACCCCAGCAGGATCTGTTAACAAGGTTATATCAATCTCTCTTGCACTGTATCCCCTATCAGCATGTGTGGCATTTAATTTAGCCGAGAGGAGCTGGTATTTCTGTGCTCGGACAAGCCCAGATTTGTAGCTGTTGCTTGAGACAATGTATGAATCAGATGATCTCTGTGAAAAGCAAAGGCAAGTTTTCTCTGCTACCCTTGGACTTGCTGGTGATACTTGACTCAGGTTAAGGGTTAAGAATTTCTGAATGCAACGACACTTACTCCATTCTGTATGTCTTCATCTTTCAACTTGAATGCTGCTACAATACAAGGAGACTAACAAAGCCTTTACTGAAGCAACAACCAGTCCCGTCCTCCCACTTTGCAATGCAATCACAGTTTCAGGCAGCCAACACTGTCAGATCCTGCCATGCCCAACCCCAGGGGACAGTCACTGAAGCACCCATGTGCTCCAACAGTCCCTCTCCTTTGTGTAACAGCATTACTGCAAAACTAATTTTAGTTTGTTATGTAGAAATAGATCACTAGCTTATGCCATACCAAGAGTTTTTAACATCACAACACTATCTGGGTGCCTTGCAAGACAGTTTTAATAATTAATTCAATACATCTTCTCAACGCACAGTTAAAATCTTCCCCAGAAGAGGTTCCTAGGTACTTACAACTACCTATGCACATGTTCTAACTCCTAGGAAAGGTGTACAGTCTCAGGATGCCCACTATCAAGTAGCAGTTCCTAGGCCTTTTCTGCTGAATCCAAAAGGGCAAACTAAAATTTCAGGAACAGTATTATTCCCATGAAAATCAATTAGAGTACAGCTCACACTTTAGGGCTAGAGTATCGACCTAGTAATTTTGTTGCTTCTTCATAAACTTAGGAGACTACAATGAAGTCTGCTTCACAGTGAAATGGTTAAAATTTATAGATCAACAGGACTCCAATATGGAGTACAAAATGTTACAGAGATTTTACTCTCCCACACCAACTTTATTTTAGTAAAGAATTACAAACAAACAACATTAAATATATTACCATACCTTCACCTACATTGTTTTCCAGAAGCTCTGAATAAGCATTACGGAGGAACTTTTCAGAAATTTAGGGTAGCTGACAGGAGCACCAGCTGAAATTCCCTGGCATACTTAAGGTCTATTCAGAGTTTTGCTCTCTGTCTGTAGGAAAACTGGAGATTTCCAACTGAAACACAGCTAACTCACGTGAATTTGGAGTCTGTGTATTTCAGTTCCTGGCCCCTCACCACAGACCAGAGCTGTGAAAGACCCAAGGCCACAAGGTACTTACGTTTTCTGTCATCACCACAGGCAACTTCAGCAAGGTATCGGAAGTAGTCTCCCTTCATCTTCAGGTAGAATACCTTGCTCTCTGGATTGGTTGCATTAGCTATTAAATATTTGTCCAAGAGCTCCTGAAACAACAACAAAACACACATTGACATATCACAAACACCACTGCAACTCAGTTCAATCTACTTCTCTCCCAGAGGTTTGGATGGACTCAAATGTTTGCTACAAGGCTAAACAGAGTTTTAAGGTATTTTAGATAGATGCACACTTATTTCAACAAATTGTGTAAAGGCACAAAACTAGAGACTGTATTAGGATCAACAGACAACTGTCCAATCAGACTGCAAGGAACAAGGAAAGGTTTACTGGTGTACAGTTTCAGGACCAAGTTTAGTTTCAGGATATGCACTTCTCATTTCAAAAACATTGCAAATGAGCAAGCTTTTACTGGAAAAGCAAAACACTACGCAGAAGGTTTCAAAGCTACTTTTTTTTTTTGCATCAATTGTGTTTATTAGACTTATGATAAGGAATCTCTAGCTCACCTACCACAGGGAGTCAAGGATTCAAACCCATCTAGTCAGCAGCCAACCTCACCAAACTGCACCAGTTCTTTGCAAGGCTCTAAAGGAACATCTGCTCCAGCACAGCAAGGAAGCATCCTTCATATCCACCCTGCCATTCCCAGAATGAAAAGTTATACAGTGCTCTCCAGCACACCCTGAGCTGCTGCAAACATCACTCCCCTTGTTCACAGCTCCCCTACCTGATAACTAGAAGGACAAGGAAAGTTTTGCAAGCCTCCAGCAAGAGAAGGAAAGTCTCTCTCCAAGGCCACAAGTCATCCTAAGACAGGGGAGAAGAAAGGAGAGAAGAGCTACAGGACTTTCCCTCATAGAACAGGGTAGTTCAGAGAACTGTGAAGCAGGAGAGCAGCTTCTGGCTGACCTTGTCCCTGAACTCCAGAGATTTTACCCAACTCATTATTACAACCACCCATATTCTCCAGAGTTGACAAAAGATGCAAATGAGTTCTGACAGACTCAAGGAAACCCTGCAATACTTAGAGCAACTTCACAGTAGGAATGTAAGCGATAAAGATCTGCATTTACTTATTTGGAAAGTAAACAGGTCATAAAAGGAGCAGAAAGTTTCCACAAAGCTTGCAGCTGGCTAGTAAAGAGTTTTGATACAGGAACATGTATCAAAATGCATGAAACTGCTACAAAGGACATATTCAAGGAACTGCAAGCTTTCTGCACAAAAATCCTTAGCACTTTAATTGGCTACTAGAGCATTATAGTCAAAACAAGCTAATGTCAGACACAAACCCACTCCCTATGCACACCACCATACCATTATTACTTCCTTTAACGATCAATGGAACCAGAGCAGTCCAGTTCAAGGCATTTACTCATTCCAAGTCCATTTGAGGTTTTGGCAACTATTTTAAGCTGACACTTGAAGTAGGGTACTTCCAATTGGGTTAAAAAAACATTTTTGCATCCTAACAGTGTGTGTCCCATGGATGTAACACTGCAGTGCCCAGGCAAGCTCCCTTAGAGATCCCCACCAAGGCAGTATGGAAAGTACAGAATCATACTGCCCTTGATACCACCCTAGAGAAAACAGCAGGAAGGTAAGATGATACCAAGCCTGACACACCCTTGCACCTACCAAATCAGACACAGATATTTTTAGGAGTTTCTGTAAGGCTATAAAACCACGGCCAAAGCCTAGACACTGGCTACTTGGCAAAGGGCAAGTGAGGAATCTGTGTAACAATTTAACAGTCAAGTATGCAGGGGCTTGAGCAAACATACAGAACAGTATAGCTCACTGGTGTTATGGGAAAAGCAGCAAAACTTTATGCCTATTTTGAAACAAGAGTTAAGAGGTAGTAGGCTGATGGGTAGTACAACCCCCATATTAATACTGTTATTGTGCATGAATCATTCCGTATTAGAAGGAGTTATTCCCACTCTACAGATTTCTACAGAGAAAAAAACTTCACATTTTGGCTCGATGCTTTTCCTGCTGCTTTTCCCCTACGACAATGTCCACATCAGCCATAAAAGGACAACATTACACAAACCAGTTTCAAAGTCTCAGAGACAGCAACAAGTCTTAACATTTAAGTTTGATTTTACAAGTAATTGCCCAGAATGATGAAAGGTGACACATAATACACCTATGGTTCAGAAAGGTTCCATAAATCCATCAAGTTTGAACAGCAACCACCAGCCTCTAAAAGCCATCATATCGTTGGGACTGCACTAAGCAGCAGAGATGTGATTTATCCATGTGCTCGGATTAACTGTGCCACAGTCTAAGGAGCACTGACCAGACAAGCAGTGAAGATACTACATGGCATTTTAAACCAGGTATTTCACAAAACTGTATCTTTGATTCATCTTTTAAATGCTGAAATAAAACTTTTCAAGATGTTACAACTACATCAACAAGGGAACAAACAGGCATTTTTCTTCTATGCTTTCCAAAACATAGAAATTTACTGTATACTAAGCACACAAAGTATTACCCATTTTATTACAAAATTCTATCTTTGGAGGTAGCTCTAGCACTAGAGCTGATCTGGCTTGGCTATGACTGAAAAATACTTAACCCCTGGAATCTGGTGTACGCTAAAGAATGTTAACAGGAAAGCTTTAGCACGTCCACTTTAAGCTGAATCTGAACGCTACATTCCCTAGAGCATTAGCACCCACTTTTTCTTCCCCCCAGATGGGGTAGGCCACACACTTCAAGGAATATGAAAGGATTTTGCCATGGTGCCAGCCCTACCACAAGCAAGCAGCACTGTGGCCTGTGTGTCAGTGCATCCTTAAAATGCTGCCTTCATTATGCAGATCTGAAAACCAGTGGCTCTGTCCAAACTTCCGAGAAACTTAGAGAAAAAAGTGGATGCTGAGAATGAACTGCAGTTTTTCAGGCTGCAAAGAGTGGGCTTATTTCCTAGGCACTACTCAGGTGGAGGAGCTGAGTAGCCCAGCAGCTCCCACTCCCAGTTTATCTTGAGCACGTCCTAATCCTTACATAATACAAGTAAGGAAGAGACCTGTGCCCTTGCTTCAGCTAGGGTGGAATAACCTCATTCTGGACTTTATATATTCAGTTTTGTTTTTTTAATAGTCTTAAATGGAACAAGATCTCATTTATGAATCACTTAAGTTAGAATAGAATCCAAACAGACTTTGAGTGAAGCTAATTATTTATCAGGCCAGATGTTAATCTTTCAAATCATTCATGTATTTGGTGTACTTCGTGAGCTGTTCACCTCAGGATATCATCATCATTTCTTGGAAGGCATCTCACCCTCCCTCTCACAGACAAAATGTTGGTGGGGAGGTGAGAGCAGACAGCACAGTAAGCCAACTGATTTACTTTACACTGCTGTGAGTCAGTAATAGCCAGGAAAACTCATGATTTCCTGCATCTGTTCTGTCATCTTTCCCCACTTGGACTTTTTTACCTTTCCATCAGACAGCAATGAGCCAGGAATCCTTATTTTAAGTAAATATTAAATAAAATGACTACAGGCAGGCAAAGCAATGAAGTAGACCACAGAGAGCCTCAAAAGTTTTTGTGATAATTTTACTTAGGGAGAGCCAAGCACTGCCAGAGGTATAATTCTGGGATGAAGTAAGGCAATACATTAGACTACCACACATGCTCACATACAGTGAACATGCCCATCCCTTTTATGTATTAAAATACAGCTGCTACCATCACTTAAGAACTGCAGCTCTTCCCATCACCTTCCAAACCAAGCCTTGAACAACCAGCAATTACGTGCTCTGCAACACAAAACAGGCCTCAGAAGCTGCATGAAAGCCATATGATGTCTGAGCTGCTGGCCTGCCCTGATGGGGGGTGACTCTCAGAACCAGGAACAGCATGAAGACGCAAGAATCAAAGCTCTATCCTTAGACCAGACCCTTTGTGTTCCACTGCAGATGCATTACAATGGGTCTGCAGTGTGACAGTCTGTGGTTGGTAGCTGCTGCTTCCCCCACACTAATATATTATGCTCAAGTGGTGTGCTGGTCCTCCTAGAGCATGATGACATTTCCCATCCCACTTCTCACAAGTGTTGCTCATCCATTTCAATTTATTTCTACCTTCACAGTGTGCTAACACTCCTGTCATCCTAACAGCACCATAGTCTCATACATGATATTCTTTTCTCCTCCTATAGAAGGAAGGCTTATTTATCTATTACAGAGATGCCAGCAACAAAGGGCCACCACTCCCTGGAAAAGGTCTGCAGCTGCCTGAAAAAGCCACGGGGGAGCAGGCTGGGAGCCTGGTAGCCCAATACTTCTTCCCCCTGAAAGCTGAGGTTTTTTTTTTTCTTTCTCTCTCCATTGGCAAACTTATTCCTCTACATGCCAAATGAAAGTTACACTTCAATTGCCTATTCACCTATTCTCCATTCTACTCTTGTTCTTTCCCAACTACGTAACTATCCTCTCAGTCCCTTTTCCGCTCTGTTTAAGTAGGCTCAAGGGTTGAACATGTGGTACCCACTGACCACTGCAATTAACCTGAGCCAGAAATACTAAGTCAATACATCTGCTCTCATCACTTCCCCATTATTTCAGCTTTATGAAAAGCAAACCCCGAAGGAATGTCAGCCATACCTTTACTTGAAGTGTCTGACACGCACAAGGCAGCTCTCTGAAGACAGAGCGCCTTAATAATTATTTGTGGTGTGTGCATCCAGCCAACATCTCACAATACACTAGCAATCCTCCTCTGCAATTCATGTTCCAGTTCCACTCCACATATGCTATTACCTGTTTTCAGGGCAACACCTCCTTTAAAAACCTCACGTCAAAACAGGAAGTCCCACCACTCTCTCCCCATCTAAGCCTATTTTAAAAGGCAAGACTGATTGAAGCATTAAGTTCAATCACAGTGTACACTAAATACTTTCTGTACAACTTAACTACAGGGTAGGTTCAAGTGGCAGAAAAATTCCACTGCTATCTGATCTGTGCTGTTCTCTCCTCCCGCATATCCAACTATAAGAAATCTCAACAGCAAAGATGAGTTTGGAAAAAACCATCTTGGATCCCAAACTGACTTTTTAGCTTCCTTCAGCAGTTGTGCCATTTAGAATTGGACTTCAGTAAGAGCAGCAAATACACAAGTCTAAGTCTCCTCATACCTTCCAATACCAGTAGCTAGTGGATATGTTCTTCACACTTAACCATGCAATACCAGAGGATGAACGTGAACCAGGTCAGGTCCAGAGATTACCTACTCATCACAAGTGGTTTGATGCCAATTTTCAAAGCAAACTAAAGACACCATGTGCCTGGGTATTGACAGAAGATCTCAATGTGGTAAACTCAAGTAACCCAAAACATTTACAATGTCACCATCACTCAGATGTCAACACCTATGACATGTTTGGGTCACATCACCAGCACCAAGTTATTTAATGTTATGCTGTTAAAAGACTGATCTACATTGCCATTTGCGTTTCTCACTGAGTGCAGCTTATCATTAATTTTGCTCCACCAGAAGGAAAAAAGTCAATGTAAAAGCAACCATCAGAAACAGCAATGCTCTCCAAAAGTTTGTCCTGTAAGTTAAGCTGCTGCATGGTATTCAGCAAGGAGGAGTATCAATGTTCTAAATGGCTGGCATAGAATTTTCTGAATTAAGTCTATGTTAGATAAAGTTTGATTTTTCAAGTCAGACTGTTTCAGCAACACCCTTGAGACTAAAGCCCATATATCTTACTTCAAGTTGTTTGAAATACCTTATTTCAGCACCATCTCCATTTTCTGGGAATGTAATTTTAAAGGCTATTTTTAAAAGTGAACTTCCAAACCTTTTGTGGGAAGTAATTGGTATTTGCAGGTTTTAGTAATTTAAAACAATGTCCTTTACCTGGCTTGAACGCCTATGACACAAAAAGCATCTAGAGAAAAAACAAAATCCAATAGTAATAATTTTTTTCGACAGACGAACAAACTAATAAATATTAATACATATAATATTAAAAAAATTATATTCCTCCTCACCGCATAATGGAGGAAGTTCAATTATATGGAAAAAAGAGAGAAGAAAAAAGAAACCAAGCTGAACTTCTGCTCAGCAGCTCTTAGCTGTCCAAGAGTTCCCAGACCTGCCAGCAGAGGAGGTGTCATCGTTCCACAGGGTACCGATTTTTCACAGGTTTTACAGGAACTAGACTGAGTTTTGTTGTTGTTTCCTAGATGTTTCTTCCTACTCTGAACCAACACTGAATGTTCTCTATTTTGAGCTTTCAAGTGCTTTTGCGTTTTTTGTTTTGTTTATTAAGGAGCACTGAAGCTCACCACCAAAACAGATGCTGGCTGGGTAACAGCAAGTAACTGATTACTTAATGTTGTACCCCACACTAACTGGCCAAACCCCACAGAACAAAAAAGTTCTTCACATGCAAGTGAAGAAACTGTTTCAAAATAAATCTACTTTGAGACAAGGTTCCTTAAGAATAATGCACAAGCACAGAGTGCATGTCAACACTTCTTTTAGCAAGTTAACTCACCACTCTGAAACATGGATTCAACATCAGAACCCCATCTACATGAGCAGCTTGCGTCCCACAGGAACAGTGTGAAGTGTGTGAGGCTACATAAATTCAGCCAGGACTACAGTATATAAAATATTTGGAAAAAGTATTCAGTCTCAAGTATTTTTGAGGGTCCATCCAGAACCAATATAAGGGAAAAAGACTTAGAAGCAGCATACAGAGAAATGGTTTCCACCCTAACTGCAGTCAAAAAGCAAAGCTAAAAGTTGGTGAGGCAGCTCAGACCAACATCACCTAATATAACTTAAATGTGAATTTAAACACATCAAATATTCCAAAGTCTCTGACAGCACACATGATTGGTGTGGGCTCAGACCTTTCAATAAGGCTTCTACTCACAAATGACTGCCTGTTTTAATCATCCAGTGAAGTGGTATTTAAGACTTCTTGTCTATTTCAAGTATAATCAGTCATTCCAAAGTCCACAGTATGACTCACTGCAACCTAGGTGTGTTTTAACGTTCAGCAGTTGTTTTCTTGAAGGGAAAGGAAGAGTCCCCTGCTGCAACAGTAAGATCACTTTACTTTCAACAGTGTAATTTTGCGCAACTAAGTTCTTCATCCTTCAGGACTCAAGCTCTATACATCAACTCCTCTTGGGAGAATATTAAGTGATTTTCATACAGACCTCTTCAGACTAACAGCATTTCAGTTTATGTATTGAGGAAAATATGTGTGCACCTTTCCAGTAATGGCATGGCCTTAAGATGACCTGACAAAGCACTGTTGAGAGCAGAGACAAATGTACCTGACATGAGAACAGAGAGGGTGACCTAATTCCTCTTTTCCATTTGGTTCCATGTCTTTGTCTATACAGTTTTAAAAACTGGCAGTCAATACCTAGGATTGGCCCTGAATGAAGTATCTGGAATCCCACTTAACAAATGCACTGGAAGCCTGAGCTGCAGCACGTCTGCCCACACTATTCCCACCTGGTGCTGAGATTAATTTAATCTAGAATTTACACTCACTGTTTATACTTCTCCTCAAACAAGTTTAAAAGTTCTGTGGTCCCCAGAGAACTATGTAAGCCAGGAACTAGAAGTGTATGGAAATGCAAGTTCTTCTTTCTATAGATTTTCAGACAAAATGAACAATCCAGTGCAAGTCAGAGAATTATTTAAGTTTTTATGGAACAGCCTAAAGTTTTCCAGTTTCCCCCATCAAAGGTAGAAATGAGTCTTTAAAAAAAAGTCATCTTTTCAACAATTATAAATTTTTGATGAATTAATGGCTATACAACACAGTCAAAAGCTTTCAGGAAAATTTCCTTGGTATCTGACAGATTTATCTCAAATTGATTCTAACATCCTTCCATGACTGCATTTTACATATTTCTAATTCCTCAAAATACTTTCAAGTGCTCTTCTCCTCTTAGCAAACATGCATTTTAGACACCAAATTCTTCTTCATAATCCTGGCTATCTAAAAGCTTCTTTCAGCATCCATTTGTGACCTTGCATAACATGATAGAATCAAACAAAAAAGCCTAAATTTTCATTTAAAAATACTTCTATGCTCTGCAGCTACAGAAGCCCAAAGGTAAGATTAAATGACTGACTGAGGTATATCTAGACTAACAGCACTTAAAAGGAACACCAGCACACAGGAGTTACGTGGTCTTAAGGTACATTGCCCTTACACAAAACTCATTTTGACTTTCTTTAGTTCTCTTCTCTCTTTGGAAGCCCTTGATCAGAGGCTTGGGACCACTGAAATTCAAAATGATAACACAACATCCCTTTCTTCCCATTGCTTAGTGTAGCTTGGAAGAGCCTTCTGCATCATCCAACTTCATCTTGAAGGAAACCCAGCAATACGTTATTTCACTCAGTCTATTAGGAGTATGCCAGTAACTTGTTATTCCCCAAATGAGACAACAATGAAGCCTAACCTTAGGTCAGAAAAACTAAAGGCAACTTTTCAGATAACTTGGCTACAACACTATCTCACAGAAAGTGAGCCGTGACATTTTGCTAAGGTACTGCTACCTACTTTTACTAAAAACAATTTCTGCTTACAAGAATTTTGCAAGATGTATTCAACTTCAGAACGAAACTTCCT
The DNA here is from genome assembly GCF_017639235.1 of Corvus kubaryi. Lineage (NCBI taxonomy): Eukaryota > Metazoa > Chordata > Aves > Passeriformes > Corvidae > Corvus > Corvus kubaryi. Next base: position 13,501,863 of record NW_024581116.1, on the reverse strand, counting down.
GATGAAGCTTTATCCAGGAAGGATGTGGCTGTCAGTCAGGTAACAGTGTATATAGTGTACTGAGAAAGTTACTATTAAAGCAAATGGAAATGTTTCCGTTTTCAGAGCTGAACACCACTCCTATATCCAGCTACTTCAGTGAATGGATCATATAAATTAAAGCAGAGAATAAAGAGTAATAGAGTGTCTTGGGGTGACTTGATGTTGTATTGCTTATCACTGCACTATGCCCAGAAATTAGTATATATGCCTTTCTATGCCTTTAAACTGAGCCTGAGAGGGGAGAGAGAACAGCGTACTTTTTCAAAGCAGTTTGTTTTCATGTTCTGAGGACGGAGATAAAACCTGTCTGCTTCTGCAGAGCGAGGGTGGGGGAAGCAGCTTGCTTGCTTTCCAGCCAGCTTTCGGCCAGTTTTTCAGCTCCTTTTCCTCCGGAGAGTTGAACATTTGTTTTCCTGGGACTTCATTTTTCCTTTTTATCTTTGCTGGACTGTTTCAACATCAGAATACATCGGGAGGAATTTCCACTGAGGCCTTGGCCCTGAAGGGGGCCCACCACCCTGTCCCAGCTCCAAGGAGGGAGAGAGAGACTACGGAGGGACTCTGAAATTTTCCCAGGTTTTTCTCTCCACAGAGGGAGGTTATCTTATTTAGCATTATTATTCTTCTCCCGTGTGTTTGTTAAATAAATAGTTTTTATCTCTTTCACTTTCCTTCGAGGAAAATCCAATTTTTCCCGAACCTGGTGGGGGAGGGGTGGTTGTAACCTGCCTTCTCTCAAGAGGATGTATTTCTAAATTTGGCCAAACTGGCACATAGAGCAAGTAATAAACCTTTATCGATGTTAGAAACTGGTAAATCAAACCCTTGATTACTTTAACAAATTTAGAGAAAGGCACAAGCAAAATCATAGCCAATTCAGGACTTCCAGTTCTTAGATCTTGACATCTGATGTTTTCGTGGGTGCACAGACCACAAGATGCGAAACTCAGCACTGAAATTGTTTTGCTGCCTCTCATAAGTGCCCAGCTCACACAAACTGGGTACTGTTATATATTCAGATATACAGGATGGATTAGCAATTGACAAGCTTACAAATAAGCAGTATGCTCAGCTGAAGTGTTCTGATGTTGGTTCCAGCTTCCTGGGATGCAGAAAGGATGAGGAGGAACTTGTAAACACTCATCAAATGAACTTGGTGGAGCTATACTGAGTAAGTGCCACAAATGCAGTGCCTGAGAATAATTACTTACCTTACCTGTCTGTGACAAAACTGGCTTCAACTTAATTGGCAGTAGGAAAGCACAACCACAAGTACCATCAAGGGGCACCTGGCCCCTCAAAGACCAAGAGTGTAAAGCCAAATACGAAAACATTGATTAATCAAGTGTGCACCCTCACCTACCAAATAACAAAGTATATCCATGCACTTTTACCAGCCCTTCCTCTGCTATCTTCCTCACTACCTTCCTTTCTTTGAAAATCGGTCATCCCCCATTACTGAAACCAGAATACCAAGCTGCAGTGCCTGTACAGAAATGGGTACAATCTACAGCTTTAATATTGTGCTACACAACCCCAACTTGTGCCATCATAAAGAAATCAAATGCTAATAACCTTCAAACTCAAGTGTGCTCTTTCCTAATCAAGTTCTCTCTCTCTCATAAACAGTCTTCTGTGTTTTACTTCAAAAAGCACCTATCACATTAGTATGTAAGGCAGTAGAAATGCCTGTGAGACAACTGTCTAGAAGCTAAGCGTGACAGTGATTTACAAAATCTGTTAAAAGCTTCACTGCATGAGCAGAAAAACAGAATTTGTGGTTCTGTTTTCCAGTTCTACCTAGTGAGCACATCCTGCTTTCTCAAGGCCACCAAACCAGTAAATGTCCTCCAAGAAATTTAATAATTCTAGCCAGCATATGGCTGCAGGGGGAGGGGGCAGCAAGCAATGACTGCATGGGATGGAGGCTTCAGCAACCATCAAAATTCCTTGAACTGTTTTTAGCTGGACTCTTTAACAGTCTGCAGTCTGTTCAAGAACCTCAGTGTGTTCTAGGCTTTGTTTCTGCAAGAGTAAGTCCTCTCTCAGAAATGATTCCATTTTCTCTGCACAAGAGTAAGGATTCCAGCAGCAGCTTCTACTGAAGGATGACAGAGAAGGTAAGAGAAGGCAAAACTATGAATAAATAAAGTTCAGATCTAAGTTTCAAGTACATTAAAGTAAAAAGAAAATTAAACCATTAAGCTCCACAATTCTTACCACAAATGTGTTGATGGTTGCTAGAAGTTGTGCTAAGAACACAAAGGAAAAATCATCTCTCTCCCCACAAATAACTTTTCATAAAAAAACATTATTTATTCCAAACTATTAATTTAATTCACATTCACTCCACAATTCTGGATTTGTCAAGAAGTAACGTTCCCAACCTGACTTTCATGAAGTAGCCTTTCCTTTTGGTCAGTCACTTAAGAATTGTAAGTTAACTTACAAAGATTTAAAAATTAATACTTGAAACACTGTCCCAACCATGACTGGGACAACTAACTCAAGTCCAAATGTAGTATTAAGTGACTAGCATGTCTAACCTTCAAAATAAAACTGCATCCTACATAATTCCCTGTATCAAAAGACTGTATGTAATACCCTTTTACTGGGTTTCACCTCTATACCACATATATTTTTATATAAAGTCCGTCTGTTCACTGAAAATAGGAACACAGAGACAAAGGATTCACAAGACATGAAACTCTGGTAAATGATTTACATACCAGCATGAAGCTGATACCTACTGCATCTGCCAAATTTTTGCATGTGCAATAAAAAAAATAAAGATTTCACTTTTCTGTAGGCCAAAGGTAGCAGTATGGAAGAAACAGAGCTATGGTCAAAGTTATCCATCGTAAGACATCAGATATTTTAGCTGACATGAGGAATCTATTTGCTACTGCAAGAAAATGCCAGCTTCATTTTCAATGGAGCTATGAGCTTGTGCTGTTGAAACAAACTGTTCTAAACATTACCTTATAGTATGGTGAGTTTTGTTCTACTTATTTTAAGTGACTAACCTTAGAACTAGATCTACAAAATGGATAATCAGAAGTCGACAGACTTTTTTTACCTGTTTTTATTAGCTTTTATTGTTTTTTAATTATGTGAAGCAGCAGTAGGAACAACATTGCAACCTTGGGGGGAGGGTGGGAGGGAGGAAGGAAAGGGAAGCTGGCAAGAGGAACACACCAATCCATGCTTTCAACAATTAACAGTGCAATCTCACAGAAGATCAAAGCATCCTATCAGCCTTAAGACAGTAAAAATACAGATAATATACACCTTATAGCTAAGAACTACTTCATTGCAGGCACTGCCACAGGGTACCAAAAAGAATCAACAGCACAAGTAATGTGACTGCTCCTGCATTTCTAAAAGTTCAGAATGCCCTTGCTCATTTCTACAGAAACGGGCCAACATGGGCCTGACACAATACGATGTAAAAATGTTTACAGAGGACACTGTGAAAACAGATGTTTGGAAAAAACTGAAAAGCCTCAGGTATGTAACTTTTCTACACAAAATTTTTAAAAAATATTAAAAAAAACTTTTAAGTTTCAGCTAGAGATACCAGAAGCAACCACCAAGATACAGTTGTTTTCAAGCCCTAATGATCTTAACTACAGCATCTGCATCAAGATTTAAACTGCAGGCAAGTAGTTATCAAATCTCATCTCTATTACTCCAAGAAGAGCTCCAACACATCAGGACCTAAAACCTGAACACACACAAACAAATGCACAAAAACCCTCAAGCTGCAGGTGGACAGCACTGCCAGGCAAGGGCTGCCGTCCTCCCTGCCTTGACACTACTAAAGAACAAAGGAGCTTGAATGCAACACAAGTTATAGCCATGCAAAAGGACCAAGGCTCTCAGAAAACCCACCTGTTTAATCCCCAGAAAGGTTCAAATTCAAAAGTTAACTTTTTAAAAAACCTAATGCCACTGAACAGTGGAGTGTGCATACAATTAAGTAGGTCTTATATTGTACATTCCATCTTCAAAGTTTCCCACATAATTTCACTAATTATATGAAAGGTGCTGCTGCATCCACCCTTTCTACATTATCTAGTACCCCATGTCTTGAAATCACTCAAGTCAAGAGAAAGCAACATGAACTTTGTGCTCAGAGAGTATATGAAACATAGTTCAACTTTATCTTGAAAAAAATTAAGTTGCCAACCTGTTTCTTTATTCAATGAGAAGAAAGTTTCAAGAACAGTTTTAACTATGAGTCACAAAGGATGACTCAACATTAATTCTCTACATTACCAAAGAATTAGTCAATCAATACAGGGAGTTCAGCAAAACCTCCTAGTGTACCTTTCAAATAAAACATTTGTGCAAGTTGTTTGACAGCCATACCATTTCTCCATTAGAGAGCCACTCTCACCTGAAAGGCCAGTCATAAAATTAAGTTAAAAAGCATTCAGATCATGCCTACTTGCGAGATAGGCAGTTAAAGAATGACAGTTAAATAATCAGTAAAACTTTGATTTTTATGTATATGCCTATATACATGTATCTCAATGTCATTTGGAATGCTTGTATTCTAGTGGTGATCAAACCATGCCCTGAAACAATACCTTCCTTAAGTGGCTTGGGACACTTTTTGCAGGAAAAAAGTAATTACAGATTCAGTGTTGCTGATATTTTAATTTAAAAATTGGCACTATATTTAATGCTAGCACAAGTATTTCTAAATGAAGATTTAGAAATATGCCATACCAGTAGATAAAAAAAAGCCTTTTGAAAAAACTGTTAGTAGTATGACTAACAGCAGTCACACTCCACCCAACACACCCACCCCTGCTAAATCCAAATACTTCAGATGACAAGCAACCTTTCCATACTACTTGCCAGCAGTTGTTACAGTTTAGCTGCCATCCTAGAATTAAAAAAGCATCTCTGAGATTCAGCTGAAGAGATCTGAAAAGGCTACAAGCTGTTACCATAGTATTAGTATTGGAGAAATCATCATTCAAAGGAGGAGCCAAAACCATCGTGTGGCTCAGCTTTAAGAAACCCATCTTCTGTAATGCCTGCTCGTCGTGAATTCCAGCCTCTCAGATGCTGACTCATGGATCATAGGAGTGCTAGATGGAGAAGGAAAGGGAGGGAATCGGAACAGAACATAACTGCACACAGTCCTCAAAGGAGGAATAAAAAACCAAAGGCTTCCATTTCCTCCTAGCAAAGGAAGGCACAGCTTTGCAGCACGACAGGACAGGACAAGCATGCTCAGCTGTACATTTCAGTCTTCACTACTTCCTGCATACTTCCAGGCCAGAAGGGGAACGTTGCCAACAGGCCATTGCTGAGAACAGAGAAAGACTACAGTGCATTGAAAAAATCATCTAGCATAGGAAAAGCTTGCTTTCCCTACATCAGAGGTCTGTGCTAGCACAGCTACCAGAATACCTGCTAGCCACCATCAGATGGGGTGGAATAACTTCAGTATAGACAATGTGAGAAGTGGTTCACTGCCTCTCCCTGTGGAAACACAAGCTCCTTGCCAAAATGGTAAAACCCATATGGGATTTTATGCATCACCTTCTCTAAGGCACTAGATATGGTAAAAGGACAAAGGGAGATTAGGAAGTCTGAAGAGTGAGCTTTATGTGGAGGTCCCAGGAAGTTAGCTCTGAAGTGGGGCACTGAGTAGAGAAGAGAAAGAAGAGTGACACAAATGCTGGCACTGCATCACACAAGCTTCTAGTGAAACTCTTGTCACAGGAAGTAGGAACCCAAAGTACATCCCATAATTTCATAACGGTGAAAGTTTCACAATTTCAATACACCTGTAACTGCAGAAACAGTTTTGCTCTTGTGGAAGGGATGGGCTCTAAAATGTGATAAGGAATTAACTCAACTGATTCGTAAAGCTAATAAATATGAAAATTAGTTTCAAGAAAAGGTAACTCACTTTGACAGACTTAGAAAGAACGAACAAACCTAGGTGGCAGCACACAAGGAAGCATATAGGTATTTTCAGCACAATCCAAAGAAGAATTCCCTTGTACGTGAGCCAGAACACTTAATCAAGAAGAAAATTCAGTTACTTCCAAACCAGTCACCTTTAAATTCATGTCTCCTAAACCAATCTAGAAGAAATTTACCTCAAAAGTCTTTATTTCCCTATAGACTTGCTTCCTCCTGTTCTCACATTAGCAATACTAGACAGCAAAAAAAACAAAGGTAACTAAGAGGGGCAAATAAATCACTGAAGACGATCTGCCACACAATTACTATTGCACTATGCACATGCAACTTCTTGCAGCTCCCTGGTCATGCAGAACAGGGTCCAGCAGCCTCCACACTGCTGACACACATCTCTTTGAGCTCCTACTACAGTGCACTACAGTTTTCCTATCAATAGCATCTGGAATTCTGCTGCTTCCACAGAAATGAACTTCTGGGCTTTGATGCATGCTTAGGGTGTCATTCCAGCCTTTCCACCTTAGGTTTTCATTGTTCCGTAATTACTGCAAATTCACCTCGAGGATACCCTGAGAAGTCAGTGTGCATCTAACAGAGTAAATTTCTACATGTCTCTTTCCCACCTTCAATACAGATGTCTCAGCTTATAAAGTCAAATTTATGTTAAAACATTCCTCAATATGTCTCTTGAAGACCCCTTGAGAGTATTTTTCTTCATGAGGAAGTAAACAAAATGCACACATGGTTTAAATGTTTGTAACAAGTTATGAACTGATCTGAATAAAAGAGTTTTCATGTTTTCAGCTTATCCTATGAATAGGTAAGTTTACTAACCACAGCACAGAGGGTAAATTCCCTGTATCTCCACAACTACCTGGTGAAATACTGCATATGGATCACTCCACCCGAATATGTACCTCAAAGATACTCATTTTGAGTATCTCAAATGCCTCTACACATACAGGGTCCATAGCACAGTGCAGCTGATCTTCCCTATCACAGTGACCCCACATAATGGTTGTAGAAGTTACTGCACTGACTTCCCCTACCCCAGCACTTTGCATAATACGCCCCAGCCGAGTTCCCAGTCCTTCCCCCAATACAGCAGCACACTTAAATACTGCATTTCTTTACCTTAAACAAAATAGAAGAAAAAACAAGTCCCCACTTACCAGCACCGTGGTGCAGATGGACCTGAGCTCAGATTCCACCTTCTCCCGATAGTCCTTGATAAGCTGCATCTTCTTGTCACTGGTGTCTGTCTTCTGCTCGATGCTGGAGATGACCCTCCAGGCCGAGCGCCGTCCCCCCACCACGTTCTTGTAGGCCACGGAGAGCAGGTTGCGCTCCTCGTTGGACAGCTCGGCACCCTGCTCCGTTACTGCCTTCATGCAGGTGGCCATGTCATCGTAGCGCTCGGCTTGCTCAGCCAGCTTGGCTTTCTGGATCAACTCGGTCTTATCCATGGTGGCTGGCAGTGAGACAAGAGCAGTGTAGTAGCAGAAGCAGGAGAAGCTGGGGATGTCACACTATCAACACGAGAATGCACCTCAAAACCTGACAGAAAGAAGACAGTAACCATGATGGTGGGATAAACACCACCGAACACGATCCTATCGGCACCCACCGCAACCCAGCAAAAAACAAGGATCACTGTGAGCCTTGCCTCCCCTTCGCAATCTCCAGGTGCTTCTCCTGAAAAGACGGACTGCAACATCCTGCCCTTCCATGCAAGGCTACGGGAACTCGTCCCAAGGGTCCACCCCTCGGGAAACCACGACCTAGAAACCCAACCGGGGAAGGCACACTCGGTGCTATCCAAGGGACGGCAGCCTGGCGCCCGAGCAGTGGAAATAGCTGTTTTTCCATCAGAAAAAAGTCATCACTCTGCTTTTCCTCCGTGCTCTACGTGAGCCTATTAACATGCCCTCTAACAGGGAGTCGTGGAAGGATTCCTGGTTACCACCCAGCCTGAGGCCCTCGCCCAAATCCCTACCCCCGTGTGCTACGAGCCCTGCGGGCGAGCGCCGGAGGCAGGCGGGCATGAATGCCGAGACTGGCGGGAAAAAATACATAATAAAAGCAGCAAGGCGAGGTCGGCCCCGGGAAACACGGCAGGGGTGAAACCCCTCCAGGACCCGCCTCCCTGGGAGCGAGCGAGGCCGGGGCCGCGAGGCCGGGGCAGGGGCCCTGGGCGCTTCTCCTCCCCACGGCGGGGCGCAGCAGCCCCGGGCCTCCCGGCTGCGCCGGCGGCCGTAGATCCGGCCCTCAGCGCGGCGGGGGCCCCGCGCTACGGGCGGGGAGCGCGGCCGCTCCCGGTGCGCGGCAGGGGGTGCGGTCTCGCGCCTAGAGGCCGCGTCCCTTGGGACGGTGGGGGGCGTGGGGGCGGCCGGCGGAGTCCCCGTGGCGACGGGGCGGGAAGAGGAAGCGGCGGCGGGTGCGAAATGGCGGCGCTGGCTGCACCTCCCGCTCCCCGGGGCCGCCGAGCTCTCCACGCCGCGATCACAAAATGGAGGACACGGCGGGAGGAGGCAGCGGAGCTGGGCCCATCCCGCCGCCGGCCGCGGCCTCGCGCTCACCTGGGTCCGCCGGGCTGTGGGGCCGGGCCGCGCCCGGTCGGTGCCGCGCTCGGGGCTGTGGCGGAGAGAAAGAGCCGCTCCCGTCTTGGCCGAGCCAGCGCTGAAGGGCGTTGGCGCGCGCACCGACCCGCTGCCCGGCCCGCGCCCACGCGGCCAATCGCGGCCCGGCCTGCGCGCCAGGCCCCGCCCCTCCGCGCACCGCCGACCAATCGGAGCGGAGCGC
>NW_024581116.1:13255787-13492670 GCF_017639235.1 Corvus kubaryi | reverse complement strand
GCCCGTGCCGGCGGCGGGGCGGGGGGGCCGGGCGAGGCGGTGCCCGCGCTCGCACGACGGCGGCTACTCTTCCGCCCGCGGGCGGCCGCGCCCTCGGGCCGCCGCTCCCCGCAGCGCCGGCGAGCGGTCGCTCCCGTAGGAGCGGGCGGCGAGCCCAGCCCCGCCCGAGCTGCCCCTGCGGCCGTTCCGGAGCGAGGCCGGACGAAGTCCGGGTGCTGCCGCCGCCGGGTGCCGCGGGGCGGCCGAGTCTCGTACAGGCACTGCGGGGCTTCGTATTCCCGAGTACGTGTTCCCGGGGCCCCGGGGGGTGAAGGCAGCATTTCCCATCAGCAACTGTCAGTGTATTTGCTTGTTTTCGTCCTCTTGATTTCACCTTAATTCTCTAGAGGTCAGACCATGCTATGACATACCATAGTAGCGTGTTACCCACCCGTGACTGGATAAAGATGAGGCACCCATGGCCATAACGTTGGCCGAGTGGGTGCATGACTTTGTGTGCACTCGCGCTGCCTGAGCCTCAGAGGATGTGGTAAGGACACGGTGGGTTTGTGCTGTTGGTCTTGCCATACAAAATCAGGTCAAGCGAGGTCAGGTTCTCCAGTGTCTGTGCAGTACCAAGTCTCTGCGTGAAGTGATGAGATCTCTCACCTTTGCTTTCAGCATCACCAAATATAGTCACACTGAGGAACTTCAGCATCCCGATGGGATGATGAATTCTGTGAATCAACCTCAGGATGTTACTGTCTCAACTCATAAAGCTCTTGGTCTATGTTTGGACTAGGACCGGGACTATGCACATGGAAATTTGAGCTATGCTGTGAACAAGCCACTCTTTCTTGTCATTTGAGTTTTGGAAACATTCATTTATTAAAAAAAAAAAACAAAACAAAACCCAAAAAAGCAACAAACCAGACCTATCAATAACAACCTTTTCAAATTTAATGAAAATCAGAAACCCCTATGGATATTTAATGCTCTCTCTCAGAAGTTACCTCTTGGTAACTTGCTACAGTTTTAGGATGCCTATTTATTCTTCCTTGTCAGTAGGATATGTTCTCATTTTCACTAGACCCTAATAATTATCTTCATTTACATGAAGTTAAGACCAAAATTGACCAACTGTGTAACAAAATCTTTATTAACACCATGTCTCCATCAACTAACCATTCCACCTATAAGGCCCGGGTGAGTGCGTTTTATTTGAGGAAGAACAGCAGACGTAATTGAGGCTACTTCCTTCACTGATTCACCTTAGAAAAGGGGAAGATATTAAGAATTACCCTCATACCATTTAGTTCCCATCTCTCTCCCACCTACTGAGAGGCTGCATTAAGAAATGCAGAACTATGTTAAAAGTTGGGAAGTGCTGAGCAGAGCAGTTTGTGTGCATAGAGCTGTATGATGGATGCAGACTGAACACCATGCATGATGTAGAGTTTGATGTATGTATGCAGAGCAGCTGTGTGGCCTGTGTGTGGCTGGCTTCAGACCCCCTCTGTGCTGCTTGCTTTTCAGGCTTGGGTCTTGTGGGCTTACATGCCGTAAGACTGCCCTACAATACCGTTTTTAATCACACAGCCATAAGCTTATTTTCCCACAAGAATCCTATTGCTAAGTAGGAAGGTTGTCCTTTGGGGAGCTTTTCTGAGAGGGGCTTGAAGAATTTGTTGTGTTTAGATTAGAAAAATGAATGTTAAGAGGAGATTTGATGTCTCAAAAGAAGAGTGAATGGCATGGATGTAGAATTGTTGTTTAAATGGAAGACAAGTGTGTGTAAAATGGACATTAATGAATTTAGAAGATTTGGAATTTTCAGAGCAATGAGGCCATGAGACATTTTCCTTTGCTGAGGGCAGGAAACCCACCCACTTTGAAGGCAGAGCCCGATGAGTTTGTAAAAGTGCCTATATGATGTAGTTTCCTGAGACAGTAGGAGTCTGAGCTCCAGAAGCTTTCCAGTTCTTTGTTTCTTTTATTTCTTATTCCATATTCTTACACCTGCTTAGTCCCTGTATACTTTATTGTACAGTTTACTGCATAACATTATCCTTTATTGAATAAAAAAAAAAATTTCCTTTAGAGCATTTCAGGAGTGCTATAATCTTACTGACTGTTAATGACTTTACCCTTGTCACCACTATGAAGTGGTTGGCACTGTTTTGTCTTGTGTGCAGGAAATTAAAAACATCAACACTTCTGGTTACCTATACGAAGAAGTTTAAGATCTTAATTTCCCAAGTGGTAAATACCATATCAAAGACCTTCATTTCCAGGGTGGTAAATGCTTTATGCTACTTTGCATGTACAGAAAGTCCACCTCCCACTGACTTCAGATGCACCTACTCACATTCAACATCTTAGCAGCTCACATCACAAATTACTCAATTGGGGTGTGGGAGCAAAATAAGGAATATATATAATGCAAATTCCTCACACTTACACGTGAACTTTACAACAGAGCTAGAAGACAGTTTTCTAGAGCCTCTGTTATTTGCTATAAGACTCTTCTTGCTTTTTCCCAGCAGAACCAGCCCCCTCCATCAAGTGCTTTCTGTCTCTACAGCAAAGGAGGTTGAGAGGGCACAGGCAGGAGTTTCCTTCCTACCATCTGTACAACAGGTACACGATAGGTCAAAGTGGCGTCTCACAAAGCAAACATATAGCACTGTGAATGAAGGTAAACACACAAAGAACTCCCAAAAGCAGAGTTCTGTCATGGGATTTACCCAGACTGCCACTGAACAACAGTATGAGTGAGCTCTTTGGATATGCAGCATACTCCTGAACTATCTGAAATAGTCCTGACGTGGATAGCAGTAGAAAAACTTACTCATTTTGTGTCCTGCCTTGAGTGGGATGGAGATTCTTTACAACTAGTCTTGTGTCTGTTCACTTAATGGAAAGAGAACATATTTCATGCTTATTGAGGCCCTATTAAGGGCCTTAATTTATTAAGGTGGTTAAGGACTTTTCTCTTTTCCTCCCATACTAGTTCCTGTAATATTTTCCTTATTATCAGCCCCCTGATTTACACTGCTATCCTATCTCATCCCTTTCTGATTCCTGCCTTCTGCTCAGCTCCTGCCTGTACACTTCTTCTCCTGCTGTCATTCTTTCTGTATCTCTACCCTCTGGCCTTCTTTTGTTGTTCCAACTTCTACTAAAACTTCTGGGCAGAGAAGAAGACTTGCTTAGGAGGCCTAGACATTTAGCAGTCTTATCTGAGTGCTGGAGTCTTAAGGAAATTCTGCGGGCAAATTTTAAGATGTCAGCTGAGGAAATTAAAATTGAGTTTTCTCATTGTGTTTTCCATATTTGGTTAGTTTTCCATGAAATCAGCATAACACTTAACTTCCATCTGGCCAGCTTCTTGAAGAGTTTAAAGGCTCCATTTTGATGGTTGAAGGTGTTGGAATTCTTGGATAATATTGTAATAAAGTGTGTCATCCTGAACAAAACTGGAATTCCCCCTGATTTTTGCTGTGAGAAACAGCTAAACTGTTCTAGCTAAAACATGAAAAACATTCTAAGTGTGTTCATACAGACTGATCTGTATTTAAGCATTTGGAAAGGAATTAAACCAGTGGTCTTCTAGATAAAAATTAGATTTACTTAAATTTGTTTATCTTGCACTTGGTTGGGGGACTTAGGAATGAGAGGATAAGATCTTTTGTTACCCTTGTGTTTTATGTTCATATCTTAAAGGTGCTAGAGGATGGCATGAGTACTCTTACATTAAAAATAGAAAGTCACCCATGTAAGAGGCCAAAGCATCATCAGAGTCCAGTAAAGTGACAAATCAATGTGAATCAGTGGGATCAAGGTCTTTAAATGTTAACCTGATTCCATATTGTGTCAGTATTGTGCTGTGAGGAAGCCACGGGACTTCTTAAATTTTTGAAAATACTTGCATGGCTTGTTCATTACTGGTATAAACTAATTGCTCCAAGCCTCTGAAGATGCTGATGAATGTGTAGCAAATGGTGGGTGCTGTTTTATGCAAATAGTTTTCTTCTGCTAGGAGAAGAGGGATCAAAGAATACTTGGGTTAGGAAGGTGACTGGCAGCATGGGAGGATGGTACTGAACCTTAGTTTTGGTGCTGAATGCCATTTGTCTGGTTTAACTGGCTTCAGGATAAGTGTATCTTTAGCTGGGAGTAGTTTGGTTGTTGCTTCTAAAGGATGGTATTGATTAATATTGATATCTGCTGCAAGATAAATGCTATTGTAGTCTGATGTGCTGAGGCAGCTACTGATCATGGTTAATAGTAGTGACTCAGCCTTTGTCTGACACTCTTTCTTCCCTCCTACCATTGCAGTAATTGATATTAGATTCCACTCCTCTTTTGGGAGGTGCAGTATATATAACCTTATGGAACATGACAGGTTTCTCTGCATCCTTTCCTTCTGTGGCATGTGGTACTGAAGAGTGGAATAGGGTCTGGGGAACCAAGTTGAACCTATGTTATCTGGGTGAGCCACCTCCCTACCTCAGAGAGCTTTCCTTTCCTCCTGATGGCCTGTGAGGGAAGGAGGGAGGATGCTGACTAAACAGAACCATTCCCTTTTTTGTGCTGTTGGCATTAAAATGCAGGTTTGTCTGTTTTGGTCCTAAGCATGTCCAGTGAATCTCTTGTAAAGTAGATCCAAAGCCCTGGGACCTCACTGCCAAGAGACACGTGTGATGGAGTCCCATATGGGATTCCTCTCCAGTAATACCCTGCACTGGTCTAGCTTTTTCAAATTTCCCTCGGGCTTCTCTTTTATTTTCACTGGCTCTGTCTTACAAGTGGGAGGACAGGAGTCAGCTGGAGTTCACAGTATCCCTCAAAGTTGAGGTGTGTGGGTTTTTTTTATGGAAATGAAGCAAATAGCCTTTTAATGGCTTTTGTTCAGTTACATGCAACTTGCTCTGCTAAAGGTTGATAAAAGGTCCCCTTTTGCATAAACAAACAGGACTGGAAAAAGTCACTCAGATTGTCAAGTAAATTTTATCTTCCTATCAGGAGGCAACAGGAGGGCCCCTAGAATTAAGAAAAATGTGGCTGATGTCCTCTTAATGGTGATTTGATTATTCTTTCATTACAAGTAACTAGTTCCCTTTTCTAATTATATATCTTGCTTTTATCTAAGAAAAATTACCCAATTTATGGGAGTGGACCATTAAAATTGCTCATCCATTAACAGTGTATTGTAGTGATATGAGATTACTGGTTTCAAAAAATGTCTGTATTGCAATAGATTTGTATAGATTTTTGGTTCTTATGCCGTTTTGCCAATGGTCATGACAAATGAGAAAGCAGGTGGTGAGAGTGGATGTGTAAGGCAAAAACAATATGGAGAGGTCAGAGAGCCCAAACACTGCACACGTTCAGTGTGCCTTTTAGGGAGTGACAAGTATTGGAAGGGAAAGGGGCACTAGGGAATAAGACCAAAATACATAAAGATGCACTGGTACTTGGAAAGGCTTCAGGTTTAATAAAGGTTTAGCAAATTCAGGGAGAGCTCTGTTATGTGTTTGACCTCTGCACTTCTTGGTTTTTATCTCTCTCTTCTTCTCCTTCCCCTGCAACTGCCATATGAGCATGTTATTCAAATGGGAGAAGGGACATCAGTCAACCAAGTAACACAGTGGGGACAGGAGAGGGGGCATTGGAGGTGTAGTTGGGAGCATGATGTGAGAAAGCCTTGGGTCCTGCAAGGCAGATCACTGCAAGCAGGTCACTGCAGGCCACTCTTGTTAGTTTTGTGATGGGCTAGGGATGCCAGGAGGCAAAGTTGGTGCAGAGAGGTAATATCTCTTACGGTATCAATTAACAGTTGGAAAAATAGACAAGCATTTGATCTGAAAGTACTAATGTAGTTTCTCTGTATAATCTAAATGTACTTTTCTGTTCTGTGTCATATAACACTAAGACTGATGTATATCTGAAGGTCAAGTGTTCATCTATACAGGTGAACTGACTGGTAAAGGAACTGTGAATAGTTATACCTGTAAACTATAAGTAAACTGGGTTAATTCCTTATGTTTCCTTATGGAAACTCCATTCTATAAAGAAAGCCACTTTTATTCTGAAATACAGTGCCTGCTAGGGGAGCAATAACAACAAACTATGATTATTAGATTATTCCCACTGTAGAGCAGCCATAAGAATAAGGTAAGGAAAGGGAGAGGACAAAGAAGATAGAGATGGAAAGAAAAAAGGCAGTCAAGTGGTTAACTAGGGATATCTGTGGGAAGATGTGATATAACTATCCTTTCTCATCTGAATTTTACAGACTAAAATTAATTATGTAGTAGCCCTCAAAAATTTGTTCAAAGGTGAGATATTTAGGTTTTGAAGAGTTCATGCTCTTCCATCAGCTCAACATAGCAATAGGATGTGTATGTATTGAATTTTTCCATACAATTTCTAATGACAAGGTTCTTGGTTATGAGTTTAATTAGGACTCAGTACTGTCTTTCATGTACAAAGATCAGAAGTCTGAGGACTATGGAAAATGCATGTTAAATGTCTCACTACTTATGATTATATATCGGGTACACCATTAATAGCGATTTATATATAGAATAAAATAATTCTTCAGCAGAAGAAGGGCACAGCATATGCATATATATACATATTTTAGCTGAAATGCCCTTTCACAGGCCAAGAACAGGGCACTATACATACATCTTCAGTAAGTGAATTAATTTTGGCAGTTAACATACTGCATCTTTGTTTTACTGAAATATTTTATCATTGTTGTAGTTGTCTGCCATCATTATAGGCAAGCTGCTTAATGATGACCTGTGCTAATGGAAATTGTATTACTTAATTACTTGCATTATTGTTATAGGAAGTTTCAGATACACGGGATGAGTGTCCATGGAGCTACAAGCAAGGAAAAAAGCTTCAGACTAGGGAAAGATGTATCTAAGTGTGGGGTTGCCTCCTGAGTTGGTAGGTTGAGCTTACCCATGTGAAGTTTTGCCTTCTGGAGAAACCAAATGAGAGAGGCAACCTCCCTTTCCCTCTTTTTATGTCTACTGCTAATGAGAGGGCAGAGCTTTCTGTTGGGGTGAAGAGCTGTGCTTACAACATCCAGCCCCAAAAGAGCACGGTAACATGCTGACGTTTTCTGTCTTGGCAGATAAAGCCATTTCTGCAGCAGGAGATACACTTCTGAATAGGGAGATTCAGATGTGATCCTGATCCGTGGATGACTACATGAGGACTTTAGTCTGAAGGTGCTAGATGTTCACAGTGTTAAACATTGGTGCTGGGAGGAGTTTTCAGATCTAATTGCCATGTATTTGAACACTGGAGACTTCCAAATAGAACACACAGAAAAGCTGTAAGTAAAGCCCAGTATTTATTTAATTCTGCTTCTTTATGGGGTTCCTCAAATTTTTCTTGTTTGTGTAACCTTCTGTAAAGTGTGTTTGAAAGTTTAGATGTTACCTAGTTAGCATTGCTCCCCTTCTTAAGAACAGGCAATTCTATGAATTTGCCTTATTTATATAACTTTAAATACAATGTTTCCATACATCTTTACCTGTGCTTAAAAGCTACTACGCATGGACCATTAAAATAATAAGATAATTAAGGAGAAAGTTTTAGCATAAAATGTTATATAAAATATATAAAATATTTCATAGGGATTTTTTTCTGTTTCACAGATTACCACTTTCTTAGCTCTTTCATTCAACTGTTTGTGTGGAGGGATGGTATCTTAATTTCCTGGGCGTGATATTGGAGGAGTACTGGTTGACCATCTTGCTTTATTGTACCCATGCTACTGTCATCACAGCTAAGTAGGAAACAAATGTCCTGCTCTGTCAAACTCTTCAGGAATTCTTACCCTGAAGAAGAAGGCTGCAAAACTTTTCTCATGGCAAAAAAACCCCCATGCTTCTACAGTACTAATGAAAGCACCTCCATGCCATGGGCAGGGATATCTTTCACTAGACCTGGTTGTTTAAAGCCCCATCCAACTTGGCCCTGAACACTTCCATGGATGGGGCATCCAGAACTGTGGGCAATACATACCAATGCTTCAACACCCTCATCATAAAAAATGTCTTCCTCATGTCTGATCTAAATCTGCTCTCAGTTTAAAACCATTGTCTTTTGTTCTGTAGCTCAAGCCCTGGTAAAAAGTCCTTCTCCATCTTTCTTATAAGTCCCCTGTATGTATTGAAAGGCTGCAATAATGTCTCTCTTACAGATAAAAAGAAGGGTGTATCCTGGAAATGTTGGATTTGTTTTCCAAGACTTTGTTAGAATGCTCCACAGAAAGACAGGCATGGATTTCTCTCCAGTAGACGTAGTTCCATGTTACTGGATTTTTGAGCATACTAGCCCCAGCATCTCTAAGTAGCCTGTAAAAAACTCTTCCAGGGAATGATTCTTCCCATTTCACTGAGACTGTGGAAGTGTCTGTTTCCAGATCCTTAAGCAACTAAATAAAATGAAATAGGTTGAACATAAGCCAAAGTCTACAAATATGAGAACAATTTGATGAATATTCATAACGGCTGAAGATTACCCCTAATGGACTAATATAAACATTATATATTAATTATGAACAGGTTATGTTCACTCAGAAGGCACATAAATGGTCATCAGGCCTGTATGAAGGGCTCAATTTCATACTGTTTAAAGTGGTATTTATTAGGGGACTGAATTTTCTACATTTTCCCCTTTTATGTCATACTCATATACTTTCATTCAAAGTCATACATTCTTTTCAGGTGGAGAGGAATATTCCATATTGCTGATGCAATTAATTTAGTGTTACTCTTGGCACACAGCCGTTTAATTGGTTTGAAGGAACAGTAGGTGCAGGGCCTGATAAGTAGGATGATTGTCATCAAGAGTCATTTAGTGTTTGCTTTCAAAGAGCACAAGCTCCCTTTTATTCACTTTAAAAGGATAAGGCCTGATTTTTGTCTGGTATAAATCAGAGAAAAATGCTGCCTGTTTTGAATGTGTGTCTTTTGTATTTAATTAATTGCTTAAAGATTTTTATTGTAAGCCCATTGTAGGATTTGTACAGTCTCATTTAGTCCATCCTTACTTTCGAAATTCTTCAGTTATACCTCTGTGGACACTGTATGTTTCTCGTAGATCTCTGTGATGGGAGGCTTGGTATTGGACACTGCTTGCAAGGTGAGACTGTATTGATTTAGACAGTGATTTAATGCTTTCAGGACTTTTCTCAGTACAATTCTTCCTGATATTTTGTCAGCTTTATAAAATGACACTGAACATTGTGCAAATGTTCTTATTTTGCTGACCATATCAATACTTAAATAATTTCTTCCTAGGCTGTTCTTGATAACATGGCATTTCCTCTGTTTTGTGTTGTCCATTCAACCAGCATTTGTTAGGTCTCTACAGAGGTTTTTCACAACCTTATCTCAAAGTTCTGTTTTGACGGTCAAATAACATTGTATCACTTGTAAATTTGCTCAGTTCACACTCTTTTCCAGGTCATTAGTCAAGACATTGAGCCTGCATCTTTAGGCACTGTGCAGTTTATCTTTGGCCTGAGTGAAAAGTAAAACCTGTATTCCCACCTTTTTGCTTGCATCAGTGACAGCGGCAGAAATTGATGCATCTGAGAAGGTGGCCAAACAAATCTTATCCCTGTAGACTTTAGCATTGTTTGAAGTTTGCCCCAGTTTGGATAAATAAAAAATGTTGCGAGCACCTGTGGTGGCATCAGAATCTCAGTGGTTCTAAGAAACCTGTAGGAGTTGAAGGAGTGGAGCCCACAGATGAGTGTTTCCTACACTCAGAGCCCAGCACTTGTTATCTGGGGTCAAACCACCCTAGACTGTCCTTGGCTGGCAGCTGACCCCATGGGTAGCAGTGAAGAGTAGGCAGAGGAAATGGGTGTGTTGGGCCCTCTGCCAGGCGCTTAACCCTGGCTGGAGCACTGGAGACTGTGCACCGCAGACTCCATTGCACTGGGGTCGATGAAAGGCACTCTCTATGTTTTTTCCTCTTCCTTCCATCAGCCTTTCTAGTCCTTACTGGAGAGATGTATTTCTGTACGTAGCTTGTCAGTCAACATGCGGGATGTCCACAATCCCTGGAAGCTTTCTTTGCTATGTTATATTCCCAAAGCTTCAACATAGGAATACTAAGTCCTGGCATCTTTTACATTCCCAAATGATTGCCTGGCTCCAACTCAGCCATGGGCTTTCCACTCTTCTCGTGTTGCTGAATTATTGATGCTGCTTCATTGCAAAAGAGCCCCTTAATGCCCATGTTGAAGTACAAGAGCCGGATGTGAGACATTCCCTTCTGCAGTTCATCTCATCCCTCAGACACACATAGGCAACTCCTGGAGGGAATAGGTTGGGGTGAGGGAGGAGAGAATGTGTGAGCAGATGGGGGAAAATGGGATCAAATATCAAAACACCAGGATAGGAGTTCCAGCTGAGAGATTGGAACAAAAATAAGTGTTTCATTAGTTGGAAGGAGATGGCTATATCTAGTCCAGTTTGGCAAGGAAGATCCACGTTAGTTTTCCACATTTTACTAAGGCAGCTTCTAAGGGAGTTCCTGCAGGCCTGTCTCCCCTCTCAGGTTTGCCTTTAATTGTGAACAGCAGAAGTATGCTGAGGGAAGGCAGTGCAGGGGATGTTGGAAGGCTCTGTGCTTGTTCACTGAAGCATGAGAACAAATTCTGTGCACATTTCAAGGCAGGAGCATGTCTGGTTGCCTGCATCTGCCTCAAATCCTGTAATCCTACCTTACAATTCACTCATGCTGCCTGTGCAAGTGCAGCCTAAACCTCCTAAATGCTAGCCCCTTTGTATCTCCCTCCTTCCCTCCACCAAAACAGCCTCCCTACCTCTTGAGCCTGAATTTGTCTTTGTTCAACACAAAAACCAGTTCCTTAGAATATCCCAGCAAGATCTCAATAGGACTTTTGGTACTAGCGCATTGACTTTTTTACTGGTGAAAATAACTCATACCTCTTGGCATAAAACTTGGGTTTTTCAGCCCTGTGTCACATTAGCAAGGGATGATTGTGCTTATGTAAGGTGTACATTTCTTATGTAAGAAATGTAAGGTGCTCGTAGTTTGCTGCTAAATTGCGGGCTTCTAAGTGTATAGCAGAAATTCTGGTGTTAATCCCTAAATACATGACTTTATATTCCATGATCTTCAGTTTTAATCTGTTTTACTCTTAACCTACCTGTGCAATACTCTGATCTTCCTCTACACTGACACAGTCTTTGAATCTTGTGATATGCTCGTTTCATTAACATGTTTTCATTTTCTTGCGCCAAGGTTGTTAATGAAAGTTTTAAATAAGATCAGTTCCAAGGTCCCAAGCTTGAAGAAGCCGTAATTGGATGTGCAGGGTACATTTTGTAGATAAGCAATGGACACAGCACAGATCCTCATGGGAGCAAATCAGCCTAATCCTGATGTCTTCTGTTGAGTTATTCTGCTTATTCAGAGGATGCTGCTTCATTTCAGTCTCTTGTTCTGCACACAGATAGCAAAACAGTCCCTTGTCCTACAGCCTGGGTAGCTTTATAAGGACTATGAAATATGATTTGGATGAAGCATGATTGAATGGACAGCACTGATGCTGAGGTGGAAGTAGGACAGAAATACTTTTGCAGCAATTTTTTAAGGGAAAAACAAACAAGAGGGTATTGTGCAGGTGTGAGAAGAGGTAGAGGATACACAAGCCAAATGCCCTGAATAGACAGATAAGGAACCTCACAGAAATGCTGTTCGTTCTTGGGGCCATGAAGTCAGAAATGCACTGTGCTCCTGGCGTGGCTCAAACAGCCACTTGTGAACTACAGATATGTCTTTATATAAACCACCATGAAGCATATTGCATATCTATGCATACATAAATATGCAGTAAACCTTTTACCTTATTTCCTGTGCAGAATTAACTGCACTTTCAGTGGAAAGATATTTTCAGTGGGTTTTTTCAAAATTAAATAGCCAGGAACACATAGAGGTAAACACTAAGCAAAACCACATTACTAAGCATCTGAAAAGCAGTTAGGAGTATTACAGACCACAGGCTTCAGGAGAGTTTGCCCCTCCATGATCCCTGAAAGCTGTTGTGCTGTAGGGTATCAGCCCTTTCCCTGCACTTTTCTGTCTCTCTTCTCTTTATTACACTGATGATCTGGGGAAACACAAAGGAGAAAACCAAGAAATTACTTTCCAATTTACAGACATTAACCCAGTGCAGATGTCCTTTAGTCTTTTTCTCAGGTTTAGGTCTTCTTTCTCACAGATTCTTTCCAGACCTAAACAAATCTGAAGTTACAAGGATTTAATCTTTCCAAATTTTTCCTTGTCCCCTGGGCCTGTTGGCTAAAAGCAGTTCTTTTCTGGTAACTCAAGGAGAAATTTATTAAACATGGCATGGATTCCTAGATATCCAGGAAAGGAGCAGGAGGGTAGAAGGCTATTAATTAGAGAGAGACTTCAGGGGTTGTGTGTGTCTTCATTAAGACAGTTGATGGCTGCTTTTGGTATGGGGTAGCAAAGTGCATGAGAGGCAAATTAGTAAGTGGGCATGTTTAGGGCTGCCCTCAATTTGAAGGATGTCACTGTTAAACTTGTTGCAAGCAGGCAAAACTGGATTTTTTAAAATGAGGATAAGGACAGAGAAGGAAAAATACATCCTATTCCCCCAGAACACTGGGCCCAGTCTAGACACAAGCACACTCCCTCCCAGTTTG
Organism: Corvus kubaryi; assembly: GCF_017639235.1. Lineage (NCBI taxonomy): Eukaryota > Metazoa > Chordata > Aves > Passeriformes > Corvidae > Corvus > Corvus kubaryi. The sequence goes on along the minus strand of NW_024581116.1, from coordinate 13,479,945 downwards.
AGCACCACCAGTGAGCTGTGTCGATGCACAGTCTTCCTGCTAAGGGACAGCACTACTTTTGGTATAAGTTCATTTAATTCCAGCAGGTCAGCATGAAGTACACTGCAAAACCATAGGAAAGCTGCAGAGAATTCCCTATAGCAACTCTCAGAATTGCTTTCCTTTAGCAAGTGTCTGCATAGCATGACCTCAGTGATTTCCCTCATAATAAAGATTTATGCTGGCTCAAAACTGAGGGCACCAATTAAACTGTAAGCCAGCAACACATCTTTAGAAGTTTTCTGCCCCTGTGTACAGTAAGCACTTCTAGAATAAAAGCACTTTACCTTCCAACTGATGTGGTTTTCCTTTAGCTATGAATTTTTTTGACTGATGTAATAATGCCTTATCACCTGGGCAGTCAGCTCAGTGGAGGAGGAGGCAACAAGCTTCATCAGCAATCTGGACAAGGGGACTGAGTGCACCCTCAGACAGTTCAAAGATGACACCTGGTTGGGTGGGATCTGCTGGAGGGCAGGAAGAGTCTGCAGAGGCACCTAGACTGGCTGGATCAATGGGCTGAGGCCAACGGTATGAGGGTCAACAAGATGAAGTTCTGGGTCCTACACTTGGGTCCCACAACAACTCTATGCAATGCTGCAGGCTGGACACAGAGTAGCTGGAAAGCTTCTCTAGTGGAAAAGGACCTGGGGGTGTTGGTTGGGAGCAGCTGAACATGATCCAGAGTGTGCCCAGGTGGCCAAGAGGGCCAATGACATCCTGGCCTGTATCAGGAATAGTGCCATGGGACACCTTCCACTAGACCAGGTTACTCAAAGCCCTGTCCAGCCTGGCCTTGAACACTTTCAGGGGTGAGGCATCCACAACTTCTCTGAACAACCTGTTCCAGTGCCCCATCCTTTGGAATGGTACCTTCCCCAGTCTACAATGTAGAGAGATGCTCCAGCTGGGAATCAGAAACCAGAGAGCAGTCAGGTCAGGTACTACAGCGTACTGTAGTAGGCCCTGGTACTATTCTTGAAGTCTTGCTCTATTTATTTATTTCTGTCACAGTCAGGGTCCTAACTATCCCTCTGTATCCCTCATCCACTTTTTTTCCTGCACTAAGCAGTTGCTAGGGATGTGGCCAAGAGGCAGGCTTCTCAAAAGGTCATCGGTTCCAGACTTCAGTATGGGATTGTGGTGGTAAATCAGCTTGCCACCAGATAGAACACTGAAGACCAGCATTTTGCTCTTTGCCAAAGTGCAAGAAAGCAGGTAGTGGCTGCAGCAAATAACAGGTATCTGGCAAAATATGTTGACATGGCAGTAGAAGAATATGGGATATTTTCAGATGAAGGATCCACTTCCTGTTATCCTGAAAGGTTGCATCCTCCAACAGGTTACTGAATCTGCCTGCAAACTGGGTTTAAATCTTTGCCAGTTTGCAGTAAATAACACTAACTGCAGGAGCAAGCCTAGTTAACACTATTCTTCAAGCTCTCCTACAAGGATCCCTGGGGAAGGCAAGGATGACATTCTTCCTTCAACGGCATTGGTCTCTCTCTTGTTTCAGAAGGCTAAAAGGGAGGTGGAAAAACTCGTGACTCCTTGACTTGAGGTACACCTGACTGGGCAGTGTTGCCCTTTCCATCCCTATATTAGTGTTTAAGCTGTAGTTCCTCTGTTGTACCAGTCCTTAGGCTGAAGCAGATCTCTGAGTGCACTGGAGAAGGAATTGCCATTCCCAGCTGGACACGGCTATTATTGTTTGTTATGTACTGAGTGTTCATCTCAATGCTGTTAAACTCAATGCAAGTTTGTGAAATGCACTACACGTAACTCCTGTCCCTCTGACATCCATCTAGCTGGAGTGAGGCATGGAAAGGGAAAGACAAAAATCACTCTCCTGGATCATCCCTTACAATAGTAGATCACTCTTTTTCCATTTCACCACATTCTTTTACATTCTTTCACAGTCAGGGTTGGGTCTGGAGGAGAACCAGCCAGATCATCGGCCTACTGCAAAGCCACCAGCTTGAAGCACAGGGATAAGTGTTAGTGAATGTTAAACTTAGGAGAATGGGGAGTGTGCCTTGTGGAGCATCTTGCTCTTTGCACTGAAAAATTAGGAATCTGTTTCTACAAGGAAATGGAACACTGGGGACAAATACCCTCTGTTCAACTCTATTCCCTTTCAGGGATGGGGAGAGGAAAGGTTCCCTTTCCGTGGTGAAAAAGTCAGGACCAGCAGTAGCTTTGGTCCCTGAACTCAGGACATCATATTGTCTACTTTCCTGTGTGAATTTTACCATTCATATTCCCCCAAATCTGGACAGACACTTCCTAGCACACTTCCAGAAGGATGTGATACATGACAAGGAACACTTAAAGACAGTGTGCCTTGTTTGTACAGTGATTAGCTCATCCCCATTTTGATTGCAAGCTTTCACTGCCAAATATTTGGGAGAAGCTTAGTTCCTATGATATTGCTGGTATACATCTGCCAGGACGGATCTGCTCTGAATGATGTTTGCTTTCTTCAAGCATTTGTCCTTTGAAGCATTGTCCAAAGCAGACACTTCCTTTGTAATGCCTGGCAAAAGATGGCTTGAAAAACCACCCCAACCTGCTTCAAGCCAGCTTCTGAGCTGAAAGGAGGAATATGGCCACAACAGTGCATCCCATTGTTAGAGAAAATAAAGATGGAAGTGTTGCTTTTTTCCTGCTCAAAGAAAGTGAAGTGAAACTGGTGCCTCACAGCTTTTGGTATCAACCTAATTGAATAGATAAATTAAGGCCGTAAAGTAATGTGGACTTTGTAGCTGAAATCTGATCTCTGTCAAAGCATTTCAAGGATGCTCATCATGCCTGTAAAAGGCATTATAATTATGGCAACAGAACTTGCACGCTAATTTGTGCTACCCTTGCCACAAAGCACCCTGACAATTCTCCTGTTGTCATTCTGCATCCTGAGAAATGCTGAGCCCCCGTTAAAACTCGAAGTCTGGTGGTCAAGTATGCCTGCCTCACCCAGGTGTGTCAGTGAGTTGTTAAGAGGATGTAAACAATTTAAAGGCAATAACCTGGAGTCCGGAGTGTTTTCAAGCAATGTCTGGGCAACAGGCAGTGATGCCCTGCCTACAGTATCTTTGTGAAGCTCCTATCACTTTGTCATCATGCTTGTACTTGGTGTATCAAGGGCAGTACTCCTGTAGGTATGATGTTACTGCTGTATTGAGTCCTTCCTGTGCCTCCATCTCAGTCCTTTCCAGAGGTACAGAAGCTGGGGAGGACATTAGGATCTTTCTAAAGAGGAAGTGTTTGGAGCATAGTGCAACACTTCACTTGTGCAGCCAGGAAAGCTTTGTTCACCCTTAGTAGCTGCAGATACAGGAGGGAGGCTGTTGGACACAGCTGCTCCCATCATCTTCCACTGCCTGGATGTCACTTATGTGCTGCTAAAACCTCCAACCCACATTTCTCTCATGGAGTTTTTCAGGCTTTGTCTGATTCGTGAATTAGATCTAATCCCTGCTAATCCCTAATCTAACCTAATCAAATCAAGCACTACTTAAGAGCTTGTTAAAACTGAACATTAACATCTAAGTAATATCCCAACACTCCATACAATTTCATTCCTTTTGCACTTAATGCAGTATCTTGCTTTTGTTTAATGCCACTTCCTCGCCTGGTTTTTCTCATGTATGCCCGCACAATATTTAAATGATTAAGATTGCTGTGTGACAGATATTTTAAATATTTAAATTGCAAGCCAAGGACTGGTGTATAACTCATCATTTTAGCTGAAATCATTAACAAGCCTGAAGCACTCCTTGAACCTTAGGACTGAAACACCACTCAGCTCTGTTTAGAAGTTCAGCTTTCACCCACAGATCTAAGGTTCCTAAATGTTACAACCACCTTACTTATGAAAAAAAGGAGATCATATTAGCAGATTTGTTGCAGTTTAGAGTCTTAATTTTCTGTGAATTAACTCAAAAGCATCATTAAATGCTATGGGAGCTGGACACTTAATCAGGCGCACTGGCTGATGCCTGGAGGCAAAGCCACACCCAAGCCAAGCCTAGCCAAGCTACAAGCAAAGCAGATTTCACCCTCCAGATCCTTTTAGCAGGTCCTTTCCTAGGGCATAACTTGTTGTTTACAACAAAGGAAATATTACAACTAAAACAGAGTCCCCAGGGGGCACTTCCCTGTCTCCGTTAACCGGAGGAAACAAGACACACCTTCCATGTGACCTGAGAAACTACTTTCTATCGTGCCATACGGACCTGAGGTAGGCAGGGATGCCAAAACCATCCCTAGGCTGCTGCTCTATCTTATAAAACTCTGCAGCAGTTAATGCATGTCAGCTCTGGGACACAGAGATGTAAAATGCATTGCAATGCTTTAGAAGATTCCATCAGAACCCTTGTCTAATCCAAAGGTCATGTATTGCTGTGATGTGTCTTGAAATAAGAAAAGTAATCCTTCTTCTTAATGAGTTGAAAGCAGCACTGCATGCTGATAGGGATACACTTCCCTGTTTATAGTGTGGATTGTTTCCTACCACTTGCATACTAGGGCTCTGTTTCGTGGAAATGCTGCATGAGCGCTTAAAGTACTTTGGCTCTTGCTGGCAGCTGGGGCTGATATCATCTTGTGAGGGGTTCTCAGAAGTCTGCAGGAGCAATTTTCAATGGGACAGCAGGTCTCTCTGTTCCTCTAGATTATAAATTGTGTCTTTAGGTTGCTCTTCATATTCAAAGTTGTGTTACTGAAAAAGTCAATATTTTATCAGGTAGCTGTCTGCATCTCAATTTTGAGGACAACTAATGTCCTCAGAAGTACTGAGCACTCATGATTCCTAGGCTTCTGGCAGCTCAGTTCTGAGTTTCAATTTATATATTTAACTATAATATGCAGCAATTGAAATGTGAGCCATGAAATACTTTTTTAAGACAGCTCTTCTGTTAACAGTAAGTCAAGTTGCAGTGTTTTTTACATAATGTATTTTATTAAGAACTTTTGATAAATGCTAAACAACTGGAAGGAAGGGAACATCTTCCATACCTTCCATTATCATCACCACACTATCAGGCTTATGAGTAGACTACAAGGGAATTCTACACCTTGACTTCTGGAGGCTGCAGGATGCCACTGCTTACAGCAAGGCTCTGAGCAAGATCCTCAGGCTAGGCCAGGCTACAGAACTCTCACCTAAAGAAAACATTAAAAATGTTCCAATTAAAATACTCTTGCAAAATGATGCCCAGCTCTAATCAGCAGAGGAGAGCAAAACAACAGGAAGAACTGGGAAAAGCCTGACAAGGATTCTCCAAAGGTGGTGGTTTGAAATCTGCCCTTATATAATTTGTTGAAGCCACCAAGTATGAACCTGGGCAGCAAACTCATTCAATTTTTTATTCTATAAATAGTTTCCTCTCTCCAGTGGCATGAGTCTAAGGTTTAATAGTGGTTTGGCAGTTTGCAGAGAAAAACCTGAGCAGTGTTCCAGCTTGCTGGGAGGGAGGTGCAGAGGGATGGTGAAACACCCTGCAACCCATTCCCACTGCAGCCGACTCACTTAAGGTTTGGACTTAACCCATTTGTGGGATTCAACATTCAACATGTCCAATTATTTGGAAAACATAGGAAAGGCCAGATCGCAGGGGAGGCACTTCCCCAGCACCCTGCCTGCCTGCCTGACTCAGCGCTGGAGCCTCTGCTGCTCTCCCCACTGGGCTCCAGCACCCTGACAGGGGAGTCCTGTGTTTTTATGCACATAAATTTCTGCATAGCTTTTAAGGCGGGGGAAAAGCATGCAAAATGTTTGGGTTTGTTTGGGTTTTTTTTAATGATTATGCCTTACAACTTGCTTTCCCAGCTCAGTTCTGTGTTGCTAACTGGAAATGCAGACTTAAAGGAGGCAGTACTGGAACTAAAGAAACCAGACAGGAAAGAGAAAACAATGGCTTGGATAAAAATCATTCCCCTCGACAGAAATGGATAGCCAGACTGAGAGGGATGAAAAGGGATCCCTGAACTCCAGCACCTGTCTTTGGGAGGCTACTTTGGGAAGGCTGGGGAGAGGGGGGAAAGCCGAACTGTGAGAGCAGGAGCCTTGTAGGAAGGGAGGGAGCTGGGGGCTGCAGGAGTGTGTCAGCAGGGAGCTGGAGACAGGGGGAGCCAGGTGCGAGCTCCCACACCCCCGAGGATGAGCAAATGCAATTTGCTTGGGCTGGGAACAGAGAGCATACATGTAGGTAAGGGAATATGCTGGGAGATGTGTGTGTGCCTGAGGCATTATAACTTGGCCACGTGTCACTTCAGTTTTTGCTGGGGATGAATAAAAGGGGCTTCTAGGGGGGAAGTTGCAGATTCATAGCATTCAGCTGGTGGAAAGCAAACCTTTTTCTGAGAGAGCTGAAGTAGCTGTAGTTGGTCACAGCTTAATGTGACCCTTGGCAACATCCCCAGGAGAGGGACACAAGCCCCTTTGCTCACTGAGCATCCCTACGACCCCAGGAAGGAGGACACTGTCTGTGGCACAGCAGTCATGACAGGACAAAATTCTCATTTGTTGTTAACTGTTGTTAATCTTCAGTTCAAAGATCATACAAACACATCAGAGTCATCCCTGCCTCTGTTGTGGATTCTCCACTTGGAGGAGGCCCCAGAGGGAGGTCCCTGGAGGGCAGCTCAAACTGCAGACCTGCTTTGTGTCACTGACAACTGTGCATGCAAAACAACTACACCCTGAGGCCTGTGCCCCCACCTGACCCCAAAGCTCCTCCAAAGTGCACACTGTGTGTTCTCCCGTGCAACAGAGAGCTGTTTGCAGGCCTGATACTCCTTCCCACCACCATCCCAGGTGCAGCTAGCCCCTTCCTTTCATGAACGCACCCACCTCAAACAACAAAGGGAGGAATAACCTATCCAGTACACACCTAAGAGGATCAAATTAGGAGAAGGAAACCGGTTGTATTGGTTTGGCATGGCCTGGTTTTAGGTATCAGGGGGGCCACAAAGATGGCTCCTGTGAGGAAGCTGCTGGAAGTTTCCCACCATGTCCAGTAGAGCCAATGGTTGATGGCCCTGAAGACGGACGTGCTGCTGGCCAAAACTGGGCCAGGTAATGCCTCTGTGATGACATTTAAGAAGAAAATCAAAACAAAGTCCCAAGATTTTGGATTCTAGTCAGAGAAGGGAAGGTGAGAACATGTGAGGGAAAACAACATGGAGACACCAAGGTCAGTGGAGAAAGAGGGGGAGGAGGTGCTCCAGGCACTGGAGCCGAGATTCCTTGCGGGCCGTGGTGCAGTCCATGGTGAAGCAGCTGTGCCCCTGCAGCCCCTGGGTCCATGGGGGATGCAGAGATCCACCCACAGCCAATGGGGGAGGTGCCCGTGCCAGAGCCAGTGGATGCCTGGAGGAGGCTGTGATCCAGTGGAAGACCCAGTGGAGAGAGAGGGCCCTGCTCCCAGGCTGGAGCAGCCTGTCCTTGGAGGGCTGCATCCCGCAGAAGAGACCCATGGCACAGCAGTTTGGGAGGGCTGTGTGCTCCTGGGAGGGGCTCACACTGCAGCAGGGGCGGTGCGGCTGCTGCTTGTGAGGGTGGACCCACATCTGAGAGGTTCACGGAGAACTGTCTCCCATGGGAGGGACCGCATGGCCTCACAGGGGAAGGACTCCTCTCCCGGAGCAGTGGAAAAAAATCTCGGTGATGAACTGACCAAACCCCCATGCCCTGCCTCCTTGCGCTGTCGGTGGGAAGGATGGAGGTGCTAGGGGAAAAAAGGTATTTTTAAGGGCTTATTTTACTTCTCATTATCCTCCTCTGATTCTGTTAGCAATAGATTCACTTTGCAACTTAAGTTGAGCCTGTTTCACCCTTGAAGTGTTTTTCCCAGTCCTTATCTCACTCATGAAGCCTTCGTTTTTTCCCTTTTCCCTTCTCTACCCAGCTGTGACAGGGGAGGGTGAGCGAGTGGCTCTCGTGGGTGCCTGGCATTGGGGCAGTGTCAAACCACAACACTTCTCAAGGGTCTCCTGTGCTTTTGGCCTACTATCTCACCTCTCCTTAATAGTGGTTTCTGCTTCAGGGCAGGGCTTCATCATGGTCATTTGGTGCTCAGGTCTCCATCCATGTTGTGGGTAACCTGTACAATGCCTGTGGAAGTAGGATTTATTGGCATCCTAGCTGGCCTAGGTTTTGTCCTGCTGCCCCTTGCCTGCCACAGATGTTTTGCGGGCCCCAAATAATGTACGAGGCTGTGTTGCGGTGACCCAGCCCACTGCGGGGCTGGGGCAGCGAGATGCCAGTCAATCCCAGCCCCGCCCCTGGATGGAGTTTCCCGCAGAGGCAGACTCAGAGGGTGGGTCCAGGGGCGGCTCAGAAGCCTAAGCCGCACCCCCTGGGCGGTGCCCGGGTCCAAGCCGCCTCCCCCGGTTCTGGAAAATTCCCGGTTACTCGGTTGTTCACTGGTTCTCTGTTACAGCTCCCGCCTCTCGGTTTTCCCCAGTGGTTCTTGTTAAATTGTATCCTCCCCCTGGCTTGTACCTCATTGGTTGTTTTCCCCTTTCACCGCGGTTTTCAAATTCCCTATAAAACTGAGGACAAGCCTCGGGGAAGGATCCCATCACATTCCATCCCTTCCGAGCTCGTTCGGGTTGCGAAACTTCTCACAATAAACCTGTTAGGAGCCAGACCAGAACAGCCTCTCTCTTCCTTTGTGTCCGAGCTCACGTGAGCCGGTACCATCGGCTCCTGCCGTGTTCCCTCTGCCGAGGAGCCAACGAGCCCAGCCAGCAGCTCCCTTCCTGATGCCGAAGTCGCTCCAGCGACGCACAGGAGTAACGCAGCTGGACTCGCTCTGACCAGGGGCTCGCCAGAGCTCGTGCCTCGAGCACAAGAACTGCGTTAAGGCTGGGCAGGGAGAAAAGATCTCCAAAGACAGCATCTTGAAATGCTAGGCTACAGTTCTTAGCCAGGCATTTCCACATTACACAGAAAGTGGGAGTTCTGTTCTTAAATACCTTGAGTGAGGTGTTTTCAAGTCATAAAACTTTCTGAGATTCTTCACCACTTGCCTTTTCACGTTTTTGTTCATTGTGCAGAAAAGAACATTTAATTTTTTAGGAAGACAAGGAGTATGTATGTTGTTAATTAACAAATGTATAAAATATTTCATCAGGAAAATAATTTTAACAGGCACTTCAGGTTTCATGTGCTGTTTACTTTTGATAGCTTAGGTGAAAAGTGTTTCTTGAGGGAAAATGTGATCTTCTTACGCCAAGACAAAATGTTTCTCAGCCCAAGTCATTACATTTGTTTCTCCATGACCCTGATCAGAAGAGTAGTGACTAGTTCATAAATTGATGTTTATATCAGCAGCCTGATGAAAGACTAGAGCCCACAGGCTTTAAATATTGAGCATGACACTATTTTTCATAAGTTGTGCTGTTAATATCATGGTCATTTTTGTATGCAACTAATTAAAAGTTGTCATATGGTCTGTCCCCTGCATGTGGAATGACACCTGTTCCAAACAAAGGCCATGCTGTACTTCACAAACATTTGGGGTTAGATGCTCATTTGGAGTAATCTGTGTTTGATACCTTCACCTCATTATGTCTGTATTTGATAGATTTTTATGGCAGTTAATGGTGGGCTGTGTTTAGATATTTGCATATGACTTAATGTTATGCTATTTACATACAGAGCACAGTACTCAGGAATACAGTCTGCTCTTTGTAGTCTGATAAAATGCCAGTGAGCTTGCAGATGTGATGCAATGTACCTGTGATCAGGGATGGCTGAATCAGGGATTGAAAATGAGCTGTCAGGGAAGATGTCATGAAAGCAGGCTCAGCCTACAGTGCCAGCTCATCTAACCTTTGGCTGCAGGGGGAAAAGGGAGGAACATGTTCTCTCTTCTCCCATGGTTTGGTATCTAAAATGACTGCATTAGCACCTGAAAAAATGAGAAATAAAAAGAAATCTGTTTCTGTATTCCTTTTCCTCCATAAATCAAACAGTATTTTGGGAGGATTACAGTCCTACAGATTAAGTGGTTTGACGTAAAATAATTTTGTTGCAAGTTGTGAAGTGAAAAGTGCAGAAAGGAAATTTTCATTCTTTCTTCTTTACCAAAAATTGTTGTCCTCCTTCTTGGCCGTACAGAGGGGATAATTCAGACACAATGGGCTTGTTTCTGTCCTAAAAGCAGCAGCACAAATCAATAATTCTACCAGGGTCAGGACTAATCTGCATGGGAAGTCAGACTGCTGTAATTATAGCTGTATTGCTTCAGTTATGCCATATAATCTCTTGTGTATCCTTTTATTACAGGATAAAGAGTGACTTTTTTTCAGCTTAGTTTAAACTACCTCTTCTGATGTTAAGAAACATCAACTATGTTGAAAATGGCCATGGTTCATATTGGAAGATAAAGACTCACATGGGGAATTAAGTTGCCAGCATGATGAATTAAATTCACACCTTCCTTTATGGTGGTGTAATTCCCATCTTCTGTGGTTAATGTCAGGTTCAACGCAGTGTTAATCCTTCTTGCAGCCTTTCTAAACTTCTGTTTAGAGCCTGCTGCTAATGAGCTGCCCAAACAGAAAACCTGATTTCTGACATTTTAACAGTGCTGCTGCACTGGGGCTGGGCAAAGCCAGAAGTCAGTAATCCTGTCTGTGAGACCTCCAAGCAGTGGAGACAGTTCACTTAACGTTATTCCCACTTTTACATCCTTGTTTATTTGTGCTTGGTTGAAAAAATGAGATCTTGGCCCCACTGATGCTAATGGCAGAAACTGGAGAGGGTTGGAGTGGGAGAGGGTTTTGCCCAGAGAGCACAGAGCATTTCTCCAGGAGTTATCTTTGTCTGGTTCCCAGCCCTGTGTTCACTGCATCAAGCAATGGTTTTCATCTAAAAGAATGAGTGAATTCTGTAACTCTTCCCCCATGAGACTGGTTAGTTTTATCATCTCCAACAGGATGCAGCCATATGCACAGAAACTTTCTCATGTCTCTGCATGAAGGTTGAGCTTGGGCTGGTAATAAGGACTGACTTTTAGCCCCGGGGACATTTCTCCTGCTTGTTTGTCATGAGCTGCTACACCTCAGAAACCAGAATGATCCCCCTTCCATTTCTCAATCAGACTGGAAAAAAGATGCAATATTGTCAAATATTACAGTCAGCAGTTTCAGTGCCAGAAGGGTTTTTCTTAAGCAAATTTGCCTTGGCTGGCAGCGTGCTGTGCACTGTGCCGTTGGTGGTGACCTGCCCTGGTGGTGACAGAGCCTGTTGTTGGCAGTGCTTGGATATCAGGTAAGTTGATGCCTTTTTATTCTGTCTAAAGGCAAACAAATAAAATGGGTACTCCTTATGTGATCATTAAATACACACATTCCTGGTTTTATTCCATCAAGAAGATTAAATCCTGTGGTTTTGCTTTAGTGAATGTGAACCTTTGAAAACCTAGGTTACAAAGAAGTGCAAAATGTCTTTTAGAGGCACTGAAAACATTGTGAGTAAAGACAGACCAAGAAATAGTTTCTGCCTCACAACTTGATTATATGAAGATTCCACAGCTAAAATCTGAGGTCAGAAATCTGCCTCCTTCATCCTAGGGTTCTCGTAGGTTTAAATTGTTGATAAGATGATGCCCATCACTGGTCAGAAGAGCTGTCTTTGTTACCTGTAATTATTTTTTTAAGGAAAAGTGTATTAAATTATCCTGTCACTAAGCCCATTTTGACCAGTGCCTTACTATGTGTTAAAAATGTGTTAAAACCTGAATCCTGCTTTCTCCATAAGAAAGTGCACCAAAATGCCCTTCTGCTTGCTTTGGCAAAGGACAACACATGGCACCTCTGCAAGGATGATCCCAGCTTAGGAACAGTGGATCTCAGCTCAGTGGGGTGCTGACATACAAAGTCAGGGTGGGATCAGGCTTGGGTTTAGTCTCTCTCCTGACACAGCTTCTTTCACTTGAAGCTGTAGAAGGTGAGGCAAGCTGAAGCATATTCCTTGCATCACTCCCGAAGAACAGCTCCACGTTTCTATGTGATGGCTACAGAGTCATTTCTCATACAAGAAGACACCATTCCAGCTTGCATCCAGACCAGAATGGTTACAGTGATCAGACTTACCCCTCTTTCTCAGCCTCCAGTGAGCTTAATACTCTGTAACTCTGCAAATAGAACCCAAAGGTCTCGCTGTGCGACAGCTGATCTGTAAACTCAGTATTTTTGGTGCAATATGGGCTCTTTCTTTAGCTACCATTTTTCAGGGACTACCTCAACATTGTGCAACCAGCTCTACAAGTCCCTAGGAGTATGTCCCTTTGTGCTTCAAACTCAGGTGAACTTCTTTGCCCCTGTGTTCACTGGTAACAGCACACGGCAGGGAGGGGGAAGATGCACACCTGAAACATGGATATGCTGCACTCTTCCTGGAGAGAAGGAAGAGCATCACAGCTCATGGAAGTCGATCACCTCAGTGTGTTGCTATGTGAATGGATGATGTACAGGCAGGTACAATAATGTACTTTTCTCTACAGTTTGTGTCCATTCCTTTTCCCCTCCATGCTAGACCTGCTCCCTCAATACTTTGAATTAATTTTACTGACCTGATATGCTTGGCGTGCAGAGGTGATACTGCTGCTCTGAGTCACTCCCGTGGGATGAGGTAATGCTCCTGCTGGCTTCCCCACGCGCTGGGGCGGCGGCTGCTCTGCTCTGTAGGAGTGGTGATCCAGAGAAGGTGCAGCTGAGCATGGGGGCTGTGCCTCCTCCCAGACCTCACCCCTGCAGGAGGCTACTACACTTTCCTATTCTCCTTTAAATTGATTAACCCCATTTCTTCAGGCTTTCCTTATGCTTTCTTCTCTGTACATCTTGCAGACAATGCCATAGACTGGCTCTGCTGGTTAATGGGGGCATGGATTAGTAAATCAAGGTTTTCTTCTTGCACTGCATGTGAACATCTCCCCGCTACAACAGTTCCTCCCTGCCCTCTCCCAGGTGTGTCTATCATTCCCATCTCTCCCAGGGCTACACAGCGGGGGAGGGACCCCAACACCCAGGGTTTAAGCTTCCACCACGCACTATGTGCAAGTTTTGGCCAGTGGCAACTGCAGGTATCACATTGTACTGAATGTCCCTTTTCTCTTGGGAGCCAGCCCGCACTGCCTCTGTTTCCTGTGATGAGCACTTGCCTCCTTCTGCCTATGGTTGTATCCTTCTGCATCATTCTGGACTGCTCTGCATCTTTCTGCATCCCTCTGTGTCCCCCTGTACATCTGGGTGGCCAGAGCAAGGTGTCAGGGCAGCAAGCAGGCTCCTGCTCCATCTGCTCCTCCTGTTGGGAAGCAGTCAAATCTGAGGGATCAAGGCTTGCTCCCTCAGATCAAGGGCTGTGTCTGCTCTGTTTGCTCAGAGGCCATTCACACTGTGTGCCCTTATATGTATTTTTAATTATGTTGCTCCTGGCTCAAGTGCCATTTACCTGGAACAGGCAGGTTTTCTTCCAGTGCAGCAGTGTATTTATAGCCCTGCTAGTGCTGGCACAGAGAGGATGCATTTGGGGGCGTGCCCAGGTGGTCAGACAGTCCACCGTGGCATTGATTTTTATTTGGTTTTTAAATGTATTTTTTTTATAATATTATGTCATATATTTTAAAAGATATATTGATATTCTATATTACTCCCAGCCCTCCTCCCCTCTTGCTGGGAGCCATCCTCCTTGTCAGGATGCAGCCCCAGGATAGGAGTGTGGGACAGGGGTGTCCCTGTCCAGGGACCACAGAACACACCAGGGACCTCATGGCTAATCAGTTCTTATCTGCTCTCCAAAAGCTGACAAAAGCAGGCATAAAGGTGTAACAGGAGCACAAACTTGGCATTACCAGATCCTATTAGTTCTATATGAAAGCAAGTACGTGTTGGTGTCAGATCTAGATTTCATAGATACCAGGGCTTTATCTCTTACTGCACAAATCTGGTGCTGATGGTGGCAGAACTGCAGCCATGAGTTCTCATACAGCTCCCCCAGCACTGATGGCTACAAGAGATGGTGCCCATGCTGTTCTGTGATATGAAAGTAAATGAAAAGAAGGATGTCACTTTTGGTACCTTGGGGGGCTGAATGAGTTTTTCACAATAATAAAATGGTTTAGGTTGGAAAAGACCTTTAAGATCAGATATTGGCACAGCACTGCCAAGTCCACTACTAAATCATGTCCCCAAGTGTCACATCTACACATCTTTTAAATCCCTTCCAGGATGGTGACCCAACCACATCCCTGGACAGCCTGTTCCAATGCTTGGCCACCCTTTCAATGAAGAAATTTTTACTAATACCCAATCTAAACCTCCTCTGGCACAACTTGAAGCAATTTCCCCTTAAAAAATTTCCCATCGCTGTGAATGGTAATTATCTTTGTGAGCGCTGCCAACATTGCATCCCTCCTGTTCAGCTGCTGGTTGCCACCACTACTTTCAAAAGAGATCGATATGACACCAATCTGTGAGGATGCATGTTCCCATAGACCTAAGTCTTCCAGCACATAAACAACCCAGGAGTTTTTTGAAGACAGTATATCTTTGAAGAAGGAAGTGTCCTGGGCTCATGGAAGATACAGTGATGAGGGCATGAGTGGTCTACAAATTACCTGCACACTTCTCATACTATTCAGAAATCACTGCTAGATTTTATCAAATGGCTAAAGAAGCTGAGGCAACACTCACTAGCCTTTAAACCTCTGATTTAGGTGGAGAAATGTACTGGAAAGGCTTTGAAATTCTACATCTAGCTGTATAATAGAAACACCCACATCCAGTGGTACTTGATTGTCTGAAGTCTTCAGATTTCTTATGCATGCTGTGACATTTCCCCTTCATTTAATGGCATTAATCCTATGCTGAGATTGCCTTGGCTTGTTTCTGGGATGCTCTCCTGCCCGGCCTTTTGCTACAGTTGAGCAAATGAATACTTTGTGGTGTATAAAACTTGCCATTTGGGTATTATTTTTGCAACGTGTTTTTTCTTCAATTCCAGTACCACTTCTCTCTCTCCCTCTCTTTTGTGTGTTACTTTCTGTGTAGCGTGAGCCCATCTGCATTTAGTCGAATGAGTGGGAACTGTGGGCACGCAACAGTACATGATCCCTTCTATTACATAATTAAATTGCCATAATGTATATGACTTAAGAATATGTCTGAACAAGTTGCTGTGAATCATACATTTTTCAGCCTGAAACTGCCCTATTTAGCTTTTGTTAATTATTTCACTGCTCCTACATTTCAAAGTAAAGCTTCCCTTTGCTTCAACTCCAAATGCAAAAGGATGGGAAGACTGAAGCATATTTCCATCTCAGTTATTCTAGTGCAATATGAACATAAGGTAAATTACACCACGTGCAGTTGAGATCAGAATCTGGAACAGTCTCTGTGCCCCATGGTAAGAAGTTTCTGCAGTCCTGACCTACTGAACTATCAGTAACAGCAAGCATGTAGGTGGGTAATTGTAGTTCAATATCTCACATAAATTTTGGGCACAGATTTGCAGGGCAAGTTTTTAAAAACTTAAAAATGTTTAAATTTTGAATCTGTTGTCTTCTCTCCCTACCAGTTGCTACTTGATCAAAATAAAAAAAAAACCGAAACCAAAAACTGTTCTGTCTTTAGTAGGATCCTGCTTTTAAGCAAGATACATCTCATCTTTATCAGAAGCTCTGTCTGATCAGAGAGAGGATCCTGCCAAAAACATGGGAGAGATTTGGCTAGAACTAAATGCAAGAAGTCAGTGGTAAAGGGAAAAAAGTCCAATGTCCGCATATTTACTCTGTGTCAGACTTTGTCTTCACTGGAGTTACTTTAGCTTTCACTATGCACCTCAGAGCAGAGCTTGATGCTGGAGTGTCCGAGCTTTTGCAGTCTGGTTCGAGTATGCACCGAGTAGACTGGGTAGCTGAATCAGTGTGTCTGGGGAGCAGAAGTGTGAGTGTGAGTGTGAGTCAAAAGTCGCACATACTGGATGAAAGAAATCCACTTGGTTCAGAGAGCCCTGCCACAGTTCCCGCACCGTCTGGGGAGGCAGCAGGGCGGATGGGCTCGTGTGCTTGTCCATCTGGGGACCTGTCCTGCCCTGGCCCCAGCACATTCCCGGGCAGGGCCTCGTATCTGGAGGGTGGCACCAGCCAGTGGATCTCTCGGTGGGATCACCTGCCCTGCGGATCTCAGTGGGGTCTCGCTGCTTCTCCCCACAGAAACAGTATCAACAGGCAACCTGTGTTTCAGACTGGAGTCTGCTTTACTGGGGATTTTGGTGATTCACATTCCTTCCTTTGTTTCTGCCTTGTTTCTTATTTCTGTTTTGTCAAACGCAGCACAGCAGTTGTGTCTCAGGGACATCTTATTACCATACAGAGTTTTATAGCGAATGAATAATTGAACTTCTGCAATGCGTTTTAGAGCCAGGCTTGCAAAATCTCTGGTATAGCGAAGGGTCTGATTGCCGCGCAAAGGAAACGTGAGCAGTCCTGCCCTGCATGGGGCAAGGTAGTGAATGCACATATTCTGGTGAGAATTTCATGTTCTGTGTTTTGCGAGACATACTCGCGGCACTGCTCGCACGGCTCCAGCCTCTTTCCCCACACTCTGTCACAGAGACTGCATGGAATGAATAGCCAATGCCATGCTGTGGCAGCTCGGAAGGGGAGGGGGGCCTTTGTCATGCAGATTAAACCACTTGCATTCCTACAGGCAGAGACATTCTTGGCAGAGTCTAGGATCTTTCTGTAGCTTTTCTTCTATCGTTAGAAGGTTCACCAATGTTATCCCTATTCCTTGTTAATATAGGTGTCTAGAATGAGCTTGCATTTAATTCAGAGACTACATTAACTGCACAATGGTTCTATTTATAAAGATGTATAGAGAGCACTGTTAGACAGATACAGGTGGGATGACAAAGAATGATACCCTTTGCTTTCAGTGGTTATGATGTTTTCCTCTTGCACTGCATAGGAATCCCAAGGTTTCCCAAGGCACTTGTTGATGTTAAATACCCCTGACTTTCAGACTGTCTTTACTGGGTAATAAAAATAGAAAATGTTCTTACCTGGTGTAGTGAACTTAACTGGTCTGTTTTACACCTGTGTGTAAAATGTTACTGGTGATAAGGCAGGATTATACCCTGAGATAGTTAATGGAAGGAAATCCCTGCTGGAAGGTGGTCAGAATCTGACCCTTCAGGTTGGTGGCACAAGCAAGAGAACAACCCGGGAGTTCTGCCCTTCTTCCCAGTTCCATGATCAGCCCATGTAGCAGCTCTGTTGCTCACTCTTCTGCTGCAATATTGATGGCTTAGACATTTACTCCACGTAACAATGTGCCTTGGAAATTGTAACACAATAAAAATATTGGGGGATTGTCTGAGTTGTTTCTTATGTGCAGCATTTTCAAGCTGTCTGATAAAGTTCTTGATGTAATTTCAATGTACACAAAATCACACAGACCACTCTAAGAAAATAATACCACGGACCCTATATGAATGACATTCATATGCATCAGCAAAGCCCACGATACCCTACTTGAACATAAGAATCTGTTACAGGGCTGTCATTGTGGGTGTAAAAACAAAGAAAGTTACTAAAAAACAAAGAAAATGACTATTTCTTATTCTTGGAAAATATTATTGAATTATTTTTATTAATATTTTCTGGTAACTTCCAGTGGAAATTATGCAAATGACTGTCATGGAGTACTCCAGGTGTCCTGGTTCATGAACTTAAAAAACAAAAGTTGCTTTGCTTTGATTCCCAATGCACACTTTTCACCCTGATGGGCTAGAGACCAGATTTCTAGATTTTGCCTAAACCCCTTTTTCTTAGGAAATCCACTAATTTCCATTTCATACTAATCACCCTGAGTTACTCCTCAGTTTAGAGCAAGAAGTACTGATCAAAGAAGTCATGCTTTACTTTTTACAGAGATGAAGAACCACTCAACAATGTCACAGGTTCTTTATTGTAGTGGAAAACACTGTGTAACTTGCTTTAGAGGATGATACTTCTGGATTTATCAAGATCCTTAGAGTTTCTGAGCAGTTCAGGAAGGGAATAAATGAAGAGGAACTTCAGAAACTATGAGCTTTAATTTTTTTCCTACTACATCTTTTTCAGGTTTTAAGAGCTTTTAATTGCGTACTGGAAAAGGATTGGAACACAGTGTGCAAGTAAGGGCATTAAAAAATGATGGCATCACTTTAAATGCCACATTCTAAAGTCAGATAGTTACTCTCAAACGGAGCACATGAATTCTGTAGTCTCTAAGCAGCCAGGGACCCCGGTATTAGAAAACCGGTCCACATCATTGTCAGCTCCAAATCTCTGCTCAGAAAACTGAAGTGAAAATTATTCTCATTCAGAAGGCATTTGTAGTCAACAGTTTATTCCAGTTAAATGTTTCTTTAATTATTTCAAAGCATATCTTTCTATTTTTATCACTACTGATCAGCCAAAACAAATCAATTTGTGTGTTAAATTAAAGACCTTCCCATTGAATTGAATTAGTTTTTAGCCAGACTCTCATTTCTAACTCCCAATACAGCTAAGACACCTGCCTTGTAGCAGATAATAGTTTCTATTGCTTAATATGCACAGATATCCTGGAATACAAGAGAATAAGGATTTGGAGGGACTTATCTAGTAGGTTCAAGTAACAGCTCTTTTACTGGGTGTTCATGTTGGTTTTGTTTTGTTTTTTGTTTTTTTTTAATAATGGAAAGAAAAGTAAGCCAAGGGAACACTTTTTTATTATTAAAGGTAGGGGATCTAATCCAAATGTCATGAAATGAAGAGCTTTTTCCTCTGCATTTGGCAATCTTTGGACCAAATGCCAGGCTTGCAAAATGCAGCATTTTGTGACAGCAGTCTCAACCCCACCGCCTGATTTGGGGCTGCAGTTGCTGCCCAGATCAGCAACTCAAAGTGTGCTGCTGACAGTCTCTTTCTGGATGAGAATCATGGTCCTGTTTGCCTTTCCAGGCTGTAGCTGGGAACTGCTGGGTTGGGTTGGGAGACCTCTGGTAAGAGTGGGCATCTTTCCCTGGTTGGACAGGTGCCTGCTGTGTGATGGTGCAGAGGGCTGAGGCAGGCAGGGGAGCCTGCTGGTGCTGCAGGGGTGCCACCATAAGGACATGGGCATCGTTGGCAAGAATCCTCACACAGCAGGTCTGAGAACGAGAAAAGGGACAGTCATGCTATTTTTCACTGTTTTAAGGCATATTCTTTCACACAGATTTTTAATAATGTAATTGCTGACTTGCAACTGACCAGCTAACAGCCACAAACATGAGTTCTCGCTGCTGAAAGACAGCCCTGGTGACTGAAGTTATTGCTTCTGCTTCAGGGAATGATCAGCAAACCCCTTCCCCATGCAGTGCTGGCAGCCTGCCTCCTCTCTGGCCAGCAGGATCACTGTCTCTCAGGTGTGAGACTGA
The DNA here is from genome assembly GCF_017639235.1 of Corvus kubaryi. NCBI lineage: Eukaryota > Metazoa > Chordata > Aves > Passeriformes > Corvidae > Corvus > Corvus kubaryi. The sequence goes on along the minus strand of NW_024581116.1, from coordinate 13,460,447 downwards.
GCTACTTGGAAAGAGTGTGGGACTCCTCAGAGCCTCATCTCTGCCCAGCTTTATTGCACAGGCAGTAGTCTGGAAAGATTGTTAACATTGACTGAATGTGCTGGGATCACTGTGGCCGCTCTGCAGGCTCCGAGGCTTGTCTGCACCATGCTGGGATGTTGAAGTCCTTGCTATGCACTCTGCTGCCCTTTCTAAGGTGAAGCTTGTTACCTGGAAAAGGAAATTTATTAAACCTAAAGCTGATCAAAGCTTCCACTTCCCATACTGTGAAGATTTCTCCTAAGGCACACTCAGTCCATGATGCGTTGTCTCCTGCAGACTGCACACTTAAAAGCAAGCAACAGATGCACAGCTTTCACCCAGCTCTGAAGAGCATAACCTAAAAAAGACTTATGAAAAGTTGTGAACCAGCACAGAAATGCCAGGTGTGGGTATGACTGGGTCCTGCCTCTACTCAGACACTGGGACTTCTGGTGAAATGCATCCATGAGCAAAGAGTGGTCACCTGCAGGCTGCAAATCTGGAAGTTTCTTGAGGGTGAATGATGGAGTAAATCCCCAGAGAGACCTGTACATTTGGTCTGACCTCTAGACAGAACTCATAAAACATTTATAAATTCTCTGTGCTGCCTTTCTGAAGGGTCGTGGTTTCCTCTACAGCAGTGCAAAGCCCTTCCCTCTGCATCTTGCCCCATCGGTTCCCATGCTCCAGCTGGGGCTGTGGGCTCTTGGCTCTCTTTTAGCATTTCAGTTATTTTATCTGCTCAGTGAGCAAACATAGGGTGTCTGCCTCTCCTTTCTTGTCCAAGCCCATGAAATGTGCATGAGGTTGGAGAGCTGGATGGAGAGGCCGGACAGCCAGTCTGTTAGCAGGGAGCCCTCTAAAACCTACCCTGGAGGAGGTGGCTCTGCCCCACCATGGCCAAGGAAGACAGGACACGTGTGAGCCTGCACAGCAATGCTCAAAGGGCTGAATTCCCTTGGTGTTTGTGTTTCAGGATGACTAAGGAAATGCAAGCTGTGATTAAACCTTGTGTTTAAGTGTGTTCAACACTGCAAAATAATGTCCTTGTACAAAACCAAAAGCAAAGACAACCTTTCTTGAGACTCTCTAGTTGTAATTATCTTTGGAACAGCAGAAAGGGAAGAAAAATCATATTGTTCTTTCCATTAGTGGATGTCCTCCATTGAAGGACATTATCACAACTGAGATTTGGCAGTGGAGGTGAGCTGAAGCTGGAAGAGCAGATGCTCAGGTGGTGTAAAATGGCTTTAGTTTAGTGGAAATCAGTGGATTTTCATTGCTTTACCCTTTAAGATCTGATTCATAAGCCCTGACACCTTGTGTCCTGTTTCTGACTGCTAAAATCACTTTTTCTCTTAAATAACTCTTTTAGGGTGTTGTAAAAGAACTTTCACTAAATTTAACAAAGAGAAAATTAAAACCTTGTGAAGTAACAGTTTTAATGCTCTGGCTAGGATTTTAAATAAAAACCCAGCTGGATCACAAAACCAGACCTTTCTTACATGAAAAACCCCCATCACTTTTGTTTTTAGAAGTAATTATGTGGCACAAATTCTTCTCATTTGCCAGTATCTCAAAGTCAGCCCTGAGATAAAGGCTTACCTAATGTACTGGGTTTTTTCCCAGACCATGTCTGTCACATCCCATCAGCATCCTGAAATGCTTCCCGGCCCCTTCCCTGCCCGGTTCAGCTGTGGTCGGTGGCTGAGAGGAGAGGAGGTGGGAGCTCTCCAAGCCTGGCAGTGCTGTGCCTTGCTTGCTGCTGGCCCCTTGCCCCACAGCCGTGACATCTCCCTTGGTCTTGTCATCCTGGAGTCTGAGTTCCTGTAGGTTATATCCCTTCTGCCTTGTGTTTGGTTGATGTTTGTGTTTTTAACTCAGTATCTCAGGTGAGGCTGAACTGGCTGTGACAGCCCTCAGTGCTGCCGGTGTGGTGGGTGGAAAATCCCGTCACACAGAGCAGGCCATCCATGTCTCCACCCCAAGCACAGCTCTGCTGCCAGCTTGCTTGTGTCACCACCTTGCCCCCAGATGATCCTCACCTTCAGCAAAAGTTGGCTGAGTATGAAGCTGTGCCAGACCATCTCTTCAAAATGCTCATGGCAGCACTTTGAAGAAATGTAAGAGAAAGAGATGAACAGATTTCATAGCCCATTTTTTTCCAAGAGTGTAATAAGCAAAGCTAGATATTAGGGTCTCAGCATACCTCACACAGTTTGGAGAGAATGAAATAACACAAATAATATTTCCACAAGTGCAGATACCCACTCTTGGACCAGCTGACTCCCAGAGGTCCCTTCCAACATCCACCCTTCTGTGAACCTGTGCTGGGAGTCTGGTGCTGTTGGTAGCAGGGATGCAATCACCACCTCCAGGTACCATGTGCTCACAGAGGGCTTGACCTTCCATCAGAGTCAACACTGTGGCTGTGCTGAAGAGGGGCACAGCCTCTGCAGCACATGCACAGAGACTTTTATTTCCTGTTCCCCTGCCCCTGGCTGGAGATGTGTGGGACTGCTTTTCCCTCCCAGTGTACCGATGATGTCATTGCAAGCACCATGACATCATCTTTCAGGAAGAGAAAGAGGAGCAGGTCTTGCTCTTGCCATACCTGCCCAAGTGGGCTTGCTGCTGGAGTGTCTTGGGAGCTGATGCAGAGTGAAACTGTCAGCAGCCCTTATAAAAATTCTATACCACAAAGATCAAAAAGGAATTAAACCCATCAGTGGATGAAATCGTAAGGTTGGAGTAAACTGAATTTGAACACTATCAGATTTGGTTCAATGGTATTTTTAATTGAAGACTAAGTAAATAAATAAATAACATGATTTCATGCAATTTTTGGCCAATAGTAAAAAAAATCTTGGTTCTTGGCCATGGAAAACCATCTGTCTTATACCCAGCAGGGGTTGGCACCTAAGTGATCTTTTTCTTTTTTTTTTCACTCTCGTTCTGCTTGTAGTATGGGTTATTCCTTACCCTGGATTTCCTCTCTCTCTGCCTCCTGAGAGGCTGAACCAGTCACATATGTCAGGTTTCAGCAGGCAGCAGGCTGCCTGCCCAGATACCAGATTTAATGAAAATTCTGGTTTTTCCCATCCAAGCAAACCAGTTATCATCCCCTATCTGTGCAGGAAAGGCGTGATAGTGTCTCAGGCCGAGAGCTGTCTCATCAGTGACAGACCCCTGGCAAAGGGCTGTCAGGGATAGCGGTGTGTTTGTGAGTGTCCTGCCCTGCCTGGATCCGGAGGATTTACTGTGCTTGCTGCCATCTTTATGAATGTTCCCTTCATTTCTATTTCCTACCTCAGTATACTATCCTGTCACACAAAATGATACAAGCTATTAGTACCACAACTGAACTGTAAATGGTGCATATATATATATATTTAGGTGTACAATTAGAAACACCATAACCCTCAAATTTCTTTTTTTTTTTTAATTTTTATTTTTCTGTTTTTTCTCTTCTCTCATCCTTAATGAAAGGGTTTCTTTCTCTGGAATTTAAGAGGTGAGGTTCAAAATTTGTAGTATTTAGTTGATTGATTTTAGTATGCCATTACTATTATTCCTCTACCTTTGTCTTTTAAGATAGAAGACCAAGAGTTGCTTTAATAAAGGAGATGTCCTTGGCACCAAGATAGCCTTTACCACAAGAGACACAGTACAGCCATAATCTTGTCCAGTCATAATCCAGTCCAGCCATAGCAAAACTCAGCCAGCTGCCTCATAAAATTGCAGGTCAGAGGTCAGAAAGACTCACAAGAAATAAATTAAGGATACAAGAAGAGGGAGGTAGAAGAAAAGAAGGAAAGTAAGTAATAAAATTTTGCAAAGTTCAAGAATGTTTTCTTCTTTCTACCAGGCCCTTAAGTGGGGCAAGGATGCTGTGGTATCAGCAGGAAGGACCTCTGGAGAGCAATGGGTCCAAGCCCTGCTTGGTCAGGATGACCCACAGCAGGTCACATAGGACTGTGTCCACTTGGGTTCTGAGTATCTCTAAGGGTGGAGACTTCAAAATCTGTTCCAGTGATCATCCACCCTTACGGTAAGAGGAGTCTTTTTATTATGTTTAAACATAATTTCCTGTATTTCAGTCTGTGCCCAGTGCCTCTGGTCCCATCCCTGGGTGCCATGGAGAAGAGCCTGGCTGTGTGCTCTTTGCTCCCTCCCCATCAGGTTGTTAAAGGCATTGATAAGATCCTGCTGAGCCCTCTCTTCTCCAGGCTGAACAGTCCTGCCTCAGCCTCTGCTCACATGATGAATGTTCCAGTCCTTTCATCACCATTGTGGCCCTCACTGGATTTGCTGCAATGTGTCCACATCCTCCCTGTAGTGGGGAGATTCTCAGCTTCCAGGTTCTGTAACAGCAGCATGGGTTTTGCGTCAATTCCTCTATGTGCTGTCAAATAATAAAATAGCCATTGCTCAGCAGAGTAATTTTTGAAAGAAATTAGTTCATAGGCAAGGCCATTTTAGGCTTAAATTTAACTTTTGTGTGGGAGTGACTCTAAAGGTGTCTGTGTAATGGCTGCACTGGGATACACATCTTCACACAGATACTTCATGGATTTGTTGAATGTACCTCTGTACATGAATAACCAAAGCACTAATAATGTGTGCAAAGGAATGGAGGCCATTTGGAAACCTGTGTAATTTTGATGGAGCATAGAATGGATAATATTTTTTCTCTGGCCATGTGCTCTACCAGACTAGTCCATTTTAGTCATCCTTGAATAGACTTTGATCTTTTACAAATGTACTTGATATTCAAATTATTTTGCCAGTGGTTAAGTAAATACATTTCATCTTAGAATTAGCTTATGTTCCCAAGATAATCCATTGTTCATGCTGCAGGAAAAGTCACCCAGCTCATACAATGTGATTTTTGTTTTCTGTGCATTTGACTGCCAGTTCTTTCATGCATTTCAGTTTGGCGAGGCACACATTTCCTGAAAGCCGTATGATTAATGTCTGTCTCCAGAAGTATTTATGATGCTTTTCTTATGGATGCATTAGCAAAAAGTTAGTTAGTAGAAACATTAGTTGAAAGTGAACAAGGTCCTTAGTGTGCCATCTAAGCATCAAAAGGTGTAAAAGGGATATGATCCAAGCAATATATACCTGTCAAGGCTGTAAGAGCTCTCTTTTATTGCAAAACAAAATATCAGTGACTGTGGTGATTCTCAACTGAGACCTACCAGAGCATTCCCAGAGCTCTCTCACAGCTGTGTTGTCTGTTGAACAGCACCACAGCTCTTCCATCTGGCTCACCAACATGGTCAAAAGTCAGTCTTGTTGGTGTCCAATTGTAACAACACAGATATAGTGACATCCAAGTTTATTCCAATATTTTTTTCCAATACAAAAGGTAGATATGTTTGTATCTAGTAAGGCTATTAAGACTTAAAGACTAGCCTCGGGGCATTTATGATCATACATGTGCAAAGAAGTTTATTCCTGAAGAAAATCACTGTTACAATACAAAAGAGTGGCACTAAAATGTAGTTATCTCCAAAAGAAAAAAGATCGTGCTTCTCCATTGCCAGGGTTGGGAAGGAGGAACGACTCCATTATATGACCTTATTATATGATTATATGAATCAGCAATCCAATGTCTTTGTGGGAAAAGGTGTCTCTTCTGTGGAAATGTGTAAATGTCTCTTTTTCCACTTTTGTAATAGAAAGAAGTATTGAACTGACCTGAGTTTTCCTCTTCTTTAAAACAAGGATATGGTTACTACATGTCAATTAAGAACTTGATCTTTTCCAAATATATTTTGGATATTAAAAGCCTAGTTCAAAAATATTGGCTTCAGGTTTGTATATTCATCCAGCACCCAGTACAGAGTGATGCAGGTGTATTGTTGGGAGCCTGAGGTGCCACACCATAGAAATAATGATTGCTCATCAGAGTGCTAATGTTGCTTTGCACAGTTTAAATAAACTGTGTTGAATTAACAGCTCCTTGGGAGAGCCACTTATTTTAAGGTTGTTTGTTCTTCTGCTGCAATTATATCACTGTAGTTTAAATGACTAAACACTTTGAGACACAGGCCAAGCTTCAGAGGTATTGTGATGGATACTTTGCTGAAGTCAAATGATCAGCAGTTACTGCTATGACTAAAACAAGAATATTTCTTAATATTTGGCTTAGTGTAGTATCTAAATAAAGGTTCAGGATTATGTCTTAGGGACCAAATTCTTCTGGAAGGAACCAGTGAGGTTCCATCCTCCTTTTTCACTCTGTCACCCTTCTACTGAGCTGGTTGAGGAAACTACCAATGTCCTTGTGTCATTTTGAACTTTCCAGCTCCCACTGGCATCACTTTATATAGCACAAAGCAATTTGTTTTCATTACAAAGGACATTAAGGTGACGTAGCTGAAATTGTTCTGTGCCCTAAATCTATATAATTTGTTGCTCTTGAGCAATTCAGCTCAGCTTCCATTAGCACAGACTGACATCAACAAACCATTTCATCTTCCAGGTCTGTCACATCAAGTATTTTTTACAGCACTGTTATAACTTCATTTCAGAAACTGACTGTGACAAAGACAGGGCTGCATTAGACTCTGTGTCAATAGCAATCTGATTTGCTTCTCAGAAACTTCATTAGCTAAAAATAAATTAGCAAGTGGCATGTGTACAGCATTGGCAGTTCAAAACCACTGAGAAATGAAGTGCTCTGACAAAGCAGTGCATGCCCCAGCAGCAGCACCCTTGGCCACCGACGAGTCCTTAGCAGTGCCATGAACGTTGCCGGTCCCATTCCCTGTCTGCTCTTACCAGCTGCTAGGAGAACATTTGTTTTCAGACCAGTGTTCCCCAGAGTTGCTTATGTTCCTGTCAGGTGCCTGCTTATCAAGTGTTTGGGCAAACTCAGGTTTCACATAACAGGAGGTTAAAATCCAAGGAAAGCAGCATCATGGAGTAAGATGGATGCAGGCTTTTTTGGAGGAAGTGTGGCGAGGAGCCTCAGCAACCACCACAGTATGAAGGCTGCTGGTGGTTTCTATGGTCTGGAGGCACTGAAAAGGGCTGAGACAAAAATACCCACTTTCTCTATGTTTTTGTTAACACAGTGCATTACTTCTATTACTTCAGTGCCTCTCTGCCCACGAGACAACTCCTTTGCATTTTTTAAGCCCATTGAATGCTTGTGGTGCATTGAATGCTTGTGCACTGGTTGCTCCAGAGCCACTTCTAAGATACAGCTCTTCTTAGTTTGGGTCAGACCAGCTTTGAATTTGACTTTCTTCAAATGCCTTGCATTTTAGAAGTCTCAGTTTGCTACATGTTCCAGATCTTTCTGCCCTGCCCAAGAGTTGCTGCATTTGAAATTTTACCAACAGTGACTTTGTGTCTTAGGGATAATGGATAAAAATTTTGAAGAGGTACCAAAATCCTGCTGGTTGTCACAATATCCCACAGATAACAAATCTGTTTGATGAAGAAAACTGTTTTCTGAGCTGTTAAATAGTCACTTCTTTATTGACATAATGCTTTACTCATATTGTATATTGACAATTTCTAATCAGAATGCCAATATGGTGCTCAGAAAGAAACCTTGCAAAACTCTATTATGTCTTTGCAGTTATAAATCAAACACATAATCTCCTCAAAGAATTAGATATTCTCTTTGACAGGTCTTATCTTCTGTAATTACATTTCTACTCTTGTCCCTCAGCAGTTTTTTAGTTTTTTGTCTAATACCCCAACTTGCTGTCCTTCAGCTGTTGAGGTGCTAACCTACTTGTGAATTTGCTGCTACAACAGCCTTCACCTAGGCTTCACAACCTGCTCAGGAAGAGAAGGTTTATCTGACAGATAGTACCAGCAAAGTGGGCATCCTGTCCTTTCCTTGTCACCTGTCCTGCCATCTAGGGCCCTTTCTTCTAGATACTTAGTTTTCTTTATAAATTTCCTCCAGTTTATAATATTGGATTTTGACACCACAGAAGGCATAAAATCGGGTGGACTAAATATCTAATTGATGTCTTCCTTACTTTGTTCACTGACATTTAAAGGGCATTTTAACTGTGCCCATGTGGAGTCACAGTGCTGGCACAAGCACCCATGGGAGAGGGGAGTATCCTTGGGGACACTGCACAGCCCCTCACCAGCACAGCAGACCAGACCCTGCTCACACTGGTTTTAATGTCAGTACAGTCCATCCAAATCAGTATTCTCAGACTTGTTGAAATTACCTCTTGTTTGGGTTCCTTCACTTAACCAGCACTCCTCTGAGCACAGCTTCCCCCCAGATTAGCAGCCAAACTTGACGTGTTTCTGTTCAGAGCTGCACTAAGATGATCAATTTAAAATTAATAACCTTCCTTAATACACACACTGCAGATGCTCCAAAATCACGTCTAACACCTGCTCACCCATTCTCAGATGAGGCAGCAGTAGTTTGGAATAAGAAATGTCTCTCATTTCTGTGTGAAGTGTCTGTAGTGACAACTACCTTAACCTTCTAGCAGATGCTCAGCACACCCACAGTGAGGATGAAATGTTTGTGCCTGCAGAAAGTAAACGCTACCTGTATTTTTTTCCCAGACTCTGAGAGGTCCAGAGGTTCACTGCCTTTCCCGTGTAGAGATTTGTGTTGTGCACCCTGCAGAGGAACCCTGGCAAGTGGAAGGGCTGCCTGAGACTCAGCCTAGGAGCTGTGGCTTGTAGCTCACTTTTGCACCAATCTGGGTATCGTGACATATAGGAAGCCTATAAAAAGGTCTTGCACAGCAGCCCTCAGTAAAGATTTTACTGGTTATCCTTAAGTGCACAGAGGCTAGCATGGGGCAATTTGGCCAAAAGTGAGGAGGAATACAGAGGAGAAAGCTGCAAAGTTCTTTACAAGTTCAAAAACAAGCTCAAATACCAAAAAAAGACCTATTTTCCCCCAATGTATAAGAAACAAATCTTGTCTTGTTATTGTCTTCACAATTAATTAACTATACTGTTCTTTTCTGTATTATTTTGTTAGCTTAATCCTCCACTTCATTAAGCACACTACAAACACTACATACTCCCAATTTTTTTGTTAAGGTCCCTGCCAGCCAGAAAGCGTTAGGACCAAATCTACACTGCTGAGAGTGGATGGTTGGATGGTCAGCAGGTTGTCTCTGCCCAGGTTCAAGAAAGAGAAATAAAGACTGTGCAAGCCATAGGCTGCTGCAGATCAAAAGATGTGAAGACAAACAAGAATATAGTAATTTTTCACCGTTGCCATAGAAATCCTCATTTTCAAGAAGCACCTGTTCTTTCTGTGACCTGGGATAGCACACCCTGGTGTCAATTAGTCCCCTGTGAGCTTGACTTACATTTCTACTAGGTTTCACTGCTGCCTCTCACACCTCTCATGGGACTGCAGAATGATATTTAGAACTGTGAGGAAGTTAATGCCAATAAAAAATAAGGTGACTGATAGTGGATGCTTAGAAACGTACACAAAAGTGTGAAAGCTGTATAACTTCCCCAGGAGGCTTTGCCAAGGAACTCCTGAGTCAATTATGGTATCCTTGTGATTAATAATACTTGATATATTCTGTCTTCCATCAACAATTTCCCTTCACTGTTTGAACACATACAGTTGTGACATCCACCAATGCCATGTCTCAGTGAGCTCCCCAGTTTAACAACACACTCTGTGTACTTCTTGTTTTTGAATCTGCCACTAGAACATTTTAGGGGAGGTTTCCTAGCTTATTATTATCATAAGTAGTAGAAGTAGTAGTAGTAGTAGTAATAGTGTGAGAAGTTGAATCGTATTCCCTGTTAAGCTACCCTATGTGCTTTGAGGTTTTATAAACCCTAACATATTCCTCATGGTCCTCTATTCCTTAGGTTGAAGATTCCATACCTCTCTCAGGTTCTTCCCTGTATCACCCTTGGTCCACTTCTTTGTGTTTTTCTGCTGCTACTACGTTGCTTTGGAAAGAGATGCCAATGCTCACTGTAGAGATTTATGATAAGATGCAGCAATACAATCCTTGCATTATTTTCTTGGCTTTTTTCTCAAATTGTTTTCTATAATTTCTGAGTAGTAGTATTAAAATTAGCCTTTTCAAACTGATTATGAGCTTTGAGTAGACAGTTTAACAAACCTCTCTAAGATATCTTTCCTGAGTGGTAGGAAGCCAGCCAGAGCCCATCACTGTGTGCATGGAGTTAAAGTTGTCTTTCCAGTATGCATTATTCCACATTCATCAATATCACGTTTCATCTGGCTTTTTATCATCCAGCCATTTATTGCAAGGTTGTATTACAACTCTGTACAGTCAGCTTTCAGTTTTATTGCTTTGAATCAGTTCATATCATCATCAATCTTTGTTCCTCACTCTTTCAAATCATTTATGAAGATGTTGTCATATGATCCATATGGTTCGTATGATCTAAATTATGGAAGAGATTCCTGTGGGACTTCTCTGGTAATCGCCCTTGTCCAAAAACACTGCCTGCCTGTTCCTACCTTTTATTTTCTGTCTTTTAATGGTGATTTGCTCAAGCAAGGTCCTTCCTTCTCAGGAAGTTTAGGAGGGGACAAGCTTGCAGACTTACCCAGAGTAAGTGAGCATGAGACAAAATGCACCTTGTCGGCTCTGCACAGAAGAACTCAGCTGGGTCAGCTACATGGAGTGTTACTCATGCCTTACACCAGCCAGAAGATCACTATGGGATAAGAGAGAAAAGTGTACGAAAGATTGGTATTTTAACTTTTTGAACAAAAAGGGTTGACCCTGAAGTGTTTGCACCTGCTTGCTTGGGCTCTCCTGGCCCCATTCTTCAAAACCTGTCCTAATCTAATGGCACCTGGCAGAAGATTTGAATGTACATGAAACTCCTGTGGGCTGGTTCCTGAGTATGTGTTTGACCAGCAAAGGGCCAGATGCCTGGAAATCACAGGGACACTGCTGTCCCCAGTGCTGGCAGTGCTGAACAGCACACATCTTTTGCAATGAGAAGCGAAAAATTTCATCAGGACAGGTTGAAGATGTTACTGGTTTATGGATCTGCTGTGGAAAGTTTGGAAGAGCTTCCAGAAGAGCAAAGGAAAGAGGCCGTGCTGCCTGTGCCCATGCCTTGCTGCCATGAGCCAGTGATGATGTGCGGCAACACCAGCTCACAGTCCCAGAAGCACTTAACCACCAAGGCTCCTGGATTTTGTTCTTCATGGCTGCCTGGGTCTGAGTGAAGAGCATGCATCCACCCAGGACCACGCTCATCCCCATAGCCTGAGTGTTGGTGCAGGCCCCCTTCGGACATTCTAGTGGCAGTAGAAAGAAGAGCAAGTTTACACTGTGTTTCCCTTTGAAGCCAAAACTGAAGAAGTTAAGTCCTTTAATTTTTTCTTGATGTGTCTAATTTTCTTTACATGGGCTGACACACACTGTAGTGCCTTTATGCCCTCTTGAGAATGTGGAGAAGCTGTCTCATGCAAACACTTCTTGTTAATAAATGTAATACCTCACCTTCAGTGAATACTGAATGGTTCAGAGGTCTTTGAATAGGTAATTCTGTTATCTGCTGTTATCTTGCTTATGAAATCCTATTTGTCTGTACAACACTTTAAGGTCTACCCAGCATCCCATTCTGATGTAAGAAATTTTATAACAAGCACAGGAAAAAAGCAATCATTGCTAAGAAAAAGTGGTTGTGATGTTTTTTTCCTGTAAAGATAACAATATTATTTTAAAGAATATAATAATGCAATAAATACCAAATGTTGCATTCAGTGATAATCTGTAGAACTTTTACTCCTGTAGTGAGTTTTGGGTCATTGCTTAGGTACCCTGAGGCTGTTGTGCAACAGGTAACATAATTCCTCTGCTCTGGGTGATCTGGTGGCCTGAGCCACTGTGTGTGCCTTGCTGGATTCAAGGTCTGTCTGCTCCAGAGCTCACCTGTGGATGCACAACTGGAGTCAAGCAAAGCCAAAGCTACAGGAGATGCCACAGAAATCAGTGTCACCTTACTTTCCTTCTGTAGATCTGGTCAAAGGAGTTCAAGATTATAAACTCTTAACCAGAATGTCTCACAAGAAGCTCATCAGAAAGAGAAGGGTTTCACTTTCAATTATACTCTGTGGTGAAATGGGAGCTTGAGGTGATGTGGTTGGGTAATACCCAGTCCCGATTTGGAAAATTCTGCCACCAATCTCGAGGAATACAAAACTCACTCATTAAAAAAAAACAGAAAAATGTAAAGCATAAATGCTGCTCTACCTGACCAGGACTCAAGTGAGCTGTGCAGGCATTTCAGACCCACACCCCACTGTTCAGTGGGTCTGGTGTTTACAAATGTAAGCAGTGAAGGTGCTCCTTGAGGTGAAGATGGTTTCCTGAAGCCTGGAGAGACAGCCCAGTGCAGGCCAGCTCTCACAGGCACACTGGATTTTAGAGGCCATTAAACATCACTACTGGGCCACAACTCCCTGCACCCACAATATTTAACCCTCAATTTCCCTTTCCTCTTCTCCTCAAGATCCTGGGTCCCTCCTCATTCCTCACCTCTGCCATCTGTAATGCCTTAAGACTCCTACAATGCAGCACCTCCCACATCTCTTACTTGACCCTGAATTTGAATCTGTGGAGCCTTTCACGCCCCTGGCCCTCATCACTGCAAGAGCCACCCTCCATCACTCTTCAGCCAAGACAACATCCAGCTTCCCACTCACACAGCCCTTGGGCTGTGCAAAACCAAAGGCAGGCACCTTGGCTGCTCCCTGCTGTACATGTGCACCACTCTGCCAGACAAATGCTGTGCACATTGTCACTGGCCGAGAGCCGACCTGGGCTCCCCACAGCCTCATGGGCCACTTGGCTGCTCCTTGTGGCCTCTGGAGAGGCCACACGACTCCCACTCTCCCTCAGCAGCTGTGGGACCAGGGGAGTCGCCTCACGGACCATGCGCTGCACAGATTTTGTCCTATTTTCTCTTTCTGGTGCTGCATGGTCACTATCTGGGAGAGGGCTGGGCATGGCCAGGAGTTTGTATTGGATACTGATAGTCCTTCTGTCAGGGGTAGGGAAAAAATAAATTTTCAAGAGTTCCTGTGGATGTATTACCTTAAAGGGGGGATGCTAAGAAATTAAAGTAATTTCATAATCTAATGCTGACAAATCCAAAAGCTTTCCAGTAGAAAATAGCCCTGCTGAAACAGTATAAACTTATGCTTCTCCCCACTCTTGGCTTGTCATACATAAGAGTTGCAAAAATTGAGGTATTTTTTCCGATCCTGTTAATGTAGCCTACTAATTCTGCAGCAGGAAGCCTATGATACCAAGACTAAAATAAACCTGGATTTTAGAGGGGGAATGCATCAAGGAATAGATGCTATTTAATGAACAAAGCATCTAATTTTCAGGTAAATATTTGCAGTAATGTAAGAGGAGGGAACTGATCCATGAGCAGACTTGTCTCTGCTTGCTGAAGTCTTTCCTAAGACAGTAGTAGCTCCTCAGCATGGAGGATTTGGAAACTGCTTTAGAAATGGTGCTTGGCTGATATAAAGTCAGTATTTACATCTCTGAAACCAGGGACCTCAGTGCAAGTGCTGACAGACAGACAGCACCCATGGGCTCTGACTTGGACTTCAGAAGATGAGCTCTGCTGTCAGGCAAGAGCAGTGATCTTTGACCAAGCTAAAAAAAAAAGAATGCAGGGAAATAAAAAGCTTTGATTTGAGTGTTGAAGCAGAGTCAGTAAGAAAGCCACACCTGCAGTTTAAACCCTCCAAAGGGTAACCTTATATAAATATATTATATCAAACATCTTATAGCAAAAAGAATTTAGATTTGGTAGCTGAGTTTGCTTAAAGCAAACTAAATTTCCTGCTGTAGGATGGTTCATGTTCCTTGGCATTTGGTACATTATTCAAGGGAGGTAGCTTTGCCTGATGACAGTGTTTCAGTGTCGAGGTAGCAAGATGCCAAGCATACATAATGTTTTGAAGCTGCAGAAGAGGGCTATGCAGAAATGTGCTCTGCAGTCTGAAGTGTTTATTCCAAATGGTGGCAAACATGCAGGGTTGATTGCACTGACCTTCACATCTTGGCACACCTGGTAACAATGAAGGTTTGTGTCAGTGAGGGGGTGAACTGTTTTTCCATACCAGGCACACCACAGACACTGCCATGGAGCAGCCTTGGGGAAGGAGCTGGGGATGAGCCCTCCCTGGCATGGAGCGGTTCCCTCATGAGCTGGCCCAAGCAGGTGAAGTGAATTGCCACCTCAAAACTTTCACCTGTCTTTCCTTAGGGCAAGGCGACTACTCCCTCTCTAACACAAGCATTCTGTTAATGTAGGCTTTAAGTGCAGCCTTAGCTTCTCAAAGCCTGTCTTGGAAACTACCTTGGGAATATGTAAAAGGTCGCAGATTTTCATTTCTTTATGACAAGGTGTTTTTTATTTTAAAGAGCAAAGAGGTCTTTGTGCATGAAAAATTTGCTCAGCAACTACCAATACCAGCCAGTTCTGAGGAAGTTATGTTCTGTGTAAAGCCACAGGGCAAGTGGGTGTGAATTATCCTACAGCTGCCTTGTTTTTCTGAAAGTAAACGGTATTAACTCATGGTGAACACTGTGTGATATGCTGGCAATGACTTTACATGAAGTGCTACTTTGCATCTCCCTCTGACTTTGGCATAATTGAACACTGTTGGACATGGGCTTCTATTTTACATGGCTCATTGGTTTATGTAGGAAAGCAGTTTTGGTGTTCTTCCACAGCTTTTGATGAATATCTCACACAACTGGATCTCTGGCTACTCCCTGCACTGAAGAAGTATCCGAGCAGTTTGTTCTGCTTCATAAGCTCTAATAGTTCAAATATGATGCTACATATTTGATTTTAACCAGAACAAGATCCACAAGAAAATAGAGCTTGAAGAAATCTTGGGATGCTTTCTGGTCCACCTTCCTCCTCCAAAACAGAACTGTCTCTGCCTGACAAAACACTGGTAAATATTTCAAGACAAAAGATCATTTGGGGCCAACTGTACCCAACCAGGTTATCAGACCTGGTCTGGATATGCCATCACCCATGTGTGTTTTGTGAGTACAGCTGAAGCATTTGTGTGTCACTGTAGTCTAGTACAGACACGGTCATGAAGTGAACTTTTAAATCCTTCCTCGAGAAGCACTGTTCTAGTCTGAGCTGTTGTCCTCTGGGTGAGAAGGGTGGAGGCACTCTGCAAGTGCTGTTTGATGCCCAGTGTGGCCGGCTGCTGGTTTGGTGACCAGTGAGATACTGCTCTGCCTCCCCCTCCCTCTTCCTAAGGCACAGGGGTCACTTTACTGTTGTATTTAGAGAAGGGTGTCCTATGGTGGTTAAGATATTCCAGACAGAATTTTAAAACTATTTATGCAAACATTATTTCCTGGGCCAGTGATGTTGACATGTGAATATAAATGTCCCATGGGTGTCTCTGAATGTTGTCACTGAATGCTGATGCTCAGACATGGTGTGACCCTCACATCTAGGAGGTGCCAGCAGCATCTGCTGTAATGCAGAACAACCATGAGTTTACACTATTAGTCAGGATCTGTGTCAAATGAAGCCTGGAAACAAGATCAATTTCCAGCTCTGCTGTGTCTATCTCACTTCGGCTCCCATTTACATTCTGTCCTTGTCCCTTCCCATGTAAGATTAGAGTAATAATGCAAGTCAGCCATTAAAGGCTGGTGCCAGGGGTAAGCAAATGAAATATATAAAACATCAGATGTAAAGCCACAAGGAAAAACTCCCTACAAATGCCGTCAATTTATCACTGCATTGCTCAGATAACAGTGGTACAAGTGGTGTTTGGTTCTCAGAGACATTCTCATGTAAGTTAAAGTAAATTCCCCAAATTGCGCATGGATTTATTTTCCATTTATCTACTTGTCTGGGTAGTCGCCCATCAATGTTCAGCTTAGTAGCACAAGAGCACCCTGCAGATAACTTTCCTACACCAGAGATCAGCTTGTTTTCAAAGTGATTGCAGACTGAAATCTGAGACAAAACATATGATTGATACTCCATGGTTTAGAGTCAAACTAATGCCTTATGATTCATCTATGATTTGTAAGTAAGTACTTGTGCTGATACAATGATGGGATTACTTGATGACTCGTGTGATTTAACATGTCTGCAAAGCTCGGGCATGTGTCATTCAACAAAACTTCCTACTGAGCCCATGGGTTCACTGCCTCAGCCATGCCCCCAGGCAGCTTCCCCAAACTCCTGCTGAGGAGGGCTCCCTTCTCCCATGCAGCCTGTCCTTTCTGAAGTCTAGACAGGCCTGATGCAAAGGGTAGAGTCACAGTTACATGTTTTCCAGGGTTTTGTTGTTGCAATTTCTCTTCTTCAACAAACAATTGCTATGGCAACCTTACTGCTGCTTAAGTCTTCTCACTTCCTATTTATTCTAAAACACAGCTACAAACTGTGATTGCTCCAAACACTGACATATTTAAGCCATTAAAATCTTCAGATGAGAAAGAGTAGGCAGGGAAATGTGATCAGCCCAGAGAATAATATGACCCTTCAAGACTTCATCTCTATGCAGACGTTATCTGAATTTTAGTCAGGAAATTGTAGTTTTCATTGGTGTTACGGTTTCTGATCAAATAAGGAAGGCTTTTCTGGTCACAGTCAGCTGCGACCTGGTGGGTATCAGCTCAGGGAGGAAGGATGCTGAGCATTTGGCTTTCCTCTTGGATGCTACAGCATGCCCAGGGCTAGGGGAGATGGAACTGCTTAAATGAAAATTTTATCAAAAGGCAATTTTGTAAACTTTTGCAAGATATAAGATGTTCATGTGTCAACCTGAGGGGATGCCTAAGAGGAAGGCAAAGAGACAAAAAAGGCCCCAAACAAGCCAAAAATTCAGGACAGAGCAGGACCTCATCTCCCATTCCCAGCAGGTTTTGCCACCACACACACCCATCCCTGGGCACCTGCAGGTCCACCCGACTGCTGAGCTCTAATGTGACACTTTCACCCTCCCCTTATTTTTTAAAGACTTACAATGATTCCTAAGATTCTTGCTTTTGTTTTCTTCAGCCTGGTTTTTTTAAGACCAATTTATTTGGGAATTTGAAGGAAAGATTCACCACAAGGATCTTCTGCAAAAGGTCCTTGGAGATTCTGAATGGGCTCTGTTTTAGAGCGCCCACCTCCCATCAGGCTGTGCAACATAGTGTCTGCTGGCTTCCCAAATCACTGGGATTTATTTTCTACATGAAAGAACAGCTTCTTTTTGTAGAGAGCGTAATTACGGTGTTGCTGAGAGAAAGGTTTGTGTCTCCCCTGTGCTCACAGGGTTCCTGGCCTACGTTATCTCCTGGTACAATCTAAGTGAAGACACTGTGAAGGAACATCTCAGACCAGCTTCTTAGCTGATGTTGACTGAAAACTCATCCCTTCTATCTTGGGCTGCCTACAAATGCCTAGATCTAAAATCTATTCCTAGGCCTGCTACACAGAATGAATTTGGGGAGAATAACTTGAATTGTCTGGGCCTGACCATCCAAGTATGCAATGTGAGGATAAGAGGAATTACTTGTTGGGGTTTACAAGATTCGGTGTAATCATGCTTTGAGATCTGATTAACAGGATAGAGTTCAAGCATTTATTGTTTTCTTTGGCTCACGTCTCTCCCTGTAAAAACAGTCACAGTGGTCATGCTCTAAAACTGTTTGTGTGTGAGGTTTGGTGCAAACCCTTAGAAGGAAATCAGAAGCCGTGGAAGGAAAATGCAGACAACTGCCTGGGGCGGGAAGAGGCTTTCCTGCAGAGGTGAGTCAGTTCCAGGGGAGAAGGGTGGCTGTGTCCAAAAATAACAATGCAGAAAACAGGCACACACCACTACCCTGACATTGTCCACTTGAGGAAGAAACTGGGTTTCATCTGCAACTTTTTTCTCTTCATTAAGCAAGCAGGTTTCTCATCTGCACTGAATGCTACCAGATCTGTGTCTGTATTCTTGAAACCCATGTTAACCTGGCCTTTGGAAAATACCCTGGCCACATTTTTCTTTGGGTCCAGAGGCACTTCAAACTGACCCCGAAGAGGAATTTATGTCCAATTTATATTCTCTTTCCTTATGTATTTCAAAGACAGGTTGATTAACATGCACTAGAGTTCATATTCTTGTAACTCTCACTAATCACTCTCTTGTGTTCAGGCTGATTATACCAAGCTCAGGATATTATGGACTCTGTTACTGTTTGGATAATGTGGTAACAAGCTTCTGTTCTTCAGTGTTCCTGCAGTGGCATTGCTACTGAAGAGCTTCTTCATCCTCTGTGACTCTCTAAGTAGTGCTGAGCATAACAGAAATATTATCCTGAATGCTTAACCCTTAGTATGTTCAAAGCAAAATCTAAACTATTTGGTGGGATTTTTTAACTAGAGAAAAAAATCACTTTAAAATATAGACTCTTTTTGTAGAACAGGATAACAAGATCTTCACATTCAAAAGTTGGCAGGTAAATTACCTTACATGAAACGAAGTCTAGTAATACCCATGACTGCCACTTAGACAGGAGTCTGGAAGCAGAAGCGAGACAGAAATGATTCCCCCTGCAGAGAACAGGCCCTGGCATTTCACATACTTTTGTCTGTCTCAGGAAGTGAGAGAGGAAGGAAGAAGATCCTCAGACAAGAGAAAGTAGTGCCTGTCTCACCTACAAGACGCCTAAACCCCTCATGCATCTGCTGGCCTGCAGGGAGCTGGCCTTCCAGCCTCCTTCCAGCATCCTCCCAGGGCCAGGGTACATGCCAGCCTCCTTCCAGCATCCTCCCAGGGGCATGGTACTGGCCAGCCTCCTTCCAGCATCCTCCCAGGGGCCAGGGTACTGGCCAGCCTCCCTCCAGCATCCTCCCAGGGGCCAGGGTACCAGCCAGCCTCCTTCCAGCATCCTCCCAGGGCCCAGGACAAGCTCCCAGGAAATAATATCTTCATGTGCCACAACAGCGTGGTCCAACTCATACAAACGGCAGAATACATGAGCCAGGGCCATGACATTTTGGGTCAGACTTGAGCCTGGTATGTCCCATGTACTATGGTGCAGGAAGGCATGAGGAACAGAAAGAGCTTCTGTTTCAGCTAGCTATGAATAATTAGACTCAGAAGGAAACAGAGCCTTCTCCATGTTTTCTCAACCTTCCTCCTCATCCTGGCTCATGTCAGAGTGGTCCACCAGGAGCATCACTGTACCATTCAGCATCTCTCTGGTCATTTATTTTCAGTTACAAGACAGAGTTTCTACATGAGGACCAAATTTAAAGCAATTCCACCTGCTTTTGTACTTAAAACACTAGGTGAAATAAGTCCTTTTTCTCCTTAACCATACCGTGCTTGTTAATACTGTTAGTAGGAACATGGCACAGGCACCTCATTTATCCAACCACAGTGCCTGTTCAGCCCAAACTGCTGCTTTTACATTGTGTAGCTGCTTATGGGCAGCTATTGTTCACCTAATGCCTCATCACAGGGATTGTCCAGTCTATCGCAAATGTCCATTTAGAGAAAGACTGTACCAGATGATGCTGGTATCATAGTAAGCGTAAATATGCTTCATTACACATCCAAATTTTAGAAGCAGTTGAGAAAAACACACACTAAATATTTCCAAGCATTTGTTGAGTGAAAATCTGTGTGTTTTGAGCTTTGCTGCAGATTGTTTTAATAGCACCCCATTTAAATAACCTATTTATCAACTGAGCACAGCTACTAATGACTTCAGTGCAAACAAGGGTGGGTTTTGATAAAACTAAGAGTTTAATGTTGAAACACAAGCTCTACCTGACCAAAAGGTAAGTATGGCTCTCTCCCCAGGACCTCTTTGAGGACTCCATTATCAGTAGGCTTGTTTTCTTGACATTGATTTAATTTTTATTAAGCTTGTCTTCTCTATGCTTTAAGAGGGCCTGACAGGAAGCTTTTCTCATTTAAAAAAAGAAAAAATAAAACGAATGTGTTATTACTGACTTAGATGCACAGGTCTTTAATACACATTTCCAGACTTTTTATCAGCCAATAATAGTAATAAACAAAAGGGCATTATACCTAGAGAAAAAAAGAGGTTGTTCATGCAAAAAACTGTATCAATGTGGGTCCACACTAACGAACAAGGAGGTGGATTTGTAGGAGCTGGAAGATGTGGGGCACTGGCATCACAACACAGCCACTCACTCCAATGCTACTGGTCTGAACCCAGTTTGTGCTGCATTCCTCAGGGCAGCCCAGTGGCTGGTGGGTGAGTGTTTAAAGGCCAAACCAACTGCAGAAGGGACTGACTTTTGTTAGCAGGGTTGAACACTGCATGGAAAGAGCTGTGAGCACCCCTTGGGCAGAGCAGACCCTGACTGTGGGCGCAAGGGGGCATGTGAAATGCAGAGAGAATGGGCAGGGACCTCACTGCCACTCACCATCTCCCTCCCACCCTCTCACCATCAAATGCAATCCCATCTTCAAACTCATGGGTGTTTTCTGTCTCTCTGCTTCCTCGGGGAGCCTTTTCAGACCCTGCCCACTCTAACAGGCCAGAATCACTATTTCGTTTTCAGCCTGAAGCTGTTCCTGAGCAGAGCAGCCTGTCTGCTCTGTCAGAGCAAGTGGTGACACCAGCTGTGTGATCCCTGAGCTTAATCACCATCCTTTTCCCTAGTGTTTGCTGCACTAATGGAGATCACTACCATCCCCACTCTCCCCTAATTTACTAGGCTAAATTAAATTAATTTTCTTTGTGTTGGCCAGGCTTTCCCTCCCAGTCATTCCCTCCTCAGAGCCTGGTCTACTTTGGATTGCTGTAGGACAGTCTGTCCCTACACTGTGCAGCACTGCCTCTTCACAAATGTCATTGTCTCCCTTCTTCCTTTCATGCCAAGGTTATTCCTTAAAATATTAAGTAAGTTTGGCTCTTAAACAGTAAAATCAAAGAATCACCACTGCTTGAACTGGGAAGTTTTGTAGTCCAAGCATGGATGGAGTCAGCCCTTATGCTGTGAATCCAAATAACCTCATTGATTTCAGTAGGTTTATACTGATTTAAACCTGTGACATTTCATCAGATTTACACATTGCATTTTTAAGGACAAACCTAAATTGGATCCTCATGCAAAAATTATCTGGATGTCTGTGGTTATTAAGGTAGCCTCCACCCATAAGCTCTCAGGACCTGGATGTCGTAGGTCAGAGTGCACAGGTAGGGACAAATCACTTCTAGGCAGCAAATGGGGAATGCAACAGACAGATAAGTAACAGACAGATCTTTCTGTGGCAAAAATCAAGGTAATCTGCTGAGGCTGAGGACACCATACACAGCTCTTGGCTTTTACTGTGAGGTTAAAGCCAAACTACTGAAGTGAAATGAGGAAAAATTAGAAAGAACATGTCTATAAAGTGACAGTAAAAGCTAGCCTAGGGTATTACCCAGGAAGCCAGTCTGAAAGCTTGTATTGGGGAGTTTGTCTGGGCTGTTATGGCTGTCTGGGTGATACTGAATTGGGAAGAGCTGTTCACTCCCTCAAAGGCCCTGCAGAGAGACCTTGAAAAATCAGAGGGCTGAAGAATGACCAACCATATGAAGAGTAACAGACACTAGTGCCAGATTCTGCACTTGGAATGGGGCAATCCAGGATGTATGGACAGACTGGGGAATGAGACACTGGAAAGCAGCTCCTTGGAAAGAGACCTGGGGATCCTGGTCGATGGCAAGTTGAACATGAGTCAGCAGTGCCCTGGCAGCCAGGAGGGCCAGCCCTGTCCTGGGGGTAACAGGCACGGCATCGACAGCCGGGCAAGGGAGGGGATTGTCCCAGTCTGCTCTGCCCTGGGGTGGCCTCACCTCGAGTGCTGGGGGCAGTTTTGGGTGCCACAATATAAGAAAGATATTAAACTGTTAGAGAGCGTCCAATCGAGGACAACAAGGATGGTGAAGGGCTTTGAGGGGAAGCCGTGTGAGGAGTGGCTGAGGTCACTTGGTCTGTTCAGCCTGGAGAAGAGGAGACTGAGGGGAGACCTCATTGCAGTTACAGCTTTCTTGTGAGGAGGAGGGGCAGGCATTGATCCCTTCTCTCTGGTGACCAGTGGCAGGACCTGAGCGAATGGCCTGCAGTTGTGTCAGGGGAGGTTTAAGTTGGATATTAGAAAAAAGTTCTTCACCCAGAGGGTGGCTGGGCACTGGCACAGGCTTCCCAAGGAAGTGGTCACAGCACCAGCCTGACAAAGTTCAAGAAGCTTTTGGACAGTGCTCGCATGCACATGGCTTGATTCTTGGGGTTGTCCTATACAGGATTCAGTGATCCTTATGGGTCTTTTCCAACTCAGGATGTTCTGAGTCTGTTATTCTATGAAAGAGCTTTGCAAAAGAAAAGAAAAGAGAAGAAAAGAGAAAAAGAAAAAAAAAAGAAAAAAAAACCTGTTCCATAATCAAAAACTTTTAAGGTGCAGAGTGGGAAGGTCAAGTAAAGACCCTGCTGTGCTGCTTCTCCAAAAAAAACCAGTTAAGCATACTGTAAAATCACTTATAGCCTGGGCTCACTTTCCATATTTTAGTGATTGATTTCCTAATGTGAGCAAATCTGGGATTTTCCAGGCATGTCACAACAGCACAACCCTGTCCCAGGAATTCTGGAAAATAAGTCTGAAAGGGGTGAGGCCTCATTCTGAGATAAAATTTCTGGGGAAGGATGGTTTGCAGAGTGGATATCCCCATTTGGGTTTGCCTGCCTTAAAACCTCCCTCACGCACTGACAGCTATGATCTGTTGTGATATTCCTGGTGACTGTCAGCTCTACACACTTTTCCTAGCTTTGATACCCTGAAAAATAAATGCAGCTGGAAGGGAGAGAATACCCACGACGACGAAGAGGCCATGATGCAAACTTCTCTCATACGAGACAACTGAGAATCACAGCAAGGCTGATTTTGGTAGGGAAGTCAAGACAACCCTTAGGGACCTAATGTTCTCCAGGAAGTGGCTGCACTGATTGCTTTGCACTCTCATGATGCCTGGGGCATGGGAGTGTGTGTGCACATCTGTGATGGAGCTGATGGGGTCAGAGCAGGCTGAGCTCTGCTCTGATGCTGCCCATTGCTCATCTCAGTCGTGACAAACACCTTTCTTTGACTTTCACAGTCCAGCTGCATTGTGGGACCAAGTGTTGCTAGCAGAAGACAGAATAGGCCTTTCATATTGAAAAAGAGAGAAGGTGCTGTGAAACTGTGTCTCAAAGGCCATTAGCCAAATTTCTCTAAACTTGCCATTTTGGATTGTTGCAGGGTGGTTTATTGCTGCATTTAACCTAGACAGCTCTTACAAATTTCTGGTGAGCATCAGAGAGCCTTCCTACCCTCCAGCAGATCCACACTCCCACCCAAATTGGTGTCACCTGCGAAGTGACTAAGGGTGCCCTCAATCCCCTTGTCCAGATCATTTATAAAGATATTAAACAGGACTGGCCTCAACATCGAGCCTGGGGAACACCAGTTGTGACCAGCCACCAACTGGAGTAACTGCATCCATCACCACCCTCTGGGCCTGGCCATCCAGCCAGTGTTTTACCCAGGGAAGAGCACATCAGTCCAAGCCATGAGCAGCCAGTTTCTCCAGGAGAATGCTGTGGGAAACGGTGTCCAAGGCTTTAATAAAGCCCAGGTATACCACATCCACAGCCTTTCCCTCATCCATTAAGCTCTCTCTGAAGTTTCTTAAAGAGGACTTAATTTATTTTCCCTATAGAAGTTCTAATTTTGAGTAGGTTTTCTCCCCATTTGTCAGGAAAGCACAGGCCACCAACTAGCTCAATGGCTAAAACCATTACTTCAAGTTGCAGGTTTGAAAAAGAGTTCTTGGAAACATGTAATCCTGATATTGTGAAACCATAAGACACACAGGATTCTGCATATGTGGGGATGGTTACACTGGAAATTTAGCAGATATGTTATTATGAGCCTGCTATATTATCTGGAGAGGGTGGGAGAAGAACTAAATACTTCTACTGAGTGATATTTCAAAAGCAGAGAAGGAATAAAGGCACACTACCATGGCATGAACAATTCTGAATTTAGACTTGGTTGAACTACTTACTATAAAATGTATTCGGTATGCACTTACTTCCCTTCTGGCCAGCATATAGCCCATGAATCAGCTCTAATTTTCCCTAATTGTATTCAGGAACCCTTGTTTAGTTGGTTGAATAAATGACAAATTTTTAGCCTCCCAGCTTTTCAGAGTGTTTGTCTCAATTACATCTGATGATACAAGGCTATTCCCCAGCATATTTACCTGCAATTTAGTGTCTGTCCCCGCTATTTTTACAGCTAGAGCAAGAAGATAAACCCTTAATAAGCAGAAAATGCTATTCGGCTAAAATCAGGGAAACACCAGGACTTGCAAACGTAACATTAATACCTAGCAATTTTTTGAAATGGCACTGAGCAGTTTTTCTCAAAATCCCTTAAACCCTCTCTACATTAAAACTACTCTATGAGAGTAGTGTACATGAAATGCATAGATTATTCATGCTGATTATTTACTTGCAAAGCCTTGACAGCAGCCAGGAAGGGAACTAGAAATGCTCTGTGTCTTTCAAAGCCAAGAATGTGGATTTTCTTGCTGTTCATCCCCAATTCTCCCACTTTATCTCATGACTCAGCTTCCTGATGCAAGGGTTTGCAATTACAGCTTGCCTGATTAGCTCCCCAAATTGCCTGCTCTGGTTTCTAGACTTCGCATGCAATTTTGACAAATGTAAGGATTATATAAATTCACTTTCAAGAAGCACTTTGTTGTCCTGTTTTGTGAGTTTTCTTGCTGGTAAACCCTAATGACCTGAATATTTATGCCACCTGGAAGCCAAGACACAAGAACCAGCAATAAGGCAGGCCAAGACTCAGTTCTCCTCTTAAAAAAACATTCAGTTGTTTGTTTAGCCCACGTAAGAACCTCAGTGAAGAAAAGATGCCTCAAGCAAGCTACCTTCAAGAGACACTACTGATCCAGCCCCTGGGTTTCCATCAGCTGGGCTCAGAGACAGCTTGCGAGTAGGCACTGCCTGCTGTCAGGGGGTTAGTGCTCCATGGGAAAAGCTGTAACTAAAGAGCAGAGGAAAGTTCCTCCCGTTTGTGCCTGCGACCAAAATAATCTCTCCCGGTCCAGTCAGCTCAGCCGGAGGAAAGGCCCCGGGGCTTACAGGGTCTCTGCTTCCTGTTTTTCTCTTTGCAGAGTAAATGGATTTCTAAGGTCTCCAGAGACATGAACCTCAGATCTGAGCATCCCTGAACTTTTGACAAGTTTGGATTCAGTCTGGGATGCAGAGATTTCAGGACAGATGTACTTTTAATACTATTTATCCTCAGAAAGCTCTGCTCGTCCTCCTGCACTGCACCACACAAGGCCTGCAGAGTGCTGCTGTCCCTGTGAGCCAACATGCCGTGTTCAAAGGGAGGGTGAATCCCAGCCTGCTGAGCAGCTGGGCAGGTTTTCTTTGCCATTGTGTGTTATAAGAATTACAAAACTGTGCCTGTGTAAGGGAGGTCTGTCTTTGGCAAACCCCGGTTACACTCTGGAAGTAAGCTGGGGAAATAGCAGCTCTTTTGTGCCTCCCCTTCCCAGCTATGGGTGAAACATCAGTATTACATTTTAGCATTCAAAATAAGTAATTTCCTCTAAAAGTCTTGATTTTATTAAATTTCTATTAGTCTTCTCTTTATTTTTAGATGTTTGATTTAGGGGACACAATCTTTATTAATGCAGATGTCAAAATTAGCGGTCTGGTCTGTCGGGGTGGCCCAGCTCACGCAGGAGCTGAGATCGCTACATGCCGCTCAAGTCAGGGCCATCCATTGGGTGGATTTGCCCGCCCAGGACAGTGGGTTGGAGGGCGGATCATGGGACGGCTCGGAGGTCTAAGCCGCATCCCCCTGGGTGGTTCTCAGATCCAAGTTCCCTCCCCCTGTTCTAGAAAGTTCTCTCTTTCTCAGTTGTTCATTGGTTCCCTGGTGTGACTCCAGCCTCCCTGCTTTCCCATTGGTTCGCGTTTAATGGTATGCTTCCCCCTTGGTTGTACTCCATTGATTGCTTCCCTTTTCCCCGCCTTGTTCCACCCCCCTTTAAAAAGCCATGCACGGCTTTCCTCGGGCCGCTTTCTGGTCCCTGGGCGCTCCGGCAATAAACCTTTGTTGGAACCCACACCAGCGGCCCCTCTCTATTCCTCTACCTCCGGGCTGAGGTGAGCCCAGGCACCAGCTGCCTGCCGTGCCTCCTCTGAGGAGGAAGCAGCACGCGCGTCCAGCTTGCGCCCTGCTTTGCCACCGAAGGCATTCCCTGAGCACGTGGTGGAAGTGAACGCTGCGTTCCCTCTGTCCGAGGGCACGCCAGAGCTCGACCCTTCCGAGCCAGCCTGCGTCACTGGTCTGATACATAAAATGGAACTAAACCACTAGTTTTTTGTGTTAGTATTTGCTGCTGTCTCAAGAGATAGTGCAAGTCAGTGGAACCAGATCGTTCGGCCTCATGCCATAACTCTTCAGCCACAATTCATATGATCTTCAGTTAGCCTTTTGCTCCAAGTGGCCATTAAATGCTGATTGTTAAAAACTAAGACTTAAGATCATTATAATTCTCTTTGGAGCCTCATGGAAAAAGGCCACCTTGATAAATGCATTTTTCAAGCTCTTTAGCCTGAAAAGGAGCCTTTTTTCCCTTAGAAAATAAGGTCTGGATAGCCATTTTAAATTTCTGCTATTTTATTTTATTAGTGTTTTGTGGTCTGAGATTATGAGGTTGATGTCAGGTGTGTGTCCTCACTTGTCCCAGTGGCTGCCACTGGTGCAGGCATGAAAGTGAAGCTTACAAAGGGCAGTGTGGGCAACTGGGCTACCTGGGGTTTTGTCCATCCCAGCTAATGTCCTTCCATTTATAATTTTGGCCACACATCCCCTGGAAATGTTTAGTGTGGTGATGCCAAATGGTGCTTGCAAGTGCTTTGGCAAGGCTATGTGTCAAATCCAGCTTTCTAGCCAGGAGTGCTGGTGCCAGATGATGCCTGCTTGAGGTTTCCTCACACTTTTCCAATTACAGACTTAAAGCGTGCAGGTGAGGTTTGGGCACCCCCTTGCCCCTTATGGACAGTGCCACACAGTCTTTCAGTAAGCTACAGCTACAGGGTAGCCAAAAGTATGTGCAAATTCCTGGGTGCAATCTCAGCAGTATTTGTGTTTTCATGGTGTTGTGATGCCTCCCCACTGAATTCAGGGAGAAATGACTTCTGAGACAAGGGAAAGCAAGGAGCTGGAGCCTTCCTCTGCAGTTTCCCAGGATAAGTGGGCTTTCTACCTATTAAAACACCAACATTATTCTATTAAAGTAGGAAAGACTTTTTCCACCAGCTAATGTGCTATTACTTATTAATGTAAAACCACTGCACTTGTTAGTGTTATCTATCTTCCTGAAACCGTTTTTTTTTCATCTCAGGGGGTTTACTTGCACCTAAGGATTTGTTGCCTGGGACCAAAACCAAATCCTTCTGGGCAGGACCATGTGCAGCACATCCTTTACCATGCCTGGGGTAGGCATGGTCTGAAACTGAGCGTGGACATATCACCACTGCAAGCACTTCTCCAGAGGTGAACTGCAGAGCCTGCAGAGGATACCCAAATACTGACACAGAAAATCACTTGTGGAAGCCCCAGATCAAGACATTTGGGTCTTTTGAAAGAGACCTGCCTTTGCCATGACTGCTTACACTGTGTTGGTGTTGAGTGTCCTAAGACAATTTCACTGCTGGTGAACTCATTGGGGAGACGAAAGGCTGAAGAGATGGATGCTATAGAGAGAATGGTCATGGCTCAAAATCCTCCACTAGCAGCTGCCACATGCAGGCTGCTCCTTTTAGTTACATACACATCCTTATTAATTCTAGCTCAAATACTACCTCTCCCCACCAAATCTGCAAGTTCTAGGGTGTTCCTATATGTCACATCTTATCTCCTGCCAGCAAAAAGCTAGCAAAGGTAGTTTCTGCATTAATGCAAAGATAGCATTACAGAAAATAACAGAAGCAGAAAAAAGTTAGTTTATTCATGAAGACTAGACTTCTAGTTAAAACTACCAAATCTGCCCTCCAATCTGAGGTGGCATTTTCTCCTGGGCAAGGAGAAGGCAGGGATTTGTGTGTGAAGGGGTTATTTTTTTCTCATGCTTTGTGTGCTTTCTCATGCTTATTTGAGTATTCTGAATAATAACTCCACATGAACAGGGATTTAATCCTCCCAGTGTTACCTGGAAGCTAATAGTGTTGGAAGAAGGGAAACTGCCTCCTGAATAAAGGCATTAGGCATGTAGATAATGGCTTTTAGCTTTCTGGTTCCCAAATACTCTCTGTCCCTGTGGGGGTTCCATAAATCACCCTCCCCAGAGTTGGTCTCCGGCTGCTCCAGATGTGCACAGTGCTTCTGAAAGCCATCATGTGCAGAACGAGTCTGTCTCACTCATGGGAGAGACAACGTTGTGGCTTCTTGCTGGATGGGGAAGGCTTGTGCCTCCAGCTCAATGCCACATCCATAGTCTGGCAGATCCTCTCCCGAAGCCCACAACAGTCAATGCTTTTCTGGGCTCAGGAAGCGTTGGTGGACATGAAGGACAAAGCCATTGGTGGACATGAAGTCTGCTGTTGCCAGCAAAGACCATCTTGCCAAGGAAGAGCAGTGGTGTGACAGGGAGCATGTGGCTGCTTTGGTGCTCCCAAAAAGCTCCAAAGAAGCCATAGTGCTAATTTGGTTTTCAGAATTAACTAACTGGATCTCTTTTGTTTGTTGCCCACTTTAACCTCTCATCAGCTAAAGTGGGGGGAGACCTAGGTCTGCTCCTGTCTCCTACATCATTAAAGGTCTTCTGCTGGAAGTGCTCCTGCCCATATCTGGGGGCAGGGAACCAGTCCACATCCTCCAGTCTTCAGGTCACCTCCTCCCACACACTGTTTAACCACTTCCTGACCTGTGCCACCCCAAACATGGTCTTGCCTCTGCTGGGTGGCACTGCTGCACCAGCACAGCTGTGCTGTCCCAGTTTGGCAGTCTGGATTGTGACCAGTTCTGCACTCAGTCCTGTGTGGCTTGTGTTGAATTGCCTCGTGTAATTTTTGTTAGGTAGTGGCATATTGATCTAGCAAAACACCTTGCTGGTGCCCTCAGTAGGAAAGGCTTTGAGAAGTCAGCAAAAACTAAAAATCCCTCCAGAAAAATTCAGTGGGGCAGCTCAAAAATCTTCCATCATTATGTTGGTACTTTCCCACACCATGAGGTGTTTCTTCATGTATATGATGCTAGTACTGCCCTTCTGCAGACTTTTGGAATAAGCTTATTTGAGTAACCCTGCTGTGTTCTGAGGAAGACAGGGAAAAAGTTGGGCAGGTTTTGATGTTGGTCCTGACCTTTGTAGAAAATGGTGTCAGGAAGTGCTCAGAACAAGCCTCCCCTGGTGCTAATGACTCCACAGTGGGGGCTTGGTGCTGGAGGCATAAAGGGAGAACGAGGAGGAGAGCAGCAGGGTGCACGGAAGGGAAGGCTGATGATGTGCCATGTCTGTTTGCTGCCATCTCTTATGGCAAGCAGCAGCCTTTCAGTGTGCCACATATTTCAAGAACTGGTAGGATGGAGAAAATGGGCTCCTGTCTGGCAGCACTGGGGAATAGGTAATGGTGGATAGATACTGGGTGTACTGTGTCCATAAAAACCTTATGACCTTTCTTAGGTGAAATTTCTTCAGTGACTGTAATGGTTCCAGATTTGAGGGTGGCATTTCAGCAGCTGTGATGTATGTTAGAGCAGACACTGTGTCTGAAAGCTCCCAAGACCACACTTGCTCTTGCTCATACCTATTTCGTTGCAAATAGCACTTTCAGGAAAAACACTTTTGAAATAATATATTCCAGCCACCACAACATGGAAAGGAAGTGACACAGCATGCTGCACAATAAATAGGAGAGCAGATAAATCCAGGGCCAGATTTATGAAGCAACTGTTTTCAACAGTCTAAAAGTAGTGAAAAGCATACACTAATCAGAGCAGCAATATCTCATTTTGTATTGTGCAGTCTGCTATGCAGTGGCTGAATAGGTAGAAACTGGACAGGTAAAAATACTCAGGGGCACTGCCACCGTATGGGGTGGCATGGCCCTCTGTGCCTTTTGCAATAGCCCTAGTTCCTCCAGGGGTTACTTGTTCACAGGGCTGCTGGGGTCCTGTTGCAGATGCAGCTTTGAGGATGCACACAAGCACATCAAAAGTAAACAGCTCGCTGAGGAACAAACTGTGGGGCTCAAGCAGATGCACATATAATGGAGTTGGGCACCTATATAGGATTTTTCAGGAAGGGCACAGTGCTGCAGGTGGCATGGGAAGCCCTGACAGTCTTATTTCAACTGCTGTTGAATTATTCTTATAATTTTTTTGCCTCTAAGTGTTCCCTACTACTCCACATAGGTCATAATTATTTACCTTGCAAAGGCTATGTAAGGGTTGATTAGCCCAAATGTGCAATTTGTTTGGGAAATAGGGAATGTTTCTTCATATTGGAGCTAGGTATCATAAGCTCTAGAAATTGGAAGAAGGTACCAATTTCTTTCAACTAATCAAAATAAACAGGAGATGATTCCTTTGACTATTGATGTAGCTCATAACTCTAAAGGGATTAAATTATGGATGCCTCAGAATGCCACCCTGAAATCCTTCTCAGCAGGGCTGCTCTGGATCAGTTCATTGCCCAGCCTGGGTTGATACCAGGGGTTGCCCTGACTCAGGTGCAGCACCTTGCACTTGGTCTTGTTAAACCTCATGAGATTCCCACAGTCCCACTTCTTGAGTTTTTGTCCAGGTCCCTCTGGATGGCATCCCATCCCTCAGGTGTGCCAACAGCAACACTCATATCTGTGCATCTGCAAACTTGCTGAGGATGCACTTCAGCCCTCCATCTACATCATTAATGCAGATATTAAATAACACTGGCCCCAGTATGGACCCCTGAGGGACACCACTGGTCACTGATGTACATCAGGACTCTGAGCTATTGACCACAGTCCTCTGGATGTGACTGTCCAACTACTTTCCTATCCACCCAACAGTCTATCCACTGGATCCATCTCTTTCCATCCAGAGAGGAATGTTGTGGAGGACCATGTCAAAGGGTTTTTATCCAGGTAAAATCCAGGCTGGTAGCGTGTTACTGCTCCTGGAGCTGTACAGATGCATGGGTACAACCCTGCCTCCACCCTACTCCAGAGCAGGAGTGCATACATTTACGAAGGGCTGGAAATAGATGTGAAAATTTGGATCTGCTCCTCCCACAGTGCCTGCTCTTCCTAAAGCCATTGACAGGATGGACTCACATCCCTTATATGGTCACTAATAAAACAGTCCTGATGAAATAAGTAATTGAAAATGTGGGTTTCCCTCTGTCCTTCTCCACTACTGTTACAAGTGTGACAGGACCCCATTCCCATGGATATTTTCCCATCTGCTAGCACCCATTTCAGGACGCACCCAGGGCATGGGCCTATGTGCTCACCCTGTAAGGGTAGCTGCAGGGAGCTGGAGGAATCAAGTCCTGAACCATCTTGAGTGGAGACAGAAATACCCATTTCACATTCCTATTGAAACATTAAATCACCAAATGCATCCTCTCTCAGTTCCTTCCTCTCTTTGGGTGATTTTCAGACAGAGGAGATACTGAGCTGTAAACAACATTTTTTTCAGCATCATCTCACTCCATAAATGGTTATTTTGGCTTCACTGTGGCAGGTTTTATTGTGTGATTAGGCTGACAATGTGCTGATGCTATGCCCTAGACCTTCCACATTCCTTCCAGAGAATTTACACATAGAGAAAAAAAAAACCAACCACAAACTGAGGAAGCACTTTCTGTACTGGAAATTTTGACCCATCTCCATGCCTCATTTTGCAATGTCACTCTCTGAACATCTCCTAAGACATTTAGTAGACTCTGAAGATCATTTTCTTCCCTCCATACCTGGAGCCCCAGGTAATGAAAGCAAAGGAGGGCTGTCACTAGAGCAAGGCAAATGTGAAATGCAGCCCCCCCACCACAAGGCAGAGCGCAGGCACAGCGGCTTTGCATCGCTCACCACTGGCAGTGGTTCAAAGGCAGAGGTACGTGGGGATTCACTGTGAACTGGTCCGAGTCTGTGTTCCACTTTGCATCCACAGGTTTTTCCAGATATTGCAGAAGCTGAGGGCTCCACCACCCACCCAATGCATGAAATAGGGATATAATTTATTGAAGCATAGTGATTCCCCTTTTGATATGTTGTGCTAGTATTCAAGTGCACTGAGGGAAGCATGTCTGTGCTTGGGGGATGAATGCCATTCAGTGCACTGATGTGGTTAAGTGCAGTTCCTCATGTAGACAAGTCCAGATTGTCTTTCTCTGGCTGGGCAAGCTTTGACCATCCCTGGGTGTCACTGAAGAATCTTGCCTGTGAAAGAGCTGTTTATACCTACCTTGTCTCAGCAAAAAATGAGATTTGGATAGGAAGAGTACCAATACAAAATAACTAACAGTAGAACTTCTTGAAACAGTGAGAAAGAGACTTTTTGTCCATCTTTTGCCAGTGCAGGAGAGAACGTACCAAGGTTTGCTAGAAAAACTCTATGCTGCCTTGCAGTTCCCCTTATGGGCAAACCTTCTACGTGGTGTCTCCCTGCTTTTTCTGCTGTGGTTATCATCTGCTGGGTGTTTTTTTGCAGTTGCAGGTTTGGGGAAAAAGAGCCTGTGGGCCGTCCTATGATCACAGGCTCCAGCAAGTCTCAGGGCAGAAGAGACCCTTCCCCTCAGCCCACAGCGACTGAGGACCAGCATAATTTACCACTGAGAAGACTGATGCAAACATTTATCTCCCCAGTAGCCTGCAGCTGCTGGTGTGGGAAGCATCTCACTTCCAGCTGATGTTAGCCTTATTAGGCTATTTTTTTAGCAATGCTAATTGACAGTTTCCTGCTTCTGATTCTCCTTTCACAATTTCCAAGGGGAAGAGAAAAGCAGGGGAAGCACCAGGGAGACCCATAAAAATATTCAGATCTGGAAATCTCAGAGATGCAGCCGCCAGGATGTGGCTGGTGCTGGGTAGGGAGTGAGTGGTTGTGAGTGTGTTTTGAGACGGGTAGAAAAAAGCTGAGGGAACCTATGGGGATTTAGTGCAGAGGAAAGCGGGGGTTATCTTTGTCATCATTAAAATGATAAAGCTGCACCTCCTTTCTTGAAGAGCATCGTGCAATCTGGGGTTGTTGCTCAAACCCTGGATGCTATGGTGAAATTTCTGGTTAATTGAATTGGGAATCTCTCATGATATTGCCAACCAGCCCTCAGTACTTTCGCCCAGCTTTCTCCAATGTGGACATGGACCAGTCTGTGCCTGAGAAAGGATGCAGCACATCTTCCTCCAACACAGCTGAAGGGATCAGTGCCTGTGCAGACAAAAGGGGAATTCACAGATGATGACTGGCATTTCATCTTATGAGCAGTTGGTTTTGACTTACACATGATTTAATCATAACACTTAGGATAGGAGCAAATCTAATAGGAGACAGCTTATTGAGTCTTATTGCTGCTTCCTTACACACCTTGGACAACCATCTTTCAGTTTATTTTTATATTTTCCCACACATATGCACTCAAGGGATCCATATCACTATTCCATCCCAGCTTTTGGAATGGAGATACCACCTTGACAACCAGGGACATGGGTAGGCTGGATGTGCAGGGTGCTCCCCTAGACCCCCATATCAGGGACAGAGTGTTCTCCATGTACCTGCCCTCTGCACCAGCACAGAGGAAAAAACCTCCCTGCTGTCCTCACACCAGTGTGCCAAAAAGGACACATCCTGTGGCACTGACAGCAGCCAAGCACATTGTGAAGGTTTTCTATGCCAGAAAATGAAAGAAGTTTCTGAGATGGAAGGGAGGTGCTGAGTCTTTCCAAGGAGAAGTCAGCACAAAACAACAGCTTGGAGCTGGATAAAAATCCCAAGCCTTCCTCAGCTAAAGCCAGATTTGGGCCTCCTTACATGTGAAATGAAAAAAGGCAAATACACTGCTGCAAAGAAGCTAGAAAAAGAGATAGGCATTACATTTTAGCTTGACAACTATTTCTACTTCTGTGAAAATGTGTAGAAAATTTTGTTAACCTGAAATTTTTATTCAAATGTTATTGGCTAGTAAACCCACGTAATATGTGAGACATGGCCATTTTATATGTGCAGGCCATATTTTCAGGTGTTTTTTCCCCCAAAAGATGTGTGAGTGCATGTGTGCACAGTTAGGGCTCTGCAGATGTTAGTGGCCATCACTGGGAGGGGAAGGGTCTGTGAAATTGCAGGTCTCATTAAGGTAGCAGTGGGTCCAAGCCAGCAGAAAGAGCGGCCAAATGTCTTTAGGTATTAAAAGCAGCTGCAGACAAGGAGCTATCGAGAGCATTAGTCTACCTGGCCTGAGCAGAGATAAATCAGGCAGGTTAACCAGAGCTTTTCTGATACGAAAGCAGAGCAAGGGCTGGAGGGCTCCTGCCAGCAGACATGAGACAGAGTGGCCTGGAGGGAAGCAGAGCGCTGGGGCTCCTTGCAGTGCTCCCTTGTGCTCAGAGGGACGAAAGGAAAATGCCTGTTTTAGTTTGGAAGAATAGATCCAATTTACACAGGCTGCTCACCTGTCCCAGTAGTCTCCTTCCAGCCAGAGGGGTGGTGGAGGATGAACCACGGTGCCTGTGCGGGGCAGTGCAGGCTGCATGCCCAAAGAGTGGGATCCACTGCCCAGGCAGGGGAGGAATAAATAACCCTGACCACAGCACTGGACTGCAGCCAGCAAATCACTGGAGCCTGCCGAGCCCCAAACCAGTCCAAAGAGACACTGATTGCACAGACAACCCCGTCCACCTGCCGGCTTCCTCCTTCTCCTCCTCATCCTCCTCCGCTCTGTCATTTAGGGTCCTGCTCTCTATCTCCATTGCTCCTGGTCAATTTGGCCAACATCAGCTATACATAAAAAAATACTGAAAAAAGGAATTTCACTGTTTGTCTGGAAAAGGAGAGCTTATCCACTGGGACTGGGACAATCTGCAACTTTCCAGCAATAGAGACCTTAGGGGTGTTGCATGAGTCCAGGATGCCTCGAGGACTTAAAACCATCCAGTTGCAGATTCAGTTTGTTTGTGCCTTTTGCCATTTCTTTCTGAATCCTGCAAAACTGCCCTCCAGGTAACTAGGTAACTAAACACCAGAGATTATAAAGTGCTGTGTTTAAAACATTCCAAAATTAGCTTTCCTGCAGTCCAGATGGTGCATCATGAATGCTTAATGGCATGGTATAAAGACTTTATTGGCACTCGTGAGGGATGATCTGAACAGCTGACTTTGTGCCTCTTCCCTCTGTGCGTAATGCATCTGTTGAAGCCCATGCCAAAAACCACATCCCACCACTTTGTATTTCATGCATGCGTGTGTGTACATACAATTACTAAATGACAGTAGATAATATTGAAAGAAAATCTTGGCAAGCTACACTTTACACTTGTTATCTTGAATATTCAGTTAACTCTCTATCTCCCTCCCTTGTGCGAACTTCTGCTCATTAACTGTTCCGATCTCCTGCAAGTCCACGTCTGACACTGGGGTAAAGCAGTGTGGTGGTTGTGTTGTGGGGTCTGGTCCTTGCTGTGCTTCCCATTTCCCGAGGGATTTTCAGACTGAAACACTGAGACTGATGAGCCCTAGGGTGGGTTGCTAAGCTTGGAACAGAAACCCTGGCTTGAACCAGGGTTCAAGCTCCACCAGGTCCTCCTACCTCCACACAAAACTTCTTCCCATCCACCAGAATAATCAAAGCCCCTTACAACAAAATAGCTTCTTCCAAGGACTACTGAAGTACTCTCATAGCATCAATATTCACATCTCTCTTTTTTGACATTAGTATACCCCTTATTTTCTTGTTTTCTTTTCCAAATAACATCACAGAGGACCAAGACAAGGCACAGCAGTCCTGGGAAGGCAGTGGTGTTGCCCAGCATGTGCTCAGAGCAGGGTGCCAGCAGGTTTAGCTCTGCCCTGGCCAGCAGCTGGCACGACAGAATCCCAGACTTCTACAGTTCTCTGAACACCTCCACAAGAGACACACTGATGAATAATGAGACGTGACTGTCTGGGAAATGCTTTGCAACACTGCTCCAAGGAACATTTCTGGAATGAAATCTACATGAGGCCGCTGAAGAATGAAATAGGCAATGCTCTCTCTGCTATACTCATCAGCATCAAGGTTGCAGCAAGTCAGGTGGAGCATCTTCTTGATGCTCTGCATCTTCTTGGAGGAGAAGAAAGAGAGCAGCAAGCAGCCTGGCACAGAGCAGAGCACGGCTTCTTAAAAGTGTGCATTGTGCTCGGGAACTGCAAGCGAGCAAGCACAAAGGTGTGTAAAGCAGGGAATGTTGGACGTCGGCCCTTTCCAGTGGGTAAGGAGCTGGATTTCTGCATCTCCAGTAGAAGGAGAAGCTCAGAGCTGAGCTGGACTCACAGGTGCTTTGGGCCATATGGTCATGCCTGCAGCAGTGTAGCAGATGTGATTCACTACAGCTGGTGCCACGGTGATGGGTCACACAGAGCCCAACTGCTGCAGATTTATGGCACTGGCAACAGAGGGAGTATCACTGGTTATGTGATGCCCACAAAATGTTCTACTTTCTTTATGTTTACAGTGGTTTTTTTTCAATATGCCACATAATACTGTCATTTATGGAGAGATGAAATAAAATCTATTTGATCAAATATCTTCTCAAGGTCACATATAAAACATGTACTCGACTAGATTTAATTGGGAGGGGAGAAACAGCCCTGCACTGCTCAGCCTCCTTGGGTTTCCATACATAAAGAAGATGCCTTGACAAAGTTTCAAGTCCTGCTCAGCCACAAATGTGGATCTTTTCATGTAGACATGACCCCCTCATGCTGCAGAGGCTGTTTGTCCCTTCCCTGTGCATAAGGACAGAGAGGGAGGCTTGGGGAGCCATATCAAAAAGTATGGCTTCAGCTTTGTTTTCAGTCCTGTTGCAGGGTGTCCATGGAAACGAGGATGACTTTCCAATCCTTTTCTGGGGAAGGCACGGCATTCACTGCAATACAGTCTCTTCTACTAAAATTTGGCAAAATAGCTCCACAGGGCGACTGTTTTTTATCCAAAAAGCCTGCAGTACACCTGGTTGGAGGGAGCTAGACGCTTTTAACCATCCCATGAACCTGGCATTTCTCAGCAGATCTGTGGATCCTGCTTTCCAGATGGATTTCATGGGAGAGGAGGGCAGCCAGCATCCCCTGCTGACACTAAACCTCTTCACAAAGTGCCTGCGGGTGGAGGGAGGCGGTGGTTGAGAGGTGGGCAAGGGTCAGTGGAGGCCCTGGGGCAAGGGGTGCTGGGGGAAGGCAACCAGACCAAATACTCACCTGGCTTCAGGAGCAGGGCTGGTTTGGAGATGTCAGGGCTAAAGATGGCTTGCATGTGTCAGTATGTGATGCCAGGGGTCTGACAGGGAAATCTTGTTCTGCCTAGAGATGGAAAATCTCTGCAAGTTTTGAAGGCTTAAGGGGGTAAATATTTTTTTAAAAACCCACCAAATGTGGGAAATTCAAATAATTTCAGTAGTTGTGCTGCTTATCAGAATGATTGGGCTTTTAATTCTTTAAGGGTGAAAATATGATTTATGCTGTTGGCACAGCAAAGGAGCTGATGGATACATTCACAAAGCCGAGTTTCAGTTTTTTACTTTCAAACGATGAGAGACATGACCACTACGTGCTGAGGTACTTACATATGTTGCCTACTAATATATTTCTAACTTAAGGAAAATAAAACACTGAAAATTAAAAGGAGTCATCTAGCTGTTTTTTAAGCAAGAAAGAAGGCTGTGTAATACAACAAGTCATCAACAGATTTAAGAGAATAGAGCAAAATCTTGAAAAATTAACATTTGCTCTCTCTCTGTAGTCTCTGTGAGGCAGCTGACACAACAGCAGCCAAGACCAGCATTACATTAGGTACTGAAGCTGAGTCTGTAAGCGTTTTCATTGCTCAATACCATGCAGTTTTGAAACAAAAGACCTTCATTTGAAATATTTTAGTTATTGAAAGCATTTTAAAGAGCTGAGAATGGCAGAAGTCATGTCATGTTAAACATCTCTCTAACCTTTACTGTTCACTCTGAACAAAATAAATTTACAAGAATGTTTCTTCTGTATTTCTTCTCCAAGTATACAGTTTTCCATATCAGAAAAAGATAAGAATTAAACAGGATTTTTTTTTTCTCCCAAGTCCTGCTTTTTTTCCAGTCTCCTGTATCTCAGCTGGCTCCTGATCCTCCCACATTAGAGTCCCTAGACTGGATTTTCCTGTTGATCAAGGGAATGGGGTCTTGTAACCAGATATATCATAGTCCACATTTTCAAAGCCATTACTCACTTTGCTCCTATTAGTAAGAAAAGGGATTCACACATCCAAACAACTTGCAGAGATTTGTCCCCACTGTCGTTCTGTGCCTGTGTGTCATTACTGAATAAAGGAGAAGGATTTGCTTTGGATTGTTTGTTGCTCTGGCTTCCTATGGAAATCTGTCACTCTACCTGCAGGTCTTCCTAGTCCAGCTGCACACCTGGTGACCACTTTCTCCAGTACTTGGCTCCTGGGCTCTGGTGGGCAGTGGGGACACAGGATAGACAGGGCATGTTCCTGGGCATGTCGTGGCTCTGTGGGCTGGTGGCCCTGACCTCCCCTTGCGAGAGAGGGATGGGTTGGAAAGGGCATCAGGCTTCATGACCCCAAGACAGGATGTGACCCACTGGGTCTAGGTGCCTGAGCCTCTGCCATCCCCCTTTGCAGGACTGCTGCCAGACCAAAGGGATTATATTGCAATCCCTCCCATTGGGAATCTGCTTTTCTGTGAGGAATCACGCTCATTAGCCAGGCAAAAATAAAGATGCTTAAAAAGAGATCATGTTCTTGGACTCCTGTGAAATCACATCTGATGGCAAGT
Source organism: Corvus kubaryi (assembly GCF_017639235.1). Lineage (NCBI taxonomy): Eukaryota > Metazoa > Chordata > Aves > Passeriformes > Corvidae > Corvus > Corvus kubaryi. Next base: position 13,421,348 of record NW_024581116.1, on the reverse strand, counting down.
TTCTTAGGTGGGTCTTTTTCCTCTGAGGCCCTGCTTAATTAAACGTGAACCCCACTGCTCCCCAACCAGGCTCCCTGAAAACAAAAGACAGGGTGGGCACTCCCCTGCTGCAGCCTTGTGCCAGCCCCACTCCCAGCTCCAGCAGCACAGCTGGGACTCCCCGGTGCTCACTGGTGTCTATCTCTTCCCAGCCCCCCAGTCACAGCATGGGAGAGGCATGCACAGCAGGGAGAGGCACCATTTCTGGTGCTCTTTTTTGGCAGGGCTGTCCCCAAGCACACAATGTTACATCACAAACCCAGCTGTAAAGTTTTGCCCCACCTGAAGAAGATTATTTTCCTTCTCTCCAGGTCATTTTGGTGGACCTGGTGGCTCAGAACAAAACAAAGCAAAGCAAGGAATAGGAGACAACACCAAAACCACAAAAATCTGCACTTCTCTCCAAAGCAGACTATCTTCTGCAGGCTTTCATCTGCACAAAACTCCCTTCCTTGCATCTGATGTAGGATTCAGCAGCCAGACAGCAGTACAAAGAGGCTAGACTTGATATTTGTTTGGTGGCTGCACAGAGCCCATGGAAATGTGTCTGAGTTTCTTTTTTCCTCCTATTCAAAGCTTTACCTCTTGGTGAGTCACCAGAGGACTGGCTGAAGGAGTGCATCATGCATAATTATTTGGAAAAGTAATCTGACATGCTAACTCCTGTCACAAAATGTGTAATTTGTAATATACAGAAGGACAAAACGCAGCATAAATGCTTTAGAAGATTCCTTGCCTCATTTAATTCTCTCATTGCAGATTTAACCAGGAGTCCAGGAAGATATAGAACTTAACCGGCACTTCCAGAGCACAGACCTTGGTGATTTCTGAGCACCTGAGGAGTGGTGGAGTGACTGGGAGGAAGCAGTTGCTTCAGTCCTTCCTTCTCTCAGCAGCAAGCACCAGGAGGTGTGAAATGACAGCCACGGAGATCTGGGATCAAAGGTACTCTTTCCCTCAATAACCCACCAGGTAAATGCAGAAGCTGCCTTCCTGAGGAGCTGCAGGAAGGCAGTGTGTAAGTGGAAGATGTGCAGGTTCACCCACATTTCCCTTTGTCTGGGGTATCTCTATGGCACAAAGCAAATTCTCCTTTGGTTTTCTCTGGCGAGGAGATTCATCCCTGCAGGGCAACATGGCAGGACAGCATTCCTCAGTAAACCCTCCTTGGCCAGACACTTGCTACTGTGGTGGTTCCAGTGCTCTAATGAGGGCTAATTCTGCAGGAAATAATTGGTGTTTTGATTTTGAAAGGCAGCAAGGAAATAAAGGCAGGCAGTAACATAGAAATATAAAAATTAAATAAAATGTCAGCCTTTTAGATTGCCTTAGCTGGCCATGTCAACCATTCTCTGTTGCCTCTTCTCCCCACATAGGGATCCAGCTCTCTTATAGTACAGCATCATTTGGGCTGTGGGTCCTCACACACTTTACGTTCTCCGGTGGGAATGTGGTCAGAGTGATCAAAGACCTGATGCAAATTTGCCTGTTCCTCCCTCCCTTGATTTATACAATTTACGAAGACCCCCCATCTTGAGGCCAGAGGTGCCTTTCCCTCCCTTCCACCCAGGGAAAGTCTCTGTTTGTCTGTAAACCAAGTGTAGGACTGGTGTCAGGCTGAAAACCAAGAAGGATGAAGGGGAAAGAGAAGTGAAGGCTGCAGCTCTGGTGCAGCGTGGGCTGGGAAAGTGATGGCCCAGGGCACCACGGAGCTTGGTGCAGTTTATGATGGTTTTGCATCTCGGGGACTTTGCTGATGAATGTGAAGATGCAAGTGAAAAGAGTTGCTTCCAGGACAAGAGAATTTGCTAATAAAAATGTCCATTTTTCTAAAATGCTGGGTGCCTTAAATGTCCTGGGCAAAGAACGTGTTGATAGAATGGTGGGACCTCTCCCTATCACACATGGTTTGTTTGCAGAGTGCCACTCCAAGGGAGGGCAGCTCTCTCCTGGATGCAGAGATGGGAAGGGCTGTGAGTCACCATTTGCCTTGCACACAGAAAGCTGGTTGTCACCAGCTTCACATTAAAAAAGAAAAAAATAAAGCAAAAGTCCACTTGTGACAAAGGTTGGTTGCCAGTGGGTTGTGGTGGAGGATGCATGTGGAAGAACAAGGATGCACAGGAGGAAGTTTTGACAGCATTTGATGAGGAGTGGATGGAGAACACACATCATCATTTCTCCCAGATCCCATCACTGAAACAGGAGGGAGACTTTTTCCCAAGCCTCCCAAGGCATTACAATCCCTGCACATCAGCTCCATGTTACTTGCTGCAGTGCAGCACACGGCTAAAGTGCTGCCAGACACCCCATGTGTGCTTCATGCATGAGCAAACCTGCAGAGGCTCTCCCCAGGGCCCAGGGTCCCGATTTGGGCAGCCCCCACCTTTGTGAGGAGACTCATGGCATGCAGGGGAATACTGTGCAGGAGAACCCCGCTCCAGACAGGAGAGTCCTCCGCATCCCCAGCAAGAAAAACATTAGTGGGGTTTGCTTCCCTCATTGTCACACAGAGTTTACATTGCTTGTTACGGCAGGTCTGGTTAGACAAATCATTTGTCTTTCGCTCAGTGTTTTCATAAATAGCTTCAGGTGGCCATTTGGCAGGTTGGTGCTGCTCTACATTCATTGGGAAACAGCTCAGTCCACCTGGCAGTGTCCTCCTGCAGCCCATCATCCCTGGGAGGAGGTTGAAGCTCCTGCCCTCGTGCTGCAGCAGGGATGTGCACCAGCCAGTATTGCTCTGGGGCTTTTGGGGTGCCCATGGTCTGGCTTGCCAGCCTGCCCACTACTGGATGGCATTACTGTGTCAAGTCATGCTCTCTGCTCTGAGCTCCTCCAAAAGTCACCCTACCCAATGGCATCTCCAGCCAAATTAAAGGGTAACTCAACCTGCCACCAGTTGCTGGCTGCCAATTGGCAAGGCCTACTGGGACAAAAGGCTGTAGCCTTAAAGCCACTTAAGAGAAATTATGATGTCTCTGGCTATTTAGTATAATAATAATACAGAAGAGTGAGAGTGGGTGCTGCAGCAGCAGCAGCGCAAGTTTTGCCAGCGCTCATCTGTCAGAGCCCAGCCGGATGGTAGCAGCACAGTGCAGAGTAAAATGCCAATCCTTCGGGTTCCTCTGAGCCCTGGGAAGCAAAGTAAACCCCTGCAAGCACAGAACAATGCCCATGCCATGCTGAACAGCTGCAAAGAGGAAAGAGGCTTGGAGGAGGAGGAAAGAGCTTTGAGTGAGCTCGGCCATGAGCACAGCTGGATGTATGTCCACAGCATCAGGGCTACCCCGGCTGACAGACACAGCTGCTGCTGCCTTGCAAGGTTGGAGCTAACAGCTGTTATTCCTCACTGGAATAGCAGGGCACTGTCAGGAGGGGAGGGTATCATGAATGCACTGAGGCAGAGGGCTGACTGGAGATTTCCCTCAGAGTCTCAGTGTGTGAAAAACCACTCCCCACCCATATCACATACACCTTTGCAGCCCTTGGTACCCAAGGGGCAGTAGCGATCATGTTCTTCTTATGATGAAGAGTTCAAGGACAAGCTCCAGGCTGGTTCCTGCCAGTGATTCCCAGCAAACTATGTCCTGTAATTTGAGGGGCATAGGAGTTTTGATTGATAGAAAACACAGCAGGTCAGCTGTCACCTTCAGAACTGAGCAGAAAAATAGAGAGGCAAGGCAATTTTTTCTGTTTTTTCTTCTTTTACATTTGACATCCTTGCTTGTATCAGAAGTAGTGTGGCCAGCAAGGCATAGGCAGTGATTGTCCCCCTGTACTCAGCACTGGTGAGGCTGCACCTTGAGTGCTGTGTCCAGTTCTGGGTCCCTCACTTCAAAAAGGACATGGAGGTGCTGGAGCAAGTCCAGAGAGGAGCAACAGAGCTGGTGAAGGGTCTAGAAAAGATCTCTTACAAGGAGCAGCTGAGGGAACTGAGGTTGTTTAGCCTGGAGAAAAGGAGGTTCAGGGGAGATCTTATCACTCTCTACAACTCCCTGAAAGGAGGTTGTGGCCAGGTAGGGTGTTTCGGTTTGGCCTAATTTAGAAATATATCCTCTGAGAGAAGGCAGGTCACAACCATCCCTCCCCCACCAGGTTCGGGAAAAATAAATTTTCCTCAAAGGAAAGTGAAAGAGATAAAAACTATTTATTTAACAAATGCACGGGAAAAGGAAAATAATGCTAAATAATAAAATCTCTCGCTGTGGAGAATAAAACCTGGGAAAGTGTTAGAGTCCTCCCTTTGGTCTCCTCGGAGCTGGGCTTGGCCCAGGGCCAGGCCCTCTGCGCTCAGTGGAAAGTCCTCCCAATGTGTTCTGATATTGAAGCAGTCCAGCAGAAAAGGGAGAAAACCTGAAATTCCAGGGAAGGAAAAAAGTTCAACTCTCAGTCTCTCTCCGGAGAAAAAGAAGCTGAAAAACTGGCCAAAAGCTGACTGAGAAGCCACAAGCCGGGTGCTTCCTCACTCCCCTGCCGCAGCTGGGGAAAAAAAAAAGTGGCTATCTCTGTGTGACCTTGAGCAAGCTGCAAACTGCTTTGAAAAAGTTTTGCTCAGTTTTTCCTTCCCCCTCTCAGGCTCAGTTTAGAGGCATAGAAAAGCACAAAAATTAATTTCTGGGCATAGGGCAGCGATATGGGATACACATCATAAAGTCACCCCAAGACATTGGGGTTGGTCTCTTCTCACAAGTAACAAGAGACAGGGTGAGGGAAAATGGCCTCAAGTTCTGCCAGAGGTTTACTTTTGATATTAGGAAAAATTTCTTCACTGAAAGAGTTGCGAAGCACTGGAACAGGCTGTCCAGGGAAGTGGTAGAGTCACCACCCCTGAAAGTGTTCAAGGGATGTGGCACTTGAGGACATAGTTTAATGGTGAACGTGGTGGTGGTGCTGGGTTAATGGCTGGACTTGGACGTCTTTTCCAATCTGAACAATTCTATGATTCTATGATTTTGGTTTACGTTTCTCTTGCTACAGAGATGGTGTGCAGGTGCACATGCTGATACTCGTATGACAGGCACCTGTTGCCCATGCACTGGGCTGTCTGAATCCCCTACCTGCATTCTGTGCATCACTCTCAGTCTCCATAATTTTTTTTGCTTTAGGAGCTTTTTTTCACCTTTCCCTCCCTCATTCAAGGAGCCTTCTCCCCTTGGACTTTTGGAGGTGATTAGACTATTTCGTGAATCTTGAAAAATCAGTGGACACTCCTTCCACTCAACAGAGACCACTTCCAGTCGAAGAGAGCCAGGTGTCAGAGGGCTTCCTACCAGGGAAGACCCACACTCAGCCTTCCCCTGTGTAGCGGGTTCAGTTTGTAACTGGGTAGAAATACTAATTAAGTGTAGTGGTTTGGTTCAAAATATCCATTACTTACTTATTTTTCTTCTGTGAGATAAGAATTAGGAGAAAGCAAAGCAGGCACAAAACTTAAAAGAATATAAAGAAGTTTATTAACAGACATAAAAGAAAGAAAAAAAAAGTCAGACTAAACCTTCAGAACACTTCTCCTCCCCCCAGCTTTCTCCCTTCTCCCACTGACAATGTAAAAAGACAACCCTTGAGATTTCAGTCAGTTTACCACCTCTATAATTTTTTCAGTTCACTTAGGGAGAGGAGTCTCTCTTACTCATGCTAGGGAGACATCTCCACAAGAAACAGTTCTCTCATGGCTTCACTGTCACAGCGAGACAGCCGCCCGGGTTCATTCTCTGCTCGCATGTGAAAGTCCCTTCCCTCATCTTACAGCTTTCCCCACAACTGCTTTTGAGGGTCCAATCTTGAGCTACTGGGGTACCATTTTTAAGGAAAGAAAAGGTTCTCTTCACCTATCTCTGGGAGCGTCTTCATCTCCAGGAACAGAAGTCTTGTCCATCCCTGGGAGCAAGGGTCCTCATAATTTTCATCTCTCTCTGTTCAAGCTTCTCATCAAATCACAGCTACTTCAACATTTGCTTATTTCAGCACAGGTACTTTTGCTCATGATTGCAATTTGAATGCTCTACCCCCCCCATGCTTTCATGAAATTACAATGTGTACTCTGATATATCATAGTCCATCACCATAGCTTTACAACAGAATTTCAGCTTCTAGGCTTGAAGCATCTCCTCTTTCTTCTCCCTCAGGGTTTCAGCTCTCCCTTCTTTACTGACTTTGGTGTCTCTATGGTGTTTTTTTCACTTGCCTCCACCTTCCCTCTTCCTCTGACTCGGAAGAGGATTGATGTCTGCAGGCTTCATCTGTTCTGGAGGAAACTTACAGCACTAAAAGAGTTCATCTCACCCAGCCCCGCAGCTGGAATTCGCTTATCGCTGTTGGCCACATGATCTTTGCCAGGCAGTGGCCTCAGATGAATCTTTGGCCGCACTGGAGGCGGGGGGAGCCGGGCTGCGCCACCCGCACGGAGCAGGGCTGCGGGGCTGGCTCGCACTGAGGGGCTGCGGGTGGAACAGGGCCCCACGGCTCCAGGATGGCTGTCTCATGGCTGGCCCAGGCCAAGCAGGGCCCGGCCTGGCCCCGCTGCGCCGCGCTGCGGGCTCCCAGTTACCTGTCCAAAGGCCGGAAGCAAGAGAGGTTTCCCAAGCTCTGCTCATTCTTAAATGTGGATCACAGAGGTGTGTCAAGCTTCTTAAGTGGCTTAAAAAAGTTGCCAATACTCAAACTAGCCAGTTGATTGGTTCTGTTGGGTCATAGAGGAAGCTGTAAGCACCTCTTTGCAAGAGAATCACTTCCGTGGCTGAAGCCCTGTTTACTAAAAACCCCAACTATACTAAACCATGACACCCTAGGACCCCAGATGGCTGCCTGGGGGCTGCTGCTTGACCTACACTGCTCAGAAGTGTCTTTAGCTCTTGCTCTGCACAGCCCATGTAGCCAGGCAGGGGAGTGGGTTGTGCAGCAGCGGGCACAACCACTCCCCAAAAGTCTCCAACAGAGCTGTGCCAGCTCATGCCGCTAGTGAGTCATCTGGGAATCACTGATGTGAAGGGAATGGCTCAAGGTGCTCCTCTCCCAATTACTAATCGTGGGGTCACTGCTGAGTCAGAGGCAACATTTAAGGATCAGGAGTCATGCCTGCCACAAAACAGTACCTGCTGCAGGCTGCCTGCTCCTGCCCTTGGGATCAAGAGGGTAGTGACATGCAAATAAGGGAATCAGGGAGACAGCACCTGCACTGATGTCAGGGGGCTATGTCATGATGTATGCGGGAAAGTTGTCTACGTGACACAAATAAAAAACATCCTCCCTGTCAGATAACACAGGCCTGAATTTAGATCACAGGGATGCTGCTCTGCTTTATTGAATTGGTCAAACAATTAACCTAATTTTTCATTTTTAAGACCACATACGTCCCATAAGAATTTAAATATCATCAAGGAGCTAATACCATATGTGAGGTTTAAATATAACCTGTTGGTAGCTGGTAAGAAAATCAAGGAAATAAATAAATTGAAAAGGCATGTGTTAGTGAAGAAATTTTTAGAAGACTTAAAACCAAAAATGGTCCGTGAGCAAAATTAACCTGGTGTGTCTGATCCTGGACTGAGAAACTTATGAGGGAAACAAATGTTTTGGTCTGTACAAAGTAAACTCAGTCACAAGCCGGACCAGAGCGATCCTTGCTGTACAGCTTTCAGCCCTGTGCCTGTGCTGTGAGAACCCCTTTGGTTAACCGAGCATCAACCGAGTGTCCTGAGTGGGATCTGCTCCCCAGCACTGCCAACACTGTGTTCAGTGGGATGTTTCCCATACTTGCTGTTATTTCCTAAATGTCCAGCAGCAGGCTGGTATGAGGGGGTCCAGAGCTGCTACTCCTTAGCTCCCAGAGAAAAGGCCAACACACTAAAGCACCCCAACCTGCAGGAGCAAGTCCTTACAGCTAGACCCAGTTTTCCTGAGTTTTAGCCCAGATCCAGTGCTCCCAGAATGAGCTCTTCTGCTTCCCTGGCTGGTGGCGCTGCTCCTAGGCATCCAGGTCCAGTCATGTCAGATCATGCCTCTCCTGCACATTTCTGGCCAGCCAGGCCTTCCCACAGTGATTTTTCCTGCTGCATTATTCTGCAGAGACACCGAGGAGCTGCTTCATACTGGACATGTGAGGTCCTGTCTACACTCCCAACAGTTACCCAACACTTTAGTCGGTCACTTGGGAACAAGAAGTAGTTTTAATGATGTTGCCCTTGTTTCTTAAAATGCACTTGTCTTTCTGCAGCTTTTTTTTCTGTCACACCACTGTCATAAGCAGGAGTTTGCTGCTTCCCAACACACGTCTCTCTGCCAGTCTCTTTCCCTGGCAGCACTTTATTTGATGAAGGTGAGGGACACATGGACACTTATTAGGAACACATGGGAAACAGCCAGAGGGGCAGTGGATGGTCATTTTCTACGTACCCCCAAATCAGTGCTCACCTCTGTGTTTACAGGGAGAAAATAAGGATTTGGGCTTTAAATGTATTTTGGGGTAGAGTTGGGTTCAAAGCTGAAGCAGTTTACTAAAATCTCAGCATCTAGAGTGCTGTAATGGTTGGTGGTTGCTAGAAATCTCAGGGGGTTGCACAGCATTCCCACAAGCTCCAAAGGGAAAATGGAAAAATCATGTCTTGGCAGCAGGTAAGAAACAGTGTGGCAGAGCTGGTGTGGGCTTGAGGCATGCATCACATGGGCCTTCCCTGTTGTGGATTTTTGGTGTTAGATTTGAGGACTGGCTCTGACTGCTTTCTGTTGGCATGGAAAGCCTTTAAGCAAATCAAGAATTGTATTTCATATTCCATGATGCTGAGAAGAAAATCTCTCTCAAAATGACATTCCCACCTCAAACTTTTCCAGTGGGCTCTGCAGAGGCAGGAAATTCAGAAGGTTTTCCTAATTCTGCCAGGGGCTCTAGAGTGGATTAGAGCTCTTTTTTTCCTTTTGGCAAGGAGGAGGCACCGACCCTGATGCAGCTTTGCAGACATGCTAGAGCTCTAGACATGAAAAGTGTTGTTTTGCCTCTGTTTTGACTTTTTATTGTGTTCACTTGCAGGACTCCTGTAATTATTTTGCTTTGTTTGTTTTGTTTCCAAACAAAGAAACAGCTTTTCAACCTAAATTTAGTGCCCCCGTGTTTATGAGCAATTTGCAATTAGCAAACAACGTATCTGTATGTGTGTGGGGGGGGAAAGGACCATGTTAGTACAGGGGGGATGGGTTTTTCTCACAAATAAACAACATGTAGGAAAATATGGTTAAACCTGTGTATTTCTGCCTGTTTCTTTCCTGATGCAAACATGGGAATTGATGATAAGGCTATTGATAGAAGCTGTCTCTGAACTGATTCACAGATTTCAGCAATGTTCTCCCCAGCTTGCTCCTTGCACCTGACCCCTCTATGGCCCTCTGCATCCTGTACCCTGCATCCCTCTCCCACTCGCTTAGAAGGCATTTGCAGCCTTTTCTGGCTGCTACAGTGATATTTAAATTGGAAAATGAAAGCATTGCATATTAACAGCATCCTCTTAAATTATACTCAATCCCTCTTTAATCTAATTGCTGCAACCCCCATGATCCCTGCTTAACTGCAATTTTTTTATTGATCTACACCACTGCTCAAGTTTTCTCCCTTGCCTTGTCTGCTACACTTTGGATACATCTCTGTCTTTCCCTCTTCCCTTCTCTCTGCCCTTTCTTGAGGGTATTCCTGGCAGTATATGTGAGTTTTATTATGAAAGAGAGTGGTTATTATCCAGTGCAGTAGCTTGGAAAGGGTGGAATTTGCATTTTAGCATGGAGGAAGGAGATTTGCTGCCATCTGCACCTGGTGAGAGAAAGAGCTCCACAGCTGGAGGCAGCTGCCAAACTTCTGCCAAGCACCCCGCCTATGAAATAAAGCAGGCTGCTCAGTTCTGCACCCAGTACAAGTGTTAGGTCTACAAATACATTATCAGGCAAAATGCTTTTAATCATAGAATATATTTGGATTGCATGCAGCTGGATCTAGGCTGGCAAGAAATAGCCATACAGATCCAGAAAGAGGGCTTTTTTTTCCTATTTCCATAGTCTAAGCAGTGAGATCCACTGGGCTATTATCCTGGTATTCATGTGAGTACTAAACACAATTCATATCTGTCACACACATGCACTGCAGAGCAAAATGAAACTCCTGGAAATTTTACATTAGATACAATTAACCTGTTGTCAGCCCATTACATGAGGCTGCTAATAAAAAAAAGGGAAAAGAAGGAAAACAAATTTACAATGCTATTTCCTTATTGCATGGGCAAATGCCCTGTATAAGGCACAGAACTTTCCAAGAGCAAAGTCCAGGACTGCGAGGAATATGGCAGATAGGGGTTGGTGCAGTAGATGATGAACTTGTGCGTTAACGATGCCATCATACTGACTCACATAATCTTTCTAGGGAGTTAAATATACGTAGAACTGGGTTTTTTAATGATGAATGCTTTTGGGTTGCAGCCGAGCTACACATCAGGGCTGTGCAGGGGTTGCAGGTGAGTGTTGGGGCCAGCTGCTGGACTTCCCCACAGGGCCCTGCCATAAGCAAACCCTGCAGCCCTGGGGGCTCCCCCAGTGGTGACTCGCGGGGTACTTCTGCCTTCCCAGCCAAGGGGAGGTGGCTTCCAGTTTGAATTCGGGTGTACATGTGGCACTGTGTCCTACCCCAGCTCTGCAAAAGCCTTCATCCTCACCATCACCCTGCACCACAGGGGCCTCTGGCTTGGGGGCAGAGCTCACATCTCAAGGACAAGGTGATCCCTTCCAGGCTGCCTCTGAGGGACTGTGGCTCCTGGCCCTGAGCATGCCAGTGTGTGGACACCTGCCTGCCAGTACCTAGGCTGGGGCCCTGGCCCTAGTTAATGTACCAGCACTGAGACAGCATTTCTAGAGCCTTGGGGCAAAAGCTGTGGCTGCTGTGTAAGGATATTCATCTGAGTAGTTCACTTAGTACAGGGGCTGTGGGGCAAACCAGCCTTATGCTGCCTGTCTGCAGGGGCAGCCCTGCTTTCACTGCAGAGTGCCAGAGCTTGGTGCCTGGGTTTCTCACCTTGGGGGTTACTAGCTCAGCTGCAGAAAACCTGAGAATAATTAATTCCCTTCCCTTCCCTTCTTATTTGTTTATTTGTTTTTCATGAGTCACTGCATAAATAACTGTCCATGTTAAATGCTCAGGTGGGAAGGTTTCGGTGTGGGACCTACCAGTACTGTGTTGCTGGTACTCAGTGCCAGCATTCCACTAGGAAGCCTGTCATCACAAGCTGCAGATCAACCTGCAGGGAGCCTTTGAATACCACCAGCAATACATACATTTGATTCCTCAGGTAAATACAAATTGAAAAGGTAATTTAATCAGCATTTAAGTTAGCAATGTAATAGGACGTGGTGTCTGCTCAAATTTGTTTGTTCTAGTCCAGCTTCTGTCCAATGCCGACCGAGACTCTGAGGGCTCTGCTGTGCTGCTCTCAGTCCCATCTTTGTCTTCGTGTCTTGCTTTTCAGGAGGCTGTGCTGCAATCATATGGCTCTGCTTCATGAGCCTTGCATGCTCCTGTTCATCTCAGGCTGCTGTAGTAAATCAGGAGGAACCTCACTGACATCCATGATATCAAGCATAAAAGCAGTGAGAGCCACATCCAGAGTAGCAGGGTGATTCACTGCCTTACTATTTGCAGGCTAGGCTTGCATGGCTGTCGTGGATGCAAAGGGAAGGGAATTGCCACAGCTTGGCATTACTCTTCCCCTGCATGCCTCTAGTGCCATCCTTTCATCTGTCTTAATGAGGAGATTTAATGTGTCAGTGGGAAGGAGATGGGCTTACAGGAGTCACTCTGAATTCCTAGTACCTTGTACTTCCATGGCTGTGGATGGTGCACATCAGTTGGTAAAATGACACAGGATCTCTCCATCTACCCCCAAAAAATTTGGGTGTTGTACGGACCCTTCCTGTACTGGCTCTGCAGGTGGACCTGGGGAGAGGCGAGAGGCAGAGAGCGCTGTGGCTGCACGGGAAAACCACACCAGAGTTACGGATGGATCCCGGCATCGGGACCAGCTCCAGCCCCAAGCTCCAGGGCTGCGGGACGTGCGAGGCTGCGGCAGGAGGACCAGCAGGAGAGGATGGGTGAGCGCCGGGCTTCCACCTCTGCCTTCCTCCCTGACCTCTTCCTCTTTGTTTTCTTCCTGTTGCTCAGAGCAAGCTGCTGAATCAGAGCAGCAGGAGCAGGAAATTCTCTGTTTGGAGGGTGAGATCAGAGTATTGTTCCTGCTAAGCAAAAGCATTTTATTTTGCTTTGCCTGCGATTTCATCGCGACCAGGAGGCTGGGCAGCGTGCTCGGTGGCCACCCTGCTCACAGGCTGCTTGTTTCCCTCACACCATCATGATAGCACAGATTGCAAATACAATTACACTGGTTTCACAAATGAAGTATTGCGTGTACTGTAATGAAGTGTGAGTTGGATCAGTAAGAACAAGTCATAAGACTTTTTCCACGCCCATTTTCACAATGAGTAATTGTAATTATTCCATGCCATCCTGAAGACTCTGAATTTTAATTATATTGTAAATTGTTGTGAAATGCTTAATTTAACACAAGAGAAAACACAAGGGGGGGGGAAAAGAAGCAGCTTTTCATCTAGGGATGTTACAATGGTTAACAGGATGCTCTTCGAGGTTTTATTAGCTGAGAAAGTGGGACTTTATATTGATGGATAAAGGTTTGAATTTAATTGTTTTTGGCTCTGAAGGCTTACAAAGAGATACTGTCATTGGGCTGCAAATGATATTTCTCTTACAATGCAGAGGATGCCTTTTCTCTGTCTAAAAGAAAAGCACAATTCTATTGCCTTTCTTCATAAATGGTCCTTTCAGTTAGAGAGTTTGCATGGTGAAGCCCACAAAAGAGAGAGCAAAATCTGTTTCTCTGAGAGCCTCTCTCATAGAGGAAAATCAGGATTTTCTTTCAAAACTTTTAGTGCTGAAAGCAAAAAGAAATTCTTAACAATTTATGGCAACACTGCTTTGGCAGTACTCATTTTGACCAACAGTACATTGGTTTGAAATTATACTCTTTTCCCAGATGCAGATTAATGTCTCTGTTCCCATGGGTCATGGCACCAGACCCAAAGCCCTCACAGTCCACAGTGCCCACACATTAATTTATATTCTTAAATCATAGCTAAAGTCATCATCCTGTTTTTCCCTCTCCAAAAGTATTTAGATGAGATACCCACAATTTTCATAGCTGAAATCAAGACATGTGCATCTTGCCTTATATGAATATGCTGAAGAGGAACCTGAAGAGCTTCTATTTTAATAGGGAAAAGATTTAGAGTTGGGTTTCTTTCTCCCCTCTCAATTGGTTTCGTGCCTTGAGTAACATAAAGCTATTCATAGTTTTGCAGGTTACTGGACTTCCTCCACCCAAAAAGCATCTTATGCTTTCCCCAGCTTCTCCTTCTGCTCAGAGAGCTGGGCAAGCCATGGTAGCACTGGAGTCGGGGGAACGTGGAAAGCTGCTGAGCTCTCCCAGACCCTCGGAATGCAGCACATCAAAGGATCAGGTCCAGGTCTCCTGACTCATGCTCTTCTTCCATGATCCTTGCACTGAGGCAGATCTTGTTGTTTGCTCACAAAAATGCAGCCTTGTTATTATTTCAGTGTTGTAAGGGGAGGAATGAGCACACTTTGAGTTCCTGCTTTTTCCAAAGGCTATTTCTTAGTTCAGAAAAAAAGGACAGGTTTTTTTCCCCCAGTGTGAAACCCTGCAGCATCTTCTGCTGGTGCACAAACTGGCAGAAGCCCTCTTGGGTGAAGAGACTAATGGTGATCTCCTCAAAGCATGAAAACCCCTGGGATTGCTCACTCTACCCCATGGGTGCTCTTCTTGAACTCCCAAGGTCTCACTGCACCTTTTGCAGAGGTGAGGGATGAGCTGATACAGGGAGGAAGGAGCTTTGCATTGCTGAGGAGCAGTTGGTGGAGCTGGAGCTTGTTTGGTGGGGTCCACTTGCAGATGGCTGGAGCTGCTCAAGCTTTGGCCTCTTTCACTCTTCCATGGAGGTGAAGAGCAGGAGCTCATCTTGGGCGAAATCTTCCTGGGCATGAGAAGGAAAGGATTAACTAATGGACAGGGTAATTAAACAGTGGGTGATTGCCATCTTCTTTTCCTGTACCCTGCCCTGGGAGGGTAATAACAGGTTAGGCCATATCAAAATGTTCTTGAATACCTTTAGTGACATGACAACAAAAGTTAACTGCAAAAATTTCTAGGAATTCATGGAGTCAGCAATGTGTCTTGGCACTTGACAGTTCTGGTTTTACTCTAGTGAGGCAGCTCCTTGGAAGTGCTCACGAGCAGTGGTTTGGTAGCAGATAGGTGCCATACCATCTTTCCATTTGCTTCCAGGAAGACTGCGAAGTCTTTCTGTCCTTCTCCAGTAGCAATGGTTACATGAATGATCCCACTCACACAATGTTTCTTTCTGTAAAGAAGCATTTGGAAAGAGGAGTATGGGGTAAACAGAGTTTTTCATGGGCAAGGCAGAACAGGTAAAAATAGGATTGTCATCTCCATCAACCCTTTAGTGATAAAATAGGGCTGTGAATAGCATAACTTGTCAGTGAGACAGCTATTAGCCACAGAGTGCTGTAGATTGTGCTTCTCAAGGGCTGAATTTGTTATGGAAATTGGAATTCATTCCCTAAAGAAATCACATCCCAGAGCAATCCCATTATAAATGCATGGCCAGCAGGTGGAAGACAGCAGGCCTTGGCCATGGTAAACACAATGAGTGTGGTAACTTTAGCTGTTTGCTTGTTCTTCTTCCTCCTGTGCCATTTCCCATCACTGCGATGCTGAGGCAGATCTGCATTGCTGTCATGCCCACAGGCCAGTGATCCTCACAGCCAGGCACTGCACAACAAAATAAAGGAGCAGCTCTCCTATGGCTATGGGGCTAACAGTTTGGTGTTTTCTACTCCACTGCTTCATCCTTTGATCATATTATCCCAGCTCAGCAAGCAACACAAACCCAATTTTTAATTCAGGAAAATGGCCAAGACATTTTTCTTCTTCTGGGTAAAATAAACACAAATGCTGGCTGTAGGTTGTCACCGACTCCTACTCATTTTCATCCTGCTGCATTGGGAATTAGAGCACAGTTTAATAATACATAAGGACAGGAATGATGCATTGAGGGCTTAAAACTGATTTTAGTCCTCATAGCTTACTTTACCACAGAACAGTGCAGCATTGGGATGCTGTGTGTTTATTGCTACATGGGTAGCAGCATGGGTTACAGTAAAGGAAGTGCCTCTTTTGGACTGAAAATGGATGAGTTTATAATTTAATTGGGGTGTTTATGATGTGCAAGTGCCATGCAAGTACATGTCACACACATGTCAGAAAAGCAATGTGCCCAAACCGCAAGGTGTGTGACCCTGCTGCCTTTCTGACCCCTCCAGCCCAACTCAGTGCCACTGTTGCACCCTCAGCTTCTCTGGCTCTGATGGCAGCAACCAAAATAAAGGTGGATCCTGATTTTTTTCCAGGGGGATGCGACCCTGCACTTTACACTTGCTGCCAAGTGGCTGCTCTATTTGCTTGAATCCAAGGAGAACTCATAAAGAAGCAAGCACAGTAAATGATTGCCTCTGTTAAGATGTCCAAAACTGATTTCCTGCACTGACCACAGCTTAATGAATAATGTTCCCAGCAAAGTTTAAAGGTACAGGGTGGGAAAATGTTGTTGCTACAGATGTCCTCAATGATGCTAAATCCTCCTTTTCATCGTGCTCCAGTGCTTTTGCATGGACGCTCTGTACTGCACATGTCCTCACAGCTTTGACCAGTGCTCACAGATAATTTTCTGCTGCTGCTAAGGGAGCTCATATTGTGTTCATGCTGAAAGCTGCATCAACAAGATCGCTGCAGGAGCAGGTCTGAAAAGATGCTGCAGAGCTGGAAATATCTGGGAGGAGAAGCTGGCTGTACAAGCTGGCCACTGCTGCTGACTGCTGCTCTGAGCAGCTGGAAATCAAGGCAGGTTTTGACCAAGGGTGGGCTAAAGCACTCGGGGCCCTTGTGCTTGGGTTTGGGCCAGTCCAGCTGTGATTCCAGGTGCTTTATCTCACAGAAGAGTCACCTGCCAGAAGTGGTCAGGTGACTGGCTTGTTTTTCTTTTCTGGGAAGCTCCAAGTTGTGATGGTCTTGAGGAGCACAGGCAGCAGTAAAACTGCTGTGTGTCCCTGCCTCCCTCTTGGTGTCTCCCCTTCCCTGCATCCCAGTCTGAATGGGTCCCTGGGATGGTGAGTGGAACAAACAGGAGAAGCTATCTGTGAAAAATCTATTAAAATAATGTTCTTGATAGTGCATTTGCATGTGTAATGGCTGAGGTGCTTTCCCTGGATTATGCCATTGCCAGTTTGGGAATGGCCATAAGGCATATCTGCTCGAAGCTATAGTGAGCAATACTGGGAAGTGCTGGGTGGAGCAGGGAGGGGACAGCTATTATGTGCACATGGCCATTACACATGTAAACACAATATTAAAAACCAGAGCTGGTTGAATACTTCCAAGCATTTCTCTGGCTACCTATTGGAACTAAAGGCAGACATGGGTTTGGCTGGAATCCCTGCCTTTTTGTTCATCATTCCAGTGACCATTTCTGTGTGATAGAAAAATGCCTGCAGAAAATGGATAATAAACTCATGTGTGTCAGTATTTAAATGAGAAAGTTTTGTTCCGTATGGGGTGGGACACTGTCCAACACAGCAGTGGCAGAACAGGATTTCTGAAACCTCCGGACAAGGATTTGCATCCCTCCCTCAAGGAGCAGCGGCTGTTGAGATGCAGTAAGTGAACACAAATCATGCTGGAGAGCACTCAACAAATAGAGCTCCTGGGGGATTGATTCACACCAGGGGAAGAGTGAACATCAGCACGGTCATGCCAAAGGAAAGCAGTGCCCTGTATTTTCACCCATTGTCGTAAGAAGCTCTTCCTCGCAGAGATGACATGGAAAAAGTGGGAACATTTGGACTGAGAATTAGCAAACTGGGACAGAATGTGAAAGAAAATCTAAACCCAGAGACCCTCAGGCTGAAAGACTGAAATTCATCCTGAATATTCAGAAGAGGTGACGAGCCAGTAAAATTATTTGAAGGCTTGGAAAAAGTCCTTACTCATGAACACTGCAGTCTGTTTAGTTTATGATAAAAAGAGCCTGAGAGGTGATGCGATCAGGGTGCAAAGATACTTTCCTAGAGAGAAAGCAGTGCATACTAAAAAGGCTCTGTAAGCAATACTGCCTCCTTGTTTCCTTATATTTTCCCATCTGTCTGTCAAATAATATAGCAGAAAAAAAGAGAAGACAGAGGTGGGACAAACTTTCATAAAGTCAACTTCAATGTCTGACATGCAATTCCTGCCACCATATTTTGCACATAAGTTGCTATATACCAAGTAGGTGCCCCTCAAGGGTAAAAAGGGAGTTCCATTTTCACCATCCAAAATTTGGAACCAGGTGAGTCTCCTTGAAACGCTCACATCCTCTCTTGCCTTCCATGTAGGGAGGGTCTGGACCAAATGTGATGTTCTCTCAGGGTTTGGAGGTAATGGAAGGGTCCTGGCACATGCCAGATCTCCTCCAGGACTCCAGCAGGCAAACCAAACCCGCGCTACTTGCAATGCTGGTGGGAAGTGCACTCTGGAGTGGTTAATGGGGTCATTCTCAGACTTCTGGAAACCTTGAGTGGTTTTTAAAAGTAATAATCTGTTTCAGGAACTAACTTGCTTTGAAGGAAATTAGAGAGGTAGAAAGAAAAAGCAATACAACCTCCAGCTGTCAACCTCTGCTCCTTGTCTCTTCCTGAGGGATTAAGCTGTTAAAACATAATGTAAAACAAATATTTTTCAGGCAAGTGATTGAAAGATAAATGTTGCAGTACTAGGTTTAGTTTAGCAAGCTGCAGCTTTCCCTGAGAGCTCAGCGAAGCTGCTTAGGGCAGTGTGACCATTGTTGCACTCCCGTAGTCCATTTCGGATGGCTCCACAGTTTTGCTCCAGCAACTATCAGCTCTACAACCCAGCGATGGCAAAGGAGGCGAGAAGGGTCTCCCCATGAGGGTTTCAGAGGACTTTTAATAGTTACATCTCATCCTGGCGACCCCCAGAGGTAGAGAGACCTCCTGATCTGGGTGCAGGGGGGTTTTCTCAGGGGCTATGGGGCGGTACATGGGCGGGTTGGGGTACAGGAACCAATAGGGAGGGCCCGAGGGAGTGGCCAGGGCTAGGGGCAGGGGAAAGTGGGGGGGAAATACGGGATCAGAAAATCAGTGGGTAAACAGATCACCACAGATAAAAACTTGCTTGTCTTTTTGCTAGAATTGACAAAACCAAAACCAAACCTAACCGCTCCACACTTTCACACTGATAAAAGAGAAGTAACTCAGTTCTGGCATGAGATATAACCTACAAGGTGTTTCTGTTACTAGAAACAGGCATCCACACTGGGAATAGATGGTACAGATTGATAAAGCAAATAGCAGGTCAGCCAGGATGGCACCGCAGAGGGAGGATGGTTTCTATGGCGATGGAGAACAGCCATGATGGGAGGTATCGTGTGTAGGCGGCAGCGAACAGCAGCCTCGCTCCCAGCAAAAGTGGTTAGTTGCTTTGGAGACAGGTGCGTGCTCAGAAAAAAGCACCTCCAAGGGAATAGGACAGAGACAAAAAGGACTGCAGGATAGCAGCCATGCCACGGGCTAGTCAGGAGGTGAACAAATGAGGCGGCATCAAATGTGATGCATTTTGGTCATTACAAATTCTCTTTTGTTCTTAAACCCCACAGCCATGAGCACACAGTTTGGAAACAGCACACGTCTGGAGGCACAGCATCCAGGTGACAGTGGAGAGAGCAGTGAAGAAGCCTACAAATTAAACAGTAAATAAAAGCACAACTGGTGGGAGGAATAAAAATGACATTTCAGAATGAATGTGCGTCCCTCACTGAAGTCACCACTGCAGCGGTGATCAGCACATGAGCTGATCAAGACTCCAGGAACTGCTTCTTGGTCTCCCACACCAACAGGAGAGGCCCACAGGAAGATACCAGCAGGGAGGTAGTTGGTGGGACGGTCTGTCTCCTCTTCCATACAGTCCCAGGCCAGGAAAACACACAATTGATTATTCAACCTAGAGTTTTCCCCTCTATCCAAAGAGAGTAACTTCCCATGGTGGAAAGCATTAAAGGTGAATACAGTGACATAGCTCATAAAGTGGAGGAGTCTTGCTTGGTGAACAACACAAATACAGTTGATGTTTGGAGACATGGTGGAACCATCTCTATTCAAGAGGATGCTCTAATTTTCCCCCAACCTGTCAAAATCTGAAGAGACCCTGCCTTGTCTTTGTTCCTGGCTAGGTTGAGGCTAAATAAGGGACTTTGCCAGGTCCAGACCTGTGAGACACACCTGAACTGCTGTGTATGGAGACTCATGTTTATGGATCCTCTTACCAACATCTGTATGGCCCTTGTGACAGCTTCAGGTGTTAGGGAGGTGAAAGTGGTTAATCCTCATGGCACTCACTTGAGGTGTCAGCTCTTGAAGTTTGCAGAGGCACAGACATGGACAGGAGTGAGGAAGGAGGGCACCTCTGCGCTGGCACTGCCTGGCTGGCCATAGGTGCTGGGACTCCCATCGGGCTGGGGTGAGGGATGGAGCTGGGGGTGCTCCCTGCCAGTGTGGGACAGGATGGAGGACAACCTGAAGGCACCCAAGTGGAGCAGGAAGACCAGATCCTGAGCTGCCGCCATGCTCCTCAGGGATGCAGGAAAGGAGTGTGGGAGCTGTTTGCTGCCCATTCCCAGTCTGTGAAGTACTGGCATCCATCAGCAGTGACAGTGCCAACACTAATCCAGAGCATCCCCAACTTCACATTGGTATTGTGCTGCACTCCATCACTATTAGCACCACTGCGTTAGGGATAGATGAGTAACCTCAGGTCCTGCTCCCAACACACAGGCCCGAACAGCAAGATCAAAGCTAAAGGATTACTATCTACCATAATGGAACATGGGATGCTGATCATATTTCTACACTAGCCCACTAGTAGCAGGGCTTTAAGAAGCTGAAAATGGCTTTAAAAAGTAATTATATTTTGAGAACTACATCTACAAAGTTTATTGTGCTCATGAGAATATAATTCATATCCTTCCATATATTGACCAATATAATGTATTTTGCAGAGAAAGTTGATAATATTTTACTGGAAAAGCGGTTGTTTAATAGAAAAATGAAGATTTATATAGATTCTTGATTTAACCTTCTAATTTAAACTTCATAAATTTTTGGACCCATTCCTTGTATATGCAAAGTTAAGCTCTTTTTTTTGCCCCCAGAATCATACCCTTTTGCTGCTCAACACCATTCTTATTGAAAAGGATTTACCAACTGTGCAATAGTGAGACTGAAATGGTG
This sequence comes from Corvus kubaryi, assembly GCF_017639235.1. Lineage (NCBI taxonomy): Eukaryota > Metazoa > Chordata > Aves > Passeriformes > Corvidae > Corvus > Corvus kubaryi. The sequence continues at coordinate 13,400,833 of NW_024581116.1, read as the reverse complement.
TGTTTACCCCCTCCCAGAGCTGCCCTGCAAAATAGATGGATTTCAATGTGCCAGAGTGTCCTCCCTGGCAGGTCCTTGTCCTGAAGAATAACAAGAAATAAAATCTTTGAGAATGAAGATAAATCCTAAATCTGTCTCCTTTCCCATTATGTCAGCCGCATTCACTTCATTTTGGAGCCATTTTCTCAGCAAAATTCCTCCCAGATGTGTTGTTGAAGATAGTGTATCTCTGTAAAGCTGCTAACACTTGTTTTTCTCCTTCAGGTACACGGGGATGGAAAAGGATTTTTAAAGTAGCTAGGCCCTCTGTTTTGACCATTTTCCTCAAAGTTTTTTAAGTAGCTATTGCAAATGAGTCCTTTCTACAGCAAATCAGACCTGAGTCTGATACAATCCAGGTGAATTTGTTACAGCATTTACAGGGCAACTTCTTTCCCAAACCCAACAAGAAGCTTCCTTGGAAAATTAATGTCAAATAATATTACTCATGCTCCTAAAAAGTTTTCAAGAGGAAATTAAAGATAAATTCAGCTTTATGAACAGTCATGGCTATTAGTCACCACTGTTTGTGAGTGAGAGTGACTATGTTTTTGCTTTATTTTGTATTTTGTGTTCACAACCCCTTTCCATTCTCCCTTACAGAAGAGCATGGATTTTTTAACTGAGAATGTGTCTTCAATGTTTCTGAAACTCAAGACTGAAGTTTTCTTAAACTTCAGTTTAAAACAGAATTTAATGCTATACAAACCTGCTTAACTCTCATTCTAACTGACTTAAGCCGTTCTGATTGTCGTGAGCTACAGGACATGGTCTGCAGGTGAAATAATGAGATCAACCCTGGCTACATGGAATATAAATCCAGAGTAGGCCTTTTCTGGGGGTAGCACAGCAGTAGTAGCAAATACTTACACCAAAGGAATTCGCGATAAGAAGCAAACACCTAGTTTCAGGGTTTTACCCAAAGGAAGATACTTGTCATTGGACTGGAATGGGATTAATTAAAGGCTATTTAAAAACTCATTTTCTTGGAGATTTATGGAAATTATTACCCATCAGAGCAAAATGTGCTCCATGAGCACCATAAACACATGCTTGTAGTCAACAGGAGACCATGAACTACTTGTGGAAGAGTGCAAACACTTGAGACAGCTCCATGGCAGCAAAAGCCTCCCCCTGGGAAAAAGAGGAGACATCCTCCCAGATGAACTCTCCTGCTCACTTCGGACGCTTCCTTGAAAACCTCCCAGCCACACGCTGATGTCCATGCATCCTCCTCTGTTCTTGACATTTAACAGGGTCACAGAGTGAAGTGATTGATAGAAAGCTCCTTGTTCTGGCCCAGTAACAAGTGTATACTGGTTTACAGCATTTTTCCATGTAGCTACGCTGAAGTCTTCTAGAAAATGCATGTGCAGGCAGCTCATTCTACAAATCCTCTGGCAACTGTTTGCACCATGGATGGTCGGCTGAATTTAAATGTATAAGGCATATACATTGAGGAATTATATATTCAAATGGAGAAAACTTTCTAGAAATATTATTATTCACCCCCTGCTATCAAGAGATCATAGCAATCCAACAAGATCTGACTGCTTTGAATTATTATTCATGTACCATAGAATATGTATTTTTTAAGTAGCATTGTAGATTAATGTTAGCAAAACGTAATTTGTAATTTAAATGTAAATCAGAATTGACTAAGAATATAATTAAGCTCCGAATGCCTAGGTAGTATCTGCAGACTATTTTGTGGCAGGTTTTTTACTACAATTTTAAAGCACATTACTTGCCCTGAATACCTCAATGCATATTATCTGTACACGTGTGCTATAAAAATGTAAATAATAATAAGAGAGTAGGTTATGCACTGTAAAATTCTAGACTGATACATTTCTGTGAAACTGAAAACTGCTTTGTGCAGAGTTTTATGGGATTCTTTACCGGTTCATGGAGGTTGACTCAACCAGGGGGATGTTAGGAAGAAACAGTCCCCCCATAACTGGTGCTTCTGCTGCTTGAATTTAGTATTTTAATAGAAGTAAAAACCACGATGTCTTCTATTTTATCAAACACAGTCATGCAGCTCTAAGTAGTACATACATATATATTAATATTTGCTTCAGTGCAAGTCAGTCGTAAGTATATATAGAATATATCTATCTTACTGAAATAACCATGTGGTTGCATAAACATTTTGGTACTGGCCAAGATGGTGTGCAGAGTTGTCACTGCTTGCCTGGCCCACTACCCCCTCAGCACAGGTATTTCCCCACCGATGCAACCACCTCTGGGCTGTGCTGTAATGTGGAACCACAGGTATTAGTGAAATTATCTCAGTTGAAAAAGAGACACAAACCTATGTAGCTACACCAGCAGAGACAACTACCTGTGAGGTTGAAATGTAATTCAGATTTTAAAGTAATAAAAATATTTTCTTACAGAAACAGGGGCTTTGTAGCAGTAAGTAATTGCCAAGGCTTTGTGCTTGAGAAATTTAGGGCATTATCTTTAAAACAAAGATGAAGGACTGATCAAAATGAAATAAATCAGTTGAAAAAGGCCGGGACATATCTAATTTTTTTAAAACAGATGAGACTATTTAAAAATGCCTCTCTGTATCTCCGTACTTGGGGCAGCTATCAAATTGCTGCCATTCTCTTCCAGAAGGCAAGGGGACCTCTTTGTTTCCTATCAGCACCTCTGTAGCCTGCCAGCACAAGTACCCAGTAACTGGTGTTCCTGAGGGTTCCCAATATTGAATCCCAGCTGTGCATCCCCACACTGCCTTGGCCATCGCTCCTGAAGGGTCTGGATCCCCGAGAGGCAATGGCTGTTGGGCTGCTTGCTCCTGAATATCAAATCCATAGATCTCTTCTTGTTCTTAATGGCCAGCTATACAGATTTTGAAAGGAGAAGAGCACAAAGATGAAAGGGCGCACAGGAAGGACAGACAAAGGCTTTGAGGACCAAGTATAGACTGCATGTGGTGGGTTAATCCCAGATGGATGCCAGCTGCCCACCAAAGCTGCTTTATCACTGCCCTCCTCAGCTGGACAGGGGGGCAAAAAGAGAACAAAAGGCTCATGATTTGAGATAAGGGCAGGGAGAAAACACTTGCTAACAACTGCCACGGGCAAAAGAGACTCCACTTGGGGAAATTTGTTTAATTTATTATTAATCAAATCAGAGTAGAGTAACAAGAAGTAAAACCAAATCCTAAAAAACCTTCCCCTCCACCCCGCCCTTCTTTCTTTCAACTTTACTCCCCAATTCCCTCCCCTCCTCCCCCCAGTGCTGCAGGGGGATGGGGAATGGGGGCTACAGTTAGTTCATCACACCTGTCTCTGCTGCTCCTTATTTCTCAGGGGGAGGACTCCTCAGTCTTCCCCTGCTCCAGCATGGGGTCCAACCCTCTTTGACAGGCAGAAGTGAAATTATTACTGACAGCTAAAATTAAGATTTTAATAATTACCTGAGCTCTTCTTTGCATAGACTCAGCAGGAGAACATCCTACGATGAGCAGTGTGTCAGCCACTTATCTTGAAGTAAATGAAAGCTGAGGCTTTGCAGCATTGGAAAGATGTTCAGCAACTTTCAATGTTAGGCTCAAGAGTGTTTTCTTAGTATGAAAAGTTCAGTGGGAAGTTCACTTTGTATGAGGTGAGGACAGACAAATAGTATTCAGAGTCTAAATTATGTTTAACATTGCTGAAATGGAAGAGGGGGCGAAAACAAAAAGGGAACAAAATATTATAGAAGATTAAGAGGTGAATTAAGATGATGGCTTCTCTTCCCACACGTAGGTACTGATTTCACACCCTTTCAGAGTTTATATTTGACTTCTCACAGAGCCTTTCAGCATTGCTTTCATTTGTCTGTTCAGTAAAGAAATAGTCCAACATTTGCACATGGATGAACCCTGAGTATGGCTCTTGTGTTCTGTAAGGGTTGTCCAAGCACAACTTTGACCGTCTGATCCTTGATATAAAGAAATCAGATCCTGTTCCAAGGGAAATGCCATCTGCTTTGAAAATTACAAAACAATTACTTTGGTTAGGAAATTCTGATGTTGCAGGGGTGACCAAAGGTTGAGTGGGGATGTACAGCCAAGGGACACTGGAGAGATGGTCTCCCATGTTGACGACCATTTCTTCTTCCTCGAGGAAGGGTTGTGAGATGTCTCTAGAGCAAGACCCCGCTTACCTTTTCTCCTCTGGAGTGAGATATGCTGGCTGAAAAGCCATCTAAGGTTGTCTGTGATTTGACCTGGTGATTTGGGGTTATGAGCCTCAAACTTTAGTTTCTGCAGTTGCTTCAAGAAAACCTTGTTTGGACTGACGTGGGATTTCCTAAAGATGCTCCCTAAACTCTGTGATTTTGCAGGATTAGTGTCTCACAGAAAGCTGGGTTAGTTGCAGTGTGTGTGTGTGTACATTTGTGTGTATATATGTGTGTGTGTGTGTCTACTCCATGATGCTGCCCAAAGCAGTAAAGCCAGTTACCCATCGCCTTCCCTAGATGATCTAGAAACCTCCATGGTCAGAGACTCCCCCTCATAGATGCCTGTCCCAGTTCTGTGCTACCCTCCTGGAAAAAGAGGTTTCCTTCTGTCCAGTCCAAACCTCCCCAATAGTCTAACAAGGGGACAGCTGCCATGGCATGAGGAAGGTTTAATGCCACTGGTCTCTCTGAGATGGATATCTGTTGCCTGGTGTATGCTCTGTTTCAGCCATCATTGAGGAGTTCTTAGACTTGCAGAATGGTTTGGGTTTGAAGGGACCTTAAAGATCATCCAGTTCCAATCCCCTTGCCATGGGCAGGGACACCTTCCACAAGACCAGGTTGCTCAGAGTCCCACCCAGTCTGGCCTTGAACACTTCCAGGGATGAGGCACCCACAACTTCTCTGGGGAACCTGTTGCAGTGCCTCACCATCCTCACAGTAAAGAATTTCTTCCTAATATCTAACCTAAATCTACCCTCTTTCAGTTTAAAGCCATTCCCCCTCGTCCTATCACTACATGCCCTTGTAAACAGTCCCTCTACAGTTTTCTGGAGCTTCCCTTTAGGTACTGGAAGATCACTCCAGAGCCTTCTCTTCCCCAGGCTGGACAACCCCAGCTCTTTGGCCTTTCTTCATAGGAGAGATTCTCTGGCCCTCAGAGCATCCTTATGGCCTCCTCTGGACTCGCTTCAACAGGTCAATGTCCCTCTTATGTTGGAGGCCCCAGAGCTGGATGCAGTATGCCAGGTGGGGTCTTACAAGAGTGGAGTAGAGGGGGAGAATCACCTCCCTTGACCTGTGGGTTGACCTTCCTCCAAGATAACCCATCTGTGGCCACTCGTCACCTCACCAGGTACAAGCTGTCTTCATCAAATCTGCTGGTTATTAATTGCTTTCCCGCAGGTTTCAACTCGTTGCAGCACATCTTGTAATTTCTAAAGGGTTGTGACTTTGTAATCTTCCCTGCTCAGAAAAACTGGTGATTAGTTACATTTCTCTAGATAACTTAGAAATGTAGGTGGATGTTCATCCAAATAGCAGAGGGTGTTGAAGAAAGGGTAGCACACTAGAAGCCTGATTTTTGTTTTCAGTGGAAATTTTAAAGAAACCTACAGAGTACACAGTATCTAAATCTAGAAGTCACATATTTGAATGCATGAAGTGTTATTGTTTATATGCAAGAGTGTTTATACATAAATTTTAAATAATTCATCACCATAACAATCTCATCAGCTTATCTTAAAACCTTAGTTTAGGCCTACACACATTCAAATAGTTTGTCTTCCTGCTGAAACTATCCTCCACACTTTGCTACACATAGTCCTCTACCAGCCATGACTTTTGAGCACTCAGCATCCTGTGGGGATTGGAAATGCTATTGCTGCTTTTCTGCAGCTTCAAGAAACACAGTGACTGAGAGGCACTGGCCACACCACTGACTGTCAGGTAACTCACCACATGTCCAGCTCAGAGGCTGAGGTCAGAAAAAAGTTGTCAAGCTTTCAGCTAACAGGGCAAGAGCAAGGAGAGGAGAGAACATGAGAGCACTTCAAATGCTTTTCCAACTAAAACCTCTTCTTTTCCATCTAAAACCTCTTCTTCTTTCCCTTGGCTTGTGCTTCATTATGTTGTTTTCCCCTTTTAAGTGTCACTGACTTGAGGAAGGTGGGGAAGAAGCAGAAAGAACACATTTTTTTCACTTCAGTGAAACATTTGACAAGAACTTTCCATCTCCATTCAAGACAATCACCATGGTGCAGGTCCTGCCATAGGGAAAAAGTGTAGGGGGGTACTCCTAAGGTTTCCTCATCCAGCAGACACTGTCAGAACAAAATACACTTTCAGTGTACCTCCTGAAACTCTTCTAGAGAAGAATCCAGCCCAGGAAGGGAGAGAGGCAGCATGCTACAAGGCAGTTTATTATATCTGTGCTTTATCATAGTCACTTACTTATTTGTGCACCCTGACTCCTCTAGAGACAAACAGAAAGGATTCATCTTCACAAAAATACCTCAAGAGCCATAAAGGAGGAAGAGGGGAGTAGTTGGTATAAGTAAAAATGACACTCAGCAACACTCACATATCTTTTTCTCTGACTCCCAGGGAGTTAAACTGCAGACGCACTGAACTAGTTTGTAATTTAATTGTGTCTTGAGGATGAATGTCCTCTTGTGCACTTGCTTCTTCTCACAGAAAGTGAGCTATAGGCTGGGGATTGTGGGCATCTGCATATGTGGCACCTGTGGCTTGCAGTGCACCAGCAAATTGGAGTATTTCAACTTTGCTAACTGGTTTCACCTGTGAATATTTTTTTCACTGGGAAGGCAGCCTGTCTGAACCATCTAGTCTTTTCAAGTTTGGGCACCACCTGGTGCAGAAACAGAAGGAGAAGGAAAAAAGGCTGAAAGGATAGGAAAAGCTTATTAGCACACCGAGTTTTGCCAGAGAAAAACATCTTCATTCAAGGACAACATCTTCCCGCTCTTTATTATTGTGTGATCTTTCACAGCCTCATTTCTAATGAGGTAATGGTTTCTGCTTTTCAGTTTGTATGGGTTAGCAGATCCTCAGTGTGGGCAGGGATGTCCAGCCAAATCCAGCCTTGAACCTACTGTTTTGTTGAAATGTGTTCCAGTCAGACATACCAGGGATGAGAAGGTGGCACAGGGGAACTGTGTTATCTGTGAGATCTTCCCCATTTGGAGCCATTCTTCTGGCAAGGGGAAACTGCCCAGAGGGAAAATCAGCCACTGTACTGCTATATTGGTCATCTCTAGCTTAGCTTTTAAGTTCTAAAAGTATTCTTGATGCAGCAGAAGAACACAAACTGAGTTCTTCCACAAGCCAAGGAGAGGAATCAGAGAGGAGGAATAACAACTAATTAAAAAGTGCAATTTATTCAGGTGGTGCATGTAACAATTCCACTGAATGAATGGTTCTCAGCAAAGCGTGAGTGATGGCAGAGATACCCCACAGCTCTCTGAAGGACACGGGCCCTATGGCCCTTGGTCTGCAGTGGGAGAGGAGTAATGTGGAAGGTCTTGGGATGATCTCAGTAAGAGTGGGCTGGTATCAGATTGGACACTGTATAACCAAGGTCAAAGACATCACAATGTGGGGGATAGAAAATCTTCAAGTTTTGTCTCTGCTAGAATGACATCAGATGCAAAATTTATAATAACTTGAGACAATTTGGATTTACTCTGCTTATAACAGTCTTAAATAAATTGCTAACAAATATTTAAAATACTATAGTATTATTCATAATCGTAAGTAATAATTCACAAATACTGAAAACAATATTTCACAATGATCACCAATGAGTTCACCTCTTTCATAAACCATGTGAAAGAAGACTGAGGGATTCCATGGAAAACAATGCACATTTTGGGTTGGAAACACTTTTTGGTCTGTTCTGCTTAATCTCTAAATGGTGTTAGAAAAATAGTGAAAGGCGAAATTATTGAAGGGGAAGAGAATTGCTGCATTCAGAGAGAGATTGTAGGCTCAGTTTGCTTAATAGCCAGAAGGAAGAGAGGGAGAGTTAAATGGATTTCAAAATTATGCCAATCAGAGAGAAAGGAAATTGCATGTTGCCATCACTACTGCAGGAGCCAGGTGACTCTCAGACTGAAGCCACCAAACCCATTTTCTGCAAGTTTTATCCACAGTGGTGGTACTTTGTGAGCAAACCCCTTTGGTTGATGATAACTGCACTTTTTTTTAATCCCAAAGGTGCTGTGAGGATAAGTATACTGAAATTCAAAACCCTGCACTGAGTCCTGAGCCCCTCTGGGGTGTATCTCTATTTCATCCAGAGATTAGCACCTGTATGGCCACACAGAGAGCTGGATTAAGAAACTAATACAGCTGAAAGTTTAAACTAACAGATTTTGGCTGGAAGTTACTATTGTTTTAGCAGCTGTGGCCACAGTAGTTGTGAAGCCATAAAGCTAATGGAAATATTAAATTCCTAATTATACATTTTCTTAGAAGTTTGCATATGGATATCTGATAACTTCACAGCAAATCATTAGGGCCCTGCAAAAGGTATTTAAATGGAATATAACAATGAGATGGGGAAAGAACTCTGCTTAGAAATACACATTGCTCAGGCTCCCTGAGGATGTTCCTGGTTTCTTTTTCCTATCCAATTGCACAATATCAAATAGTTCCTAATCCTGCTGTGCATACAGTGTGCAATAATATACCTCCGTAACAAGCATCATTTACAGTGCTTGACATCTTCAAATGTCTCTACAAACCTTAGCTAACTAATCTGCTTCCACACCCCTGTGGGCTAAGCATAATTATCCTGAAGAAGCTGAAACAGGGAGTTACTGCAGGCCACAGAGCACGAGGGGCAAAGGAGGGCTGGGAGCACTGCTGCTGGCACACTCTGACTCCATGCCTCTCCTCTTCATGCCCCTACACGCCACAGACACTCAAATATGTGTAAGACCGACAAAAAATAAGCAAAATACACAGCATTGTTAAGGTTTCTATATAGCATTTATTTGGAATGACCTGCCATCAATTATAGTTTTGTCTCCTGGAAGCAAGGTGACCCTAAGGTCACATCCTGATAGAGTCACACACTGACATAAAGTCACATCCCACTGCTCAATACCATCATTAATACTGCACATGGGAATCAGGACATCAAGCCTCAGAGTTCAAACCAAACTTAAAATCCAGCAACCTGATTTGGCTTTGGTGCATGACTTTGCAATATTAGATAAAGTTTGAGCCTATTTCCAAAGCTTGCCAGGGGGAGTTCTGCAGCACCTCTCTTTCTGTCCATGCCTCTACAGATATATATATATCTGTTGTGTTTATGAGAAGTTGGTGTTTGATGCTTTTTAGCCCAAATTTTTTCATTAATGTAGATATGAAAATTCAAGATCATATTCTGTAGCACATGCCTTTTTGTTTTGGTGAATTGCTTATTTCAGAAGAACAAGATTTATTATCGATATGTTTTTAACAGAATGTTTGGAATTTTCCAATCGGAATGATTTTATCTACATTTTCTCTTCATATTTATGTTAAATAAATCCTTCAAAGAACTGCTTTCCACTGACATTTTTCACAACCATGAATGTATTTAGAGGGGCATTTCTGAACTGCCTGAAGCAACCCTCCCTTTGCAGAAGGCAGATCTGCCCTGGTGACCTCAGCAATGCAGATGAGATCCACATGTCACAGCTCCAGCACGTTTTCAAGCCTGTGCTTATACATCATCCAGTACCCTGATTTTCAAGGGTGCTTCATGGCTTGCCATCAGAAAGTCAAGGGTGCTCAGCTCCTGCAGCAAATAAGCACAAAACTATACAACAAAAGTGTAATTAGTGAATGAGTCATTAATTCTCATTATTCTGCAGCAGAATCAGAGCTGTTCCATCAGGAGGTAGCAGGTAGCTCTAACTGACTGTTAGCAATGTAAAACACATCCATCACAGTCACTTCATTCCCTCGGGGGAGCATCAAGGAAAGAAAGACAAGGATGCTGGAGCAGATAAGCACTGTAAGGCCCTCATTCTGCAAAACACTGAAATATGGGCATTTCAGTCATGTTGGCTTCAGCAGGCAGGAAAAAAAGCACAACCTTAGACACTCAGCATCAGCAAAATGCCAATTTATTAAGATAACCAGGCCTGAGGGAAAAAAAAACCCCAAATTTCTTTAACTTATTACACATATAATCCCCTGCTGCTTTTCGGTTGTGACTGTGGTCACACACCAGGCCTATAGTGTTGTAATCCTGTGGGTTTTAATGGAGCTGGTTCTCATCCACCACGGGTGAGGTCAGGGTTAGCCCATGAATGGAACTCTGTGCCAACACCAGAACTTTTGCATATGGTTTCATAATCAGCTCTTTATTAATTCCTGCTTCAAGGTGCCTAGTTTAAAATAAAATGATTTTTCATTTTCTAGCCCAGCACACTGAATATCAGAAGGACGAGAGGTGGTTATCTGCTAATGCCTGGCACTAAGAGCTGATCCAGCCCATGTGCTGGCTCTGGGCATCTTCAAAGGCTTCAAAAATTTTTAGAAAATATTGTATCAAAATCACTCCTGTTGGTTAGGATACACACCGACTGTGGCAAATCAAATTAATCCACAGAGCTACTTTGGCCCTGTCAGTGGATTAATTCCCAGAATTACTTTAATCTATTACCTTTGCTTTCATTTTCTGTTAAACATTTGTAAAAAAGATCAATATGGAAAAAATGATGCACAGATAAAGCAGACACAGAAGCAGAACTAAGAATAACCCAGTGAACTGCTCTCACTGGACAGTATAAATATTCCTTTCAGGTTAAAAATATTTCTTTGAGGACACAGAGCCCCTAAACACCAGAATAGATTTCGGACAATGACACTTCCTCACAACCAAGGGAGTAACATGTTTTTGCCAGTAAAGGATATGCTCTGCTTTGCAAAGGAAACTCCTGTTGGCTAATTTCACCATGGAAACTCCAGGTCTGACTATAAAAAGACCACCTTATCTCCTGACAAATATCCTTCTGCTGGGAGTAGCAAAAAATTAAGAGCAGCTGCTGTGAACCCCAAGCACAGGGGTAGCGGCTGATGTGGAGCAATCATGGGGACAGCCTGGATTAGGCTGGTCTGCCTGGAAGCCAGCACTGAGCACCCAGACGTCTCCATGTCAGTAATAAAACCCAGGCTAAAACCAGCCTTAGCGTCCCCCTGTCCAAATCGCCCGTCCCAAAAGAGGCTGATGCATTTCCCTTCCACTTGTGGGACAAACATGAATTGTGCGGATGTGAGAAAAAGGCCCTGAGTTTTCAGCTTCAAAGGAATCTCTGACCCAGAGGTTCCTCACGTTGCTCCCTTGGTCAGTGGCTGTCTGAGGCTGCTTTGTGTAGGGTGGTGGCAGAGCAGCTGTGTGAGGGGATGAGCTGTATACTGGAGGTCCTCTGACTTCCTTGGATCCATTTGCAGAGATTTTGAGGTTGCTGTTTGTTTCTGGCACAGCTGCCTGCTTTGATACATCTTTAACACAGACATTTTCAATTCCTCCAAAGGAACAAATATAGAATATATAACATAAATATAATAATATTCATTATAATAATAACCAATTAAACATACATATGTAACATACATGACCAGATACACTTGCTGATAATGGTTGAAGAGGACCAATGTGGTCACCAGGATACTTACGATGAATCCTTTTACAGATGTAATGGTGTCCAGGTTTAATTATGGGCTCTGTGCTTCTGTCTCTGTCAGACTGAGAACTACTGAGGCACTGTGGGTGACAGACTGATGGCTGATGGCTATACACATGGCTAAAATGAGCACAGGTTAGGGAAAGGCCAGTCCAAATAATCAGAAAGCATACAAACTTACGTTGTGGTGGCTAAGTCCACTTTACACCCCCCAAGTTACCCTAAAAGTGGTCTCTCCTTACAACACTGTGCCAGAAAGTTCTCCCTTTGCCCAGATTCTGCTGGGCACTGGCCCTCTCCCCCCTCCCATTCCTTTTCCCATTGGCCTGTTATGTCACTCAACCTCTCCTCTGCCCCCTAGCCCTCAGACTATTGGTTTTGGATGCTCTGCCCACCTTTGGGAGTTCTCGGGATAAAACCGGCGTGGGCTTTCAGTTGTGGTTCTTTCTTGCCTCTGTTCCCTTCGGGGTGTTGCCATTAAACACCTCGGGTTTGCATGCAGAGAACCCCTCTCGCATCTTTGTCTCCGTTCGTGCACAGACTGTGTGTGACCACCTGCGAAGGTGAGATTGTGTGCACGCGGAGGTGCTGGGAGAGCGCCGCCTAAGAGGTCCACGAGGGACCCAGTAGGGACAAACACGGCATTGATCCACCAAAGCTCTCATTCAGTAAACTTGTGATAAGAGTAACAAAAACTAATTTACCATTTTTCCTGTGTAATCACAACCACCGCAGTGACTTACAGCAACCAAAGGCAGTTTTACACAGGTTTTATCTTTCTTCTCTACCAGTAGAGAATTTACATTGCCAATAGCCATGATTTCACTTCCTATTGCACTAGATGCTGCCACAGCATCTCTGAATGACCTGAACGGTGTCAGGATAACCCGCAGGGCTCTTTGGTCTCCATCACCCCCCAGTGAAAGAAGAGGCAGCATTTAGAAAGAGGGAGGCCTGTAGTCCACAGTACCCTGCACTACTAAGCAGACAGATATATTGTAGCTCTTGTTTTTATATTTCAGAACATCCAGAAGAAAAGATGCTTTTTTCGCCCTCTAAATTAAAAACTCCAAACAATCCCAAACCAAACAAAACAAATGATTTGCAACTGTTCAGGAGCGTTGAAAATTATTCTGGAAAGTGCTTTAGGCTAATTTTGTAAACCACAACAGAGCTGTAGCGGGTAGAAACACACTTTCATCTTATTTATTTCTCTCCATCTTTAAATGCTGGGTTTGTTAGGATAAGCTTCTCTTTCAAATCTGCTCAGCATGACATATACTTTCTTGGTTATGAAGTGTCTGGCCACACAAATACAGACACAGACATGCCCAATGAGTGTATGGTCTTTCCGTCCCGTATTAACTTTGTGCCAAATCTGGCTTCATTTTTCCGCCAAGCTTTTCCCTTCCAGTGGTGCAAAAATCAACAGGGCTCACATTCCCTACACCTGGGACTGAGTTTTTCTGTGTGCCTGTAGCAAGATGAGTAAACTCATGTCAATATGAGGAGGGATGTGCTGCAATGTGCTGTATCCAGCATGGAGGCTGCTGGGCAGATGGAATGATACCCCTGTGCGTGACTGGGCTGAAGTTCACACGGGTTGTCAGCATCTTTGAAAGCAGGTGAAACCCCACTTCATGCAGCTTTGGGTCTCTAATCTCAGCAACCCCCTCTGTTGTGACCACCTCCAATGTCTCCTGTGAGTCCTCCCATGCCAAAGAAGTACAAGCAGGGATTGTATACCGCTGAGGTCTCAGTCATTGTACTTTTTAGTGACCAAAAGTGGCCAGCAGGTTTAAAAACCCCAGCCTTTCCCCTCCTTTCCTGATCATCGTCCCGGCTTAGAGAATTCCTGGGAATTTCTGTTGGCTTCAGCCTGCAGCAGAGTGTGCATGCCCCGGGCTGTTTCTGTGCAGGCTGGAGAGATGAGCACCTCCAGAGGGAGCATTCGCGCCATGTTAAAACGCCGTCCACGCAAGGGCAGGAATCTCCTTTCACAATTTTAGCTGGTGAAAAACATGCGAAATGCTCTCACCCGAGCTTCTAAGAGCCAATGCTCCGGTTGGCTTTTGCATGTCAAAGCGTGTAGAATTGAAGGTGAGAAATAGCTCTTTGCATACTGCCAGAAGGTAAAGCAGTCCAGGAGGGACTGTAGGTACCTGGATGCATTTACAGGCAAGTGACAAGAGCAGAGTCCCTGCTCACCAGTGACCGATTTCTCACTGTATAACACGAGTGGAGTTTTGAGCAGTAACCAAGTCCTGAGGTGGAGTGTGAAACACTTGATATTTGGTTGTGTTGTGTAGCTGCTGAAGCACATACAGACTTGAGAAGATTTGCCGGTCCAAGAGGCAAAACACTCCCTCCACAGCAGGCAGGGAGCTGCTCCACATAATTTCTTGGCACTTTGGGGTGACCTGCAGCTGGACTGCAGATAATCAGAACCCTGGGAGGTACCAGCAGGAGGGGCAGAGCAGTTCTGCCGTATGTGAAAGTAGTTCCTCCTCAACTGGCAGGAACTTGTTTGTGTGTGGTGCCCACTTATTCCCTCATACCAGTGACACACTCTTAAGTTTACAATGATGCGTTACAGTGCTGTAAAACATGAACTTCAGCTTCTCACTTTAGATTGATTTATGTTCCAGGAATTTTGTACTTTATGGAAAGTACACCAGGAAATTGTGATTCATTATTTTACTGTTTGGTCTCCAGTTGATATATCTTATTTTTGTATGTTTATATGTGGGGGAAAAAAGGAAGACAAGACTGAGATTGAGTTCTTCTGCAGCAGGTAAGCTGGAATTCTGCAATTGTCTTTTCAGCAAATTAAATTTAACTAGTGCAACGGCTGGAGCATTCACTTCAAAAAGAGGAGAAAGTTCAATGTTATGCAGTAAATCATCCATTGCTTTTCAATAATTGGGATCATATGTCCAGAAGAACAAAAAAACCCCAAACCTTTCTGGTTTTCCCAAATTCATAAGGAAATTGTGCTATGTTTTTAAAGGTAATAGGGAAAATATAAGGTTTTTGGACTGTTTTGTTTCAAAAAAAGAGGAAAGACTTAATAAAATGTGAAGACCCACAAGTCTGGTGATACACAACTAGCTTTATGTCACTGAACTCCTTGATTAAACAAGACAGACAGAAGATCCAAAGAAAGCCTTTTCCCGCGTAGCATTTATATCTCCGCTCAATATTCACTCTTCAGGGAGGTCTACAAAATGTGAGACCATGTTAACTGTCAAACAGATGTGAAACAAATGTGTAAAATCTTCTGGAAGTACACAGGATAAAACTGATAATTGTGACACCTTCTAGCCTTCCCTAACTTTGTCTCTTCCCTGTTGTCCATCACCTCTTTGGCTCAGGCAAGAAGTTACCTTTGGTGAGTTCTCTGGCTGCTGTAGAAAAGGCATGCTGAGGTGCAGGCCTGAGAATGTCAGATCTCTGGCTGCATTTATTTGCAGAGTAGCTAAAAGCAATGAACAAAGTAGCCAAATTCTGTAGGATCCTTCTTGGACCCAGCAAGAATTTTTCAGGCTGGATCCTGCAGCCCCCATCCAGGGTCCACAAAAGAGAAATCCACTGAAAATCTAAACACAAGAGTTCACTGATAGTTTTTTATTCTGGGGCAAGAAGTTGACTTCCTGCAAACTGAAGGTGATGGTAGCTGCTAAAGGTCCCATTTTAGCCAGAAATTTTGGGGGCATGAGAAGCAGAGGAGCTAGGCAGGGAGTGCTCAGGGGGAGCTTGATTCCTTGTAGGAAATGCATTAAAACATCCCTGGGGTACTGTCACAGAACTAATGGCACCCCCTCCCTTCCTTTTCCCATCATCTGCCCATCCACAAACCTTCCCTCGTATTGTAAAAAAAGATAGTTCCTCCTTATGGTTTCTGATTACGTTTTATAATTTAATTGGAAGTAATTCCCTTCTCCTAATAGAATCTGTTATAACAGCCTTGTTCAGAAATATCAACCCCAGAAATGTTCTACAGAAATTTCTATTAAAATTCTGTGGCTTCTTCAATTAGTTTTTAAAGAAATCCTGAAGTTCTCGTGGAGTGGGCACTTCCAGAAGAATTATGGAAAAATAATCATGATCTTGTACTTGAAAGTCAAAAAGCTCATAGATGCTCATGAAACCCTCAGTTCTGCCTCTACAAATGGTGTAATTTCTGGGAACTTGGGTGGAAGCAGGCAGGATAGTCCTTACAGCAGGGTAGGGCCAGGAAATATATAACTTTGGAAATTTATCAATTAACTTATATTTTTACAGAAATTGGTTCTGATCATGTTGGCGTTCTTTTTAAATCCCATCTTAATGCATTTGAAAATACTGATTTCCCTGCAGATTTGACCACATGTCCACTATACAGACAACATGTAAGTAAATTATAACCTACTTTCCCATCAACTCTGCTTCTACTTAGATTACTTCTTTCTCACCCATGCTGCACGCAATAATTTTCAAAACAAAGTGAATAAACTAGCATAAGCATTTAAGTGCATTTCCACTGATTCCCATACTTAAATTAAACATGCAAATGCAAACATTAAAAGGAATGACTTATTCATGTTCTTAGGCAAAGCATACATATTAAATTAATGTATGTGTATCAAAGAAGACACTAAGTGCTGACTCTTGGAAAGCCCATGTAAGAAACTGTACTACAGACTGTTCATTTAATATTTTTTATTGCTTAATATGAAACTTAGAAAGACTGACTGTATTGATTCTATCTTAAATATTTGTCAATATATTCTCATTTAGAACAACCTCCTCATTTCCAAATATATATTTAATGAAGCATTATTATACTCTTAAATGCTTTAAGAGTATATGTCATGTTAACATCTATACAAGGGAACAGCTTTATGTGTGTGTCAAATGGGAAGTTATCAGTAATACAAAACAGCTATGAAGGATTGCATGTACAAAGCTTCACCAATACAGAAAAATAAGTTTTTAAGAATGACAGAGATTGATTTTAATTTTCGCCGTTTCTTTGAATCTTGTTTTAATTTGTAGCTCTGGTGGAAATTCCGTGTACGTGCATTTTTAGATCTCTTTATGCCACAAGAGAAGACTGGGAGGGGAAATAATCTGGTGATGTTTTTTGTGAAGTTACTTCTTTTGCCTGCCAAAGAGGTGAAGGCTTAAGTGATCTGCAGTTTAAGTCTCAGAGTTCCTAGCAAGAAAAGGTGAAAGCTTGTCAAGCTTACAAAACCAACAAATAGCTCAAGGACAGAGCTGGAAAGGATGGTTTTGGCACATTCAATTACTGGAAAGCTTTCACAGGAGGAAAATTGTCTTCAGTGGCTGAACTGCCTTTGTACATGGAGAATCAAAGTGCCAAGGTTAAGGCTGGAACAGACTCAAGTTATCTCACCCAGGTTAATGGGTAGGAAGCACAAAATGGAATAAATGAAGAAGAAGGAAAAAACCAACATAGCTGAGATAGAAATCTGCAAAGCAAGAAAAAACACAAGGTTATATTCACAAGATGGGTGGCCAGGTAAGCAAAAGGCAGTGGAATAACTTCACTTGCAAGGAAACTGAGAGAGGTCGGGGTGCAAGAGCTGATTGCTTGGACACTGCACAATGAGGCCATGCAGTGAGGCACAGGAGCCAAATCTTTGGGTGCAGGACCTGAAACCAGGCATTTACAGCACAGTGGGAAGTTCCTTCTGGCTGGAGTACACCACTGAGAGCAAGGCAAAACTCAGGTAGGGAGGTAGGGGTGACAGAAAAGCACTGTACATTACTGATGTGGTAATGAGTAGAGAAGGAAAAGCATGATACAATAAAATTAATCAAGGTCCATTGCCTTCTTGAAAAGCACTATAAATCTTCACTTTACTACAGCAGTAGCATAGATCCACTAAACCCTCTAGATAAAATGTGACTGTGGTTATGGGATGGTGGAATAGTATTAGACAATCAACAGAACCTGTGAGAGACCTCCTGCTCCTGGAGATAGATCAGAGCAGAATGATATCAATAATAAAACTCAGGCTACAGGTGATGACAGAGTTCCATTCTTCCTGATTCTGGACCACTGGCAGACACTTTTAAGAACATATTTATTGAGCTTTCAGGAGGTAGTGCTAATTCAAACACAGCGACAATGTTATTGAAGAGGTGGCAGTAGAAAATAGCCCTGATCAAGCAGATCACAAAGTTTTCTGATTAAACTGAATGGAAGGATAAAAAACCCCTGTGGTTTTCTGCCTTCTTGTGCTTGGCTTTTTTTAGTCTCAGAGGAGTGAAGGAACTTTGAGACTTGGCTGCAAAGGAGATTCTTGATGTCAAAGATACATAATTGCTTCTGCATTTCGGGAAGGAGAAAAAACTCATGAAGAACTCCAGACCCAACTGGTGACAATCCAACTAGAAAGGGATATGAGGAACAGGCAAAGAGTCCACAGAAATGGAAAAAAGAAGGGGCTGACTAACATGGAAAATTGTATCTTATAGGTCAGAAAGTGTGGGGAGAAAGTGAGATCTGTCAAAAGCTGGGCTGTGTTACACCTTGCAAAGGAAATTAAAAACACGTTGTAAAATGTTCTTTGGTCATAAAAACAAACAGAGAGCAAATAGAGGAATTTGAAGCTGTTCCACAGTAAAGATTGGGGTTTGGGGTAAAAGATAACCTAAGCATGGGCCAAAAACGAAATGAAAACTTTGCTTCAGTTTTTAGTCAGCAAAGTGACACACCAAGATAATGTGACTCAGGTGAATGAGAGAGCATCTGGAGCAGAAAATAATCTAAGGGCTTAATATTTTCAGACAAAGACAGCAGTTCCATCTCTATCCAAAACCCTGAAAGAACCAACACAGGAACCTGCCCAAACTAGTAAATTGATATGTTATCTCAGGAACAGATGTTGGGAGGAAAACAAGAGTATCTTCTATATTTTAGAAAGCATGAAAATTCTGATCTAGCTAAACACCAATGTTAGTTTGATTTCAACAGTTGGCAGAGATAGACAAAGGAGTATTGTTTAGCACAGCTTAATCCAAGGTAGGTCTCTAACCTGCTCTCTCTCTGATAAGCTTAATCAATTCTTAGCAGAGAAAATCCCCAGTGTTTTTCTCATCTTAAGTAAAGTATTTCATACAATGTTGCGTTAGAAACAACTAAATAAGGAACATATCAAAGGCAGGTGAAGAATTGGCTAATATGGAAATAGGAGTTAGATAAACCACTGGGGTAGAAGACAACTATTTTGGGTGCTACTAAAAAATTACTCTCTGAATCAACCTTTTTTTATTAGTGAGCTCAACAAAAAACATGACAATGCTATGACAATTGTCACTGACAAAGACAGAAGAATCAAAATACAGATCAGAAAAACCTGAAGGACTTTCAGGATTACAAGAATAAGTAAATGATGGACTTTCAAGGACAGAGCCATGCACTAAAAAAAATTTTGTGGTTTTGCTGTAAGCTTGGAATTAATCTGTTGGTAGGCAGGAAACTTTAGTGGATTAGCTGACCACTGGTGCCTTTAAGCCAGGTAACTATGGTGAAGAAAATATGTAAACTTGGTGTTTGCAACCTTAGATTTCCTTGAAAAGAAATGAGACACTGCGACTTCCTATTATAAAACGAGATGAATGACCTGTGTATGGAACTTACCTTAAACTTAGAATACAAAGTTTGAATGTCTAAAGTTAGGTTAGATGAATGTCTCAGAGAAATATTTGGCATGAAAGCCCTGCTTCATGCAGTATTTCATCCTGTGTGGTGGTGTTGACGTTTTCTTGAAGCAAGAAAACTTCATGGGAAGTAGGCAAGGCTGTAAAAGTCAGACACCTAAAGTGTCAATTATTTTTGAAAGGATCAAGTGCCTCAACCCTGTCTTTGAAACACTTCTGCTGTCTGCCTTTTGAAACCAGAGGTAGTGGTGGTGAGCTCAGCCCCAGCAAACTGCTGTTCTGGGTGGGGGCCCTCCTACAGTACTGCTCCCTGGGTAAGTGTGACTGCACGGATTCGTGCCATCAACAGCAGCCAAACGCTCAGCAAACACCTGGAGCTACATCACCAAGGTTTGGGGGCATATTTCTACACAGTTGGTGACCCCTGTTGATGGCTGCGTTGCAAAGATGAAGGCGCTGGACTTAGCTAAGTCCAAGGAGGTGGGTCGACACAAGGCACAAATGCTCTCAGTTT
This sequence comes from Corvus kubaryi, assembly GCF_017639235.1. NCBI lineage: Eukaryota > Metazoa > Chordata > Aves > Passeriformes > Corvidae > Corvus > Corvus kubaryi. The sequence continues at coordinate 13,380,943 of NW_024581116.1, read as the reverse complement.
ATTTTGTATCCTCTTTTCCTAGAAAAAAACAAGGCAAAGAGGATACAAACTGGAGGTGCTGCCTTCCTTATCTCCATGCAATGGGGGCCCACTGGGTGTTGGGAGGTCAGTTCGGGTTGCAGGAAAAGCTGGGCTACATCACCCTCCTCTGCCATCAGCAAAGATTCTGAAACTACAAGAGGAAAGGTCTGGGCACTACTGTAAAACAAAAAAATTAGTTTCCGGGAGTAGGTTTATGGGTGAGGAGGAAATCCCCAGGACTCTTCAGTGGAAAGCAATCATTTGGGACTGCAAGTCAGCCAAAGCTCTAGACTAAGATGGAAAAACTGTTTGGCGTATACCACAGACACTTGGGAATAAAGTCATCCTGGACCAAATTCCCCTGGCACAGTGAAAATCCCTCCTAAAGATTTCGTTGAGGGGAGTTTGGATTTCCACTGCGGTGATACGGTTGCTCTCGGAGCACCTGCCCTCGTGATTAGGTGCTAAATTCTGCCTTGCGATCTCTCATCAGGCCAACTAAGACCAACAGGGGCAATTAAATGCTGAAGAAAAGATAAGGATCACTAATCAACTTGCAAATCGTCTAATCAAACCATGCTGTTCACATCCCACTGTTCCAGTGGATTTATAACTATAATTATCCTATTTAATTTTTTCCCAATCAATTTTACATGAGTATTTATTTTTGTACACTAAACATATTGTCCTCCATAGACTCAAGGAGTTTTTTATAGTCATGCTTCTTTAACAGCCACCTTGCATGGCAACTCTTAACCTTGATGCATATATAGACAGAGGCAAAAAAAATTTCTAGGGTATGGCTCTCTGCTAAACTGAAGCATTTTTTTAGTGTGTGTATATATATGTCTTGCTTACATATATATTTACTTTTCATAAAGGATTTTGTGAAAAATCTGAATATTAGTAGATAATTTAGTGCACTATAAAAGATGACAGATTAAAAGATTGCATGATTTTTTTAGAAAGGTTTGATTTTCAAACAACTAAAACCTCACATCTTCAGTGGTTTACTTAGACCCCATGCAGGCCTTCCCTTTTCACATCAGCTAGACCTAATATACTATATATTGCAAGAACAGTGTTAACAAGGAGACCATTTGTATATACTTAGGTTACCTAATATTTTACCTTTAAAGGTTTTTAAATGAACTTTTGGAAGAGCTCTTTCTTTTTCACGTGCATCATCTCCAACAGCATTGCAGCAGTTAATGTGAGGTCTCTCTTAGACCTCTGAAAAATCTCTTTTGACCTGATGATGTTGAAAAAAATCAAGAACCCTTTCCTTTTTTGTATTCCCCAGGGCAGAGCCCTCAGGAGATGCCATTTCAGGTGGATCCTGTCAGGTGGGATAGTTAAAAATGGAGCCCCTTCCTTGTCACTTCCACTCCCCAGCTGTGAGATCATATTGGATATGCAGCAAAAGTGAGGCAGGAATAGGTTTGGGCATATATGTCTGCTAACTTGCTCTAATAGCAGCAGGTTTAATGACTTTTGATAGGATCTTGCAGATTACATGGGCTGTTGAATCCTGGCATGAGTTTTCTTAGGTAAGCACTGAAATTCTTGGCAAGAAATTAAGAAGATTCACAGTCAAAAATGAGATAGAATCCACTGAGTTTGTGAATTACCCTTGTAGGAAAATGTAGTCCTGTCCATTGTACTGAGCCAATGTGCTAATGACAAAATTAGAATGAAAATTATTTCTATACTTACAGCTTGTCCAAAATAATGTTAACGACAGAACACTCATCAGGCTTGCATTGTGTGTAAAGACACGGAAAATTTTAGTTGTTCTAAGCATATAGCTTTGGAGCAAAGAAAAGGAACTATTTTCCACAGCTATAAATGAGTCTTCACCTTTATGGTGCACTATTCAACCTGCTCTGACAATTCCCCCCATAAAAACCCTTGTATTGACCTAACAGCTTCAATCCCCAGCTAAGGCTTTCTTCACTGCAATAAGAAGCAAAGCACAGGTCATCACAGCAAATATCTGACACTCAGGAAATTACAGAGCTTTAGTAAAAAGAGAATAAATCCCACCTTTTAAATCGAGAAGCTTTTGTGACCATTCATGTTTTCCATATGTGGTAATACTATACACTGAGCCAAAAACATCTTCAGACCCCAGTCTTAAAGCTGAAGAGGTAGCTGTAACACATCAAACACAGCTCCATGTTACTACTGGAATAAAAGCCTCACCAAGCTGCCAAAAATAAAAATAAAATGAACCGCCACGCTAAAATGTATTTCTGTATTCCAAACGGTAGTGAGAGATGACAAATAGCTGGAAAAGGCAGCAATTCATTCAATCAATAGATAAACTACACAAATTCCAGAAGAAGCCTAGAGAATGCCATTATTGAGAAAGAAAGCACAGTCACTGAGGCAGCTCCTGCAGTCAATCACACCCCACGTTTAAGGCAATTCTGCTCCTCCTGGGTTCAGGGAAAGTTGACTGGAAATAAAAAAATACGTGGAAGACATAGAAAGCAGCAGCCTCTGCAAGCCAGATTTTAGGGCTTGACAGGGGGTTAATCCAGATCAGTGCTTATGGAACAGAGTTTTATGCCTGGGCTTCTCTGCTGCAGCTTTACAAGCAGTAAATAAAGAAATACAAAATAAATGTGGAAGCTGTGTAGCCCATAGCTCCCTATCTGACCCACGGCCAGCGGAGTTGCCTGCTCCATGGGGTTTACCATGTCTGGATTCAGCTGTCAGAGGAGGCTGAATATATACAGGAGATGGGAGCAGGGAAACCTCCCCCAAGGACCCTGGGAACCCCCAGGGCTGGCTGCCAGGGTGCTGGGCACACCTGTACTGGCAGCTAAATCACACCAAGCTCCCAGATGGATAATGGATTATTAAATCTGCTCAAACAGTAACAGTATGTAGTCCTGGACAGATTTAAAAGAAATATTTATTTCTCTCTCTGAGCTCTGCCTAGAAAGGAGTCTACCTAGTTTGGCAAAGGTTTTTTCCCTAGGAGAATGATCATGGTCCCTCCTTGATGTTTACCTCAAGAAAACTATGTGTAAACTGGAAACCATCAAAAATCCTAACACTTCCAAACTCACAAAGCAAATCAATGTAATAATAAGAAATGGTAATCTCGGGCTGATAAAAACACTGAGAAGCCAAATATATTAAAGAAGTGGCTGTTTAAAGTCCAGCATTGAAACAGGAGATACATGCCCACAGTATTTAAAATGTGTGACCAATTATCTACTGTCAGTCACTGTAGTACAATCCAGATAAATCAATGATGTGTTTAATGGGACAGTGGCATGACAGCAATATTGGAATTCAACTAAAGAAAAAACTCAAAATGACAGTAGAGGATTACATTTTCATTGATACTTCATTCATCAATGATTGGGATAGCTACCTGCACCCCAGTAGGCCCCTGAGCTATTTATATACCAGAAAGCTGAAACAAGTGAACCCTTAGAAACACATAATTTGAAACCCTTATTGCTACAGAAAGGTCTTTGTTAAGGGCAAGATACAAGATTTTCCAGAATGGGGATGTAAATCTGCACATACACCTCAAGACAATTTTAAAACGTTTGGTCAAGTGCAAGTAACAAATTATCTAAGTACAATGAGATAAACAGGGTATTCTGAAGTCAGTGGTACTGCATCAGTTAGGAATTCAGCCCAGTTTTATTATTTGGAAACATGGCAAATAATTTATTATTGTAACCATTTGCTTAGGGGCTCAATTAATAAATATTTATGCAGCTGTTTCTGCTGTATGTGGTTTATCAGTAGTAGAATGTCACTGGGTATGAATGATGTAATTTAAAACCAATATATATTTAATGGTCTGCTCAAGGATAAATTAACCTGTATAATGAAATATATGTTATTAATGTGATTCTGTGATTTTTTTACTGGGAGGCATCCAGATCATACATTTATTGGAAATGCAAGAATTTTATGGTTTAACTGCCTCAGATTAAAAAGCAGAATTATTATGAAAAGGCTTTGAAGAACACATTAGTACTTTGTGATCTATTAGGTGCACAATTTGAGGTGGAAAAAGTATATTTTCAAAACCAATATGCCGTAAGCATCTTTATTTGCATTGCTTGGAAGTAATATGGTGTTATTTTATATTGAAGAGTGTGCTGGGAGACCTCAACCTGCATCTCTCTTGCCAGGTGCTGCTTCCATCTCCAGAAGAGGTTCACTTTGAGAATACCCCACATGTTATAGCCCCCACAATTTTCTGGGATCTCTCTGAGGAGGTGGCTCTCTTGCAGACAGAAGGACATTGTCTTCACCATTCCCATTGGCTAAGATGCTGGAAAGGACTTTGGAAAGACCTGGAAAGGAACTGGACCCTGTTTCAAGCAGTCTGGTTTGCTTGCCATCCTTACTACCTGAACCAACCAAAGGAAGCTGTGAAGGGAAGAAATGAAGCTCTCCTCCTGATTTAAATCTTGCACATCTTCTCCAAATGCTGTTTCTGCCCACCTCCCTATATTCCCCTGCTGAATGCTGGAATCTTACCTTAATGAGACAGCACGATTTTCTGCCTAATTCATTGTCTCACCATAATACAAAGCTGCTTGTCTGCAGACTGGATCCACGTGAGATGACACAGCTCCAGCCAGCAGTAAATGTAGGAGCTGTTGCATGCACATGGCTTAGTCACTCTATCAGTATTTCAGCAGAATGTGTGTTCCTCCACAGTGCGAAAATGCTGAAGTCAAAGGTTCCACCATTGCTACTAGTCCTGGGGCTGTGCCTTTTTTCCCAGCATGGAGAGAATAATTTATGCATCTTATATTGCTTGTACGAGTGAAACCAGAAGTAGGTGCCCACATACGGACACTTCCTCACTGCTTTTCATTCTCTAAATTAGTTCTTTTTTATTTTTCTTATTTTTTATAAGGCAAGTTCTCTTTTTGCTTCAAGAGTGTCATCACCAGACCTCTCAAAGCTGTTATTTATTAAGAATACAGAAAACACTGGATGTATTTAGAGCTCTAATGGCCACCAGCCAGCCTTGCAGCTTTGCTCCAGGGCTGGGCACAGCTGCACAACTTCTGCAAACCAGGGCTACATTTGAAAGCTTGAAAACTCCTTTGCACTGTTTGTATTTGTTTCAGCATATTTATTGTTTCTAACTTGGCAACCAAGCATGTAAATGTGTAGAAGTATCGACTTTACTGGCAGTCAATCTGTGTCAAACAAGGCAACATAATGATACCAGCCTCGCTGCAATGCAGCAGCCAAACCAAGCTTCTGTCACAGCATAGAGAGCTTCCTACCTGTTTTTTCTTGAGAAACACTGAAAAGTGCTTTAAAAGTGTACCGTGTGTATCCATACTGATGCTTTAGAAACTGTAATATGAGAAAAAACCTACCAGTGTAGGGGATGGGAAAGGGGAACAGGGTTTCCTCAGGACAGGTTTGACAGCAGCTACAGCAACAAGGGAAGCTGCATCAGCAATACCCTGTGCTGTAGCAAGCCTCCACAGAACCTTGCTCTTACCTAACCAGCACTAAGGGTGCTTAGAAAAGGAAATGGGAACTGATATGAAAATCTTTTCCACTTTTTTAGACAGGGAACTGCCAACTGTAGTATTTTTTGAACTGTCATAGGCCCTACAGTATACTCATGAACGCATGCAATTATGGAAGTATGGGTATAGTGTTTCAGTGGCTTCTATCACTTTGGGAGCAAGGCATGTTTGTTTATCACACTGCTCACTTCAGGCGTGTAACCCAAATATGATCCAAATGATTGAAATTAGGAGCTTGACTTTATTATAGATGTTCCTAATAAGCTGAAATTAGAGGACTGGAGTGTACTTCCTGAGTGTGGGTGCTATTGGCAGTACCAAGAACCTACACTGCAGAAGGCCAAGGACAAGTGAATTTGGATAGAGCTATATCATAGAATAATAGAATGTCCTGAGTTGGAAGGGACCCCCCAGGGTCATTGAACTCCATCTCCTGGTCCTGCAAAGGACAAACCCAAGAGTCACACCATGTGCCCAAGAGCATTGTCCAAACAGTTCTTGAACTCCATCAGGCTTGGTGTTGTGACCACTTCCTTGGGGAGCCTGTTTCAGTGCCCAACCACCCTCTAGGTGAAGAACCTTTTCCTAATATCTGACCTAAGCCTCTCCTGACACAACTTAATGCTGTTAATCATGAGAGATCCTAAATACACCTGATACCTCAACAGAGCTGGACAGATGATTTCCTGCCTCAGCAGCCTCCATGCCAGAGCACCTGTGGGGTATGCCTAGCCCCTGCCCTGGAGGGACATCTGCTAAGGAGAGTGCTTAACCTCCCAGCCGGACTCCCTGGAAAGGCAACCACTTTTCAGTTACGGCGAGAAGAAGACAAACCCAGAATCCTCTGGGAGGCCCTGTGCAGATCCTTTGTAACCCATTGGCCTTTACCCTCTGACACCCACCCCCTGTATCCCTATAAAGCTAGCCCCCTGCCCCTGCGAGGGCAGAGAGAGCCTGTCCTTGGCCTCCCCTTCGCCGGAGTACGGACCGATAAAGCTGCCTCGTGTGGAACAGCTGTACGGGCCTCTCGTCTCTCTCCCTGGTCTGGCCTGGAGGCTGCCCTGCAGAGCTGAGCTGAAATCACGAGCTGACAATCACTAAAGAGCTGACAGCTTCTGCACAGGCCCTCCTGCCAGCAGCTGAGGGAAGACACTGGGCCCCGGGAAGGCGATCCTCCATGGGACCATCTCTCCAGACTGGTCACAGCTTCCTTGGTCAGAGCTACTGACCCCACACCAGCTGCATTAAGCACCCACCAGGTCTTCCCCAGCACTGGGATACTGGTGGCTGTTGCCACTGCTTCTCAGCCACCAATAGCTTTTCCATTCAGCAATACCTGAGATTAGGTAAAAGAGTAACAGGGAAACTTTGCAAACGGTTGTCAGCTGTTCCCAAAGGGTCCAATAGTGAAAATCCTCAGAGTTAAGATATTGCCTCCTTCAGGTGCTTCACTTTGTGTGTTTGGGGTTAAAAGGCTACTGATAAGACTGTCTAGGAAACAAAAGGAGTGAACACTTCTGAGGAGGGCAAGGACTGTGAATGGAAAAGAGGACCCAGTTTGTCATATACGTTTTGTAAACAACAGCTTCCTGCCCAATCGCTGTGAACTGACCACAGCGACCACATCTCCAATGAACCTCACGCTCTCCTGATGATAAGCATCCCAGACAGAAAAAACGTGACATACCCTGAGGTTCAGTGACAATCAAATTGTGATTCATAAATAGAGAGTTTCAAAAAGAAGTAGCAAACATGAATTTTCCTACATCTCTCTGCCTCAGAAAAAGACTTAGAAACATACTCTCTTTTCTGGTTCTAGTGGGAATGTTCTTCATGATACTATTCTGAGCTAGGCCCAGAGAATGTTCAATTTGTGTGTAAACCCATCATCAAGGCCTGCTTCTTAATACAAGACATTCCCAGAACGTGATGTTTGAGTGGAGAGCTGTGACAATTGCAGCTACATATTAAATATTGAGAGATATAAATAGCTAATTTTCTCCTCAATCTCCTCATGTATTACTTTACCTTCCTTAATGATGAAGCCTTTGGAGCCAGGAGTGCATGGCAGCACTTGTGTGAAAGTGCCTGGCAAACTCAGGGACGAGCAATGTCGTGGCTCTGCCAGCCCAGCACAGTCCAGCAGCATCTCTGCAGACACTGGGGAGTGCTCTGCAGCAGCTGGTCAGCACCGTGTGGGACGCCCAGACCATCGACATCAGGGAGTGCTGTAAAGACCCGGATCATATTTTCCACCTTGGTTTTTTCATAGCCAGAATATGTATAAATTTTAGCTGTTCTTTCTCTTGATAGTTACACCCTATCCCAGGAGTGATGGAGATATAAGGATGGAGAGTTCAGACATGAGTGCAGGTCTCTGACCCAGCAGAGTGCACTTTTTCCTTCTCAAGGATAATTCTGGGCTAGACTGTTTTGTTTCCCTGTGTGCTACAGAGCTACCTTGCCATGTATGTTCTCCTGTGTGGGTGGAGATAATCTCTGTGCCTTTGCCAGTGCATTCTTAACTCTTTTGAAGCTAAGGGTCACATATGAGTACTTTCTGTCATTGTCAGCCCATGCTTCAAAGTTATTTCAGACTTGCTTTGTGACTGGATTATTTTAACATACTTTACTATACAATTTTGTTGAAAGGACCTTCCTGCAAGTTTAAAAATAACAAAGCAAACTAGTAAACCATGTGTTGTTTTTTCTCATGGGTTTGAGAATGAATAAGGGTGGAAAGTGGGCAGATTTTCACTTCAGATGTTATTTCTGCACCAATTTAATGTATTCACCTTGCATATGCAGATCTTTTGTTTGCCAGGCAAAAGGTTGCACTGAGGTGCAGTAGAGAATAAAATATAGACAATTTCTCACTACCTTGGCAAAGTTTGAGCTATCTCAAAGACCGTCAGCTTGAAATTTCAAAGCTCATGTGCCAGGCCCTAAGTATCAGGCAACTATCTCAAATTCCTTTGGAGAAGATGATGTGGATTTTGATCTGTCTCTTGGTGTTTCCAAGACCTTCTTGTCCTTGGGTGTAGATAGGGGACAACTGCGATAGCCCCACATTTGGAATGTAGTTGCTGATAGAGAATTTCTCATCCTATGTCTGTTTCCCTATTCCATTCCCCTTCCATTTCCTTACACCAGCCCTGCTCCGCACTCCCATCCAGCCCCAGGCATGCTCCTCGGCCTGCTCAGGGAGACCACGAAACTCCAAAGAGGGGGAAAAGAACACAGGCTCCCTTATTCCACCCTCCCAGGTCTGTGTTTGCACAGAAAGACAAGAAGGAAGACTGATGAAGGCAATCCGAAACAGATGGGCTCTTCCCACTATTATACCTGGAAGGTTAACCAAGCTATGGCTCAGTAGGACCTACAGCAAGTGCAGCCTCCAGTATCCAGGCCAGCAGCATCACACAGGATAAGCCATTGCCTAATACTCTATGTTTTCACAGGAAAGTGAAAAAGATTGACATGTGTATGAACCAGGGAAAAATATTTTGACAACTCGACATGTTTACAACTTTTAGCCAGACAACTATTTCATTGTGGATTTCAAAAAAATATTTCACACAAAGGATTTTCTTACCTTTTTTCTCACTATTTCCATTGTCCAGCAGAAGAAAATTTATGAAAAGGGGAAAAACATTTCCCTATCACCCTCCCCCAATTTATTTTTTCAAACCTTTACGTATATGCTTCTGCCTTCTCTCTCCTTTCCCCATTTTCCTGCCTCTCAAGACAGAAATGCTGATCAGATGGGGTTTCCCTTCCAGACTGAGCCTTGTAGGACTTCTCCCATTTCAGAGATCAGCTCTAGTCCCAGCTAAATGCTATGAGCTACAGGGAAAAAAACCAACCAGCTAACAAATGTTGGCGAGACCACAAAATACAGATTGTGTCTGTAGGAGGAATATTCTCATGCTGGGGAAATACTGAATTTTCACAACATTGCAGCAGATAATCTGGAGGAGGACGGGATTTTTTTCCCCAGCACTCCCTTGTACAAATAAACACCGCTGAGAAAACAAACTTGTTTAGGTGAGAGAGGGTTGAATTAAACAGTGGTATCCATTTGTGGTCACCTAAAGCTGCTTCTATGCAGATTGCTTATCTGTGTTTACTGCTCTAAATTGCCTAAATGGTGTGAGCAATTCTGGGGATGGGTGGATGTTGTTTATGCAGTTGTTTAGGTTTGTTTGCCCTTGTCTTATGAACACAGATAGATGGAAATAAGATTCCTGGTCTGACTTTGAGGTCTCCTTTTTCTTCCTTTCTGATGATTGTGAAGGATACTTAGAGTACATTAGAATTTTAAAATCAGTAAATTATCCCTTCCCTATCTTGTGTATACTCTTGAATTAGTGCGTAGGGCCTTATGTGCATGGCTAAAAAGTAGAAATGGAAAAAAAATGGTGAAGGCACCAGTAATTTGAGCACGTGGCCTTTTTACCACACATTATATTCATATAAGAAAGCAGTCATCTATTTAGCTACCATAAAAAAAAAAAGTCCCTGAGTAAAATCAAGACCCAAATCCCTACTCCATGAGGCCACATGATTTCACATGCTACCTTCAGACTGTGAGCAGACCACTAAGCAAAGGTGACTTTATTACACAGGAATGTACTGGATTTTCCTCTGGGCAAGGGTGGGATTCCCAGAGCATTCCATATATTGGGGATTTGCATCCCACCTTCCTGTTTTCAAAGTATCTTCTGAGTAGAGCTCATTTAAAGAGGTGCTCTAGGTAGGCAGCAGGGATAGGGAAAGAGAATTACTATTTTTTCAAAGCTTTATAGCCAAAGTAAAATGTTTTCTGTGTGCAGATTGAACCAAGAAGGGGAGGCTGTAAGGAAATTACTACTTAAAAGTTCTTCATCTGCCAGGAACAGAAAAGCAGGTATAAAGAAATAGATAAATAAATAAACAAATAGCAAAGACATGGCAGGGAGCGAAATCCCTGATGCAATAGTAAGCTATCGCTCCAGAATAACGTGCTCCAGGATTATGCGTTGATCTAACTAAGACAACTCATGGTGTGCAGATCTACAGATCCATCTGCAAGTGGTGACTGATACTTCTGTTTCCCAAGGGTGAGCTAAGGCAAAATACAATCTTCTGTGATAATTGCTGCAGTATGCATTCATACACCTAGCCCAGGTCAGTGTCCAAGAGACATGATCGAAAATCCACTGAAATGGGTGAGAAAATTTCCACTGTCTTTTAACAAGTCTTGGGTGGGATCTTGAAGCTTATATTTTAATGAAGAGCCAAACAGCTTTACAATTAAAAACAGAGAAACAACCAGTGTAGGAACACAATCAGTCCTTTTAATGTCATTAAAAGGCCACCAGATGGACAACTTTCAATCAAAATTAAATTACTGTCCTCAAGTAGAAACTACACTGTTTAAAAACTATTAAGTTTTAAGATGAAACATATAAAGCTGAAAATAGCATGACTCATCCCTAGTTTTCTTCTTCTCATCCTCATTGCACAAAAGCTCTTAAAATTTGGCTTCAGCACTTTTCTCCTAATTATAATGCATGATCCCTTTGTCACTGTGAAATGCACTCTGTTAAGCTAAAAATTTGCTGGAACTGTACTGATAAATCAGGGCTGAAACACAATTTACTGTACTCTAACAGGTCCTCACAGAGTCTCAGGTGCATCCTGACTTTCTGCACTTTTGATGTCCCCATTATATAATGAATAACTAAAACAAAGATGTGCAGAAATAGGTTTATTTTAGAAATTAGGAAGAAATTCTTTCTTGTGAGGATGTTGAGACCTGGAACAGGTTGCCCAGAGAAGCTGTAGATGCCCTATCCCTAGAAGTGTTCAAGGCCAGGTTGGATGGGGCTGTGAGCAACCTGACCTAGTGAAAGGTGTCCCTGCCCATGGCAGGGGGTGTTGGAACTAGATGACCTTTAAGGTCTTTTCCAACCCAAACCATTTTGTGCTTCTGTAATGATTTTATGATTCATCATTGCAGAAGCAAAGCTTTCCTCTGTGACCTTTCTGTGTATCTACAGAAATAAGTTCTTTTAAATATATTATATACTGGTGAGACAAAAAAACCTGTCACAGCTCTGTCCCTTTGTCATTAAGGTCTATCTAGTAACGCCACCACCACAAATACCCCAATGCACAGGTGAGCTCAAAGCAGCACTGAGCCTTGCTGAGGCATAATATGTTCTAGGTCCCATAGCATGCTGTAACTTAGAGGCTTAATCAAGTTTTGTATAGGGATGGTGACCTTTTCTTTCTTCAGAAAGAAAGGGACAGGAAAACAGATGGTGAGAAATAGAGGGTAAAAGCCATTGGGAAAATGAGATTGTAAATCAAAGCAGAGCTATGCTTCAACTTTACTATATTTTCATTTTTATTAATAGCACCCACTACTATGTTTTATAGCCTACCCTTTAAAAAATAGTTCATGAATTGCAGGGGGTCCTATAAATTTGATTGCAATTTTTAAAAATATTGTAGTTAAAACAGAAAATTTATCTTTCTAAACTCTGCTCTTAAACTCCATGATCCTGCATATGTATTTACAATAAAAACTATCATAAAAGATGGGTATTGTGGATGGGGAATAGAAATTGAGAAACAATAGTCTATTCTTTATTTTAAGGGTATATTAAATACTATTCTTGGTTTAATTTTCTTCACAGAAAATTAACTTTGCCAGGACCATGTCTAATTGAGAACAGCATTTATCAAACTTCCTTTGTAACATCGAACATGCATGTTGGTTTTGAAGAGTACAGCACCCTGGCTGGGGTGATCCTACTGGTTCTTCTGGATTCTCCTGAATGCTGCTGCGTTCCCTTCTTGACAGAAACAACTTGAAAAGTGCAGACTTGAGACCAAAGCTTGGGAACATTCTGAAAATAGGGGATTGCATTATACTTATTTCTATTTCTTCTAGGTTTGACTCTCCTTCACCTCTACTTATTATAATGTGGAATCATCTATCATGGGCTTTTTGGAACAAACATTGAAAACCTGCTCCCAGTGCTCTATGCATCCACGTACTATGGCCTCTTGGAAGCATGATGGAATGAAGTACAACAGGAAAAGGTGCAGAGTTTTTTTGAGATTTCCATATTTTTGAAACCAGAAGTTGTTGACTCCTTGCCATAGCCTTGTGGTGTCTCTTTATGAATTTTCTCCTACTACCACATGTCATCTTGTATGTGGTTACATTTAAATTACTGGGGAAAAAATTAATCCAGTCTGAAGCAACCATTAATGATACCCATCGATATCTCCTCTTTACAAAAAAACCCATTTGAACAAAGAGGAAAACTGAACTCTCTTAAGCATAAAGGATAATATGCTGGGTTTGTCTGTTAAGACTTGGTCTAAAAAGAATGACTTCTCAGGCTGTTTTCACATTCTACTTGCTTTATACCATGCTTTGGGATATTAGTGACTGTTTGGCTAACACAGATTTTGAAAATGGTATCTATTCTGAAATTTAATTTAACTTTGAGCTCTGCTAGTGTGTAACTAATTCTAAAAATTTCTGGAACTTAAAATTCACTCAGCAGAAGGTGGGTAAAAGCACACAGGACTGCACTGGACTCAGCTGTATCATGATTCAATAACCAGACTGATTATCAGTGGACTACCAAACATTTACCTCAGCACTGGCTGCTCTAGCGCCTGGAGAATGACTTGAGCATCACAGTCCTATTTGTTTTTGGTTTTTTGTTTTGTATTGTTTTGAGTTTCTTCAGATATTTAAGGTCTACTACTTAGAGAGACTTCTTAAAATTTGTCCTTATATAAAATATATTTTTAAGGTATCATCTAATGTGCTGAGGATAAAGTCACTGCTGCATAAAAGTCTTGGAAAAGACCAAGAAGATTTGAAAAAAAGAAAATGCCTTTTTCTTTGGCAATCGTGTGCTGGTATCCACATATTGGTACTGACAAGCAGCTTAGAGTCCATCATGAGAAATGATGGAAGAGAAATGGTAAATGCAACATTTCATAGTCCCTGCTGCAATCTCAGAGACTGAGAAGCAAAGACCACTCTTTACTTGTGTAAAGAAACAAGTCTCACATGAGTGATCCCATTTTTGCTGTTTCTCTGGTTATGGAGTATTTGAGCTCTGGCAGTCCTAATTCTCTATGTTAATAAGTGACTGCACAAGAAAATAAGCCCGTGACAGAAATCTACACATAATGATCCCAAAACTTATCAGCATTTTTGAGGACTTAATTAATTATATGGTAAAAAATGCCCTGTGAGCAACACCCCACACACACCTATGTGTAGGTCATAATGAGTACGTTACTTTGCTTCCCTGATTCTGCTGCTTTCTGCATTTTTCTGACAGTTTTACATTCCTGCCTGCCACTGCCCACAAATACATTTCTTTGCTACCCAGTCTCAGTCAGCAGAGGAGCTGTGTGATGGGCTGTGCAGTGAATACGCACAGACACGTGCACGGTGCATGTTTCCCAGACTGACAGTCTCCAGGATCACACTGGATCTGAATTTCTAGCAGTGAGTAGCTGTTCCCAACAGTATTATTTGGAACCCCTTTGTGAATCCCAGCTCCACAAGGTGGCTCTCGATTCCTTTAAAAATACCACTGCTTTTGTGGATTAAACATATCCGAGAATGATCTTGAGAACAATCATCACAGCTCTATGGATGCACAGTGCTACAGTTGAACCCAAGATCCCCTTTAGTACGTGGCATATTTTTCCTTCAGTAAAGCTGAGAAATAGACAAAGTCTTACACTATTCCAGTATTACAATTTGAAGGAAGGTTTCATGTCAATTGCTCAATAAAATCTGAAAAACAAGAAAATAAAGGCATTATACATGCCTGTGTGAAATGGGACATTCAAATGCCCACTGCCTGCTCTGTTCCTTTGTGGCTTTTCTTCTAGAAGTGTCCTTCCCCTACTCCACACCTCTGTAGGATCAGGTTAACATAGTCACTAGGCACTGAAGGGTGCAATCTCTGATAGTATGGACAGCAGGATGGCAGTGTGGTGCTCCTCAGGAAAGAGATCTTGCCTTTGAAGGCCGGGACACACAATGAGGTATTTACTTGACTTGAGCCAGACCTTCAGCATCTCCAGGCAGACCTCCCAAATCACTTTATGGCTGGCCATGTGCTAGCATATGGCTTCCCAAAGAGTTTTACCTCCTAGAGCACCTCATCTGAATGCGAGGTCCTGCCCTGAGGTCTGTGTCTCCGAACCCCCTGGCTGGCTGACCATGCAGCTGATTACCAGCTCTCTGTGGCACGGAGAGCCGCAGGTGAAACTGGGGCGGGACTGTGGCACTGCAGTGTAACTGTGTGAGATGGGCTGGGCTGCAGCACATGTGCAAAGCAAAGGCTGATAGTGTGACCCCCAAACTTAGTGTGTAAGACTGTATCAATCTGCCCTCCCTCCTGGGTACAGTATTGCTGCTTTTGGTAGCCAAAACCTAAAAATTCCTGTTGTTTACATCCTAGGAAAATGTCAAGAAAACCTGAGTAAACTTTGGGAAAAAAGATGATTTGCTCTCTGTTGATTTGTATGTTTGAGGTCATACTTTCAGGTTTTCCCCAACAGGGATAGAAATTTATTTCACTTATAAAATTTGAGAGCTGAAGCATATAACAAACACTATCACAAGGCAATGCTGGGTGTGTCTGAGCTGTAACGTTAAATTTGTTCTTCTTGTCGCTTCCTTCAAAGCTCTGCCAAGCTCAGCCCCTCCCTGGTTATCCTTCCCTGCCGAGCTTGCTGTAACCCCTACGCCTTGCTGCTGTTCCCACCTTTGTCCTTGCACAACTTGCTGCACCTTTGCCTCCACTGTACCTCTGCTGGCCCAGCTTCTCCCCCCGACCCTTTTTATAATGTGGTGTCAAAAGATCACTTAGAGTGAAGCCATCTGCTCCTTGTTCTCCTAATTTCTCTTTTGCTTTCTGTCCGCCTTTAAACATGCATTTTCCATGGAGAGATGGTGCAAAGATGAAATCTTGGGTGCTAATAACTATGTGTGTTTTCTAGAAACTTGAATCTGGTAGATCTGCCCAGTGTTCATGTGCACAATCTTCGGAGCAGCTGAGGTTGCTGTTTTGCTCTTTGTAGTAGGTGTCTGACAATGGGTAAAGACTCTGGGGAGAATCTCTGCTGCAGAAGTTTGTATCCTGGAGCCAGCACAATCTCATGAGCAATAACCCAAAGGATAAGCCAAGAGACATGTCTTTCAGTCCGATATGTATTTTTTATGTTTTCACATGCAGAAAGTCTGCAGTCAAGAGGCAGAAATGTGATATCAGCAATGGAACTCAGTTCATAAAAAATTCAAATCAATGGAAACAACAGGACATATTATTTATCTAAGCCTTGAATCAATCTGACTACTATGCATAATGATCTTAATTAGAAAAGTAAGCTGAAGCAGGAAGACAGTCTGTCTCCTGGCTTTGAAATTATCATACCCCTATCAGTATGCTTGGGTAACTTGTAATTAGGGACAAAGGTTACACATAATTTTATATGCTGAAAAACCGGTTTTATACATGTCATTTCAAAAAAATATTTAAGAAATAGATATAAGGCTTGCTAACCCTATTATACTTTGATTTTTTTCTACCAGATTAGTAGTCTGCACTAATTAGTTGATGGACTTCAGAAATACCAATAGAAGCTTTGCATTTATAGAGAGCCAGGAGACACTAATAAGAAAATGGCAATATCAGCATCAGTCTTTGTACGAGTTTCTTTACAAAAGTTGGTACCTTTTCACGTCTATTTCACCTGCATGGAAAACACAGCTCAGAAAAGCAGTGTGGGCTGTCCAGCAGCAGAGAGTAAGGGCTTTCCTGTTCAAAAACTTTACTGGAGTATGGCCACAATTACACCAATGCAGTTCCCTGTGCAGTCCCCCATTCCTTTCTTCTTTTCTTGCTTATCTTCAACTACTGCCATTGAATATGATGTGTTCAGGTTTTGACAAAATGGCAGTCCTGTGATTACACTTCTTTAGTATTTTATTGACGAGCTGTAATTAGAAAACAGAAGACCTAACGCCGAGGTCCTGCTTCATCAAAGCAGTCAGTCCACACTTAATTTAAATAAATTCTTCAGTTTAGTTAAATCTACTGAGCAGGCCCACTGCCTGCTCACAGCATTGAGTCACACATGACCACTGCTCTCAGCAGGAGCATTGCCTTATCTTCTATGCTGGAACACACCTCTTCCTCTCTTATCACAGGTAGAGATGTCCTGATTTTTTTTCAAGGTAGTATTTAATCTTGGAAATACATTAGAAAAAGATCAAACCCTCTGTGTCACACAAAATGGCCTTGCTTTCCCAGAACATTATTTCCACAAACAAAAAATATGGAAATTAAAATCACAAGTAGGATCTGTTTCATCAAAGTATTAGCTACATTTCTGTGAGGTTGACAATCACCTTTTTAACATGGCAGGAATTACATGTGTAATTCTCTTTAATGGGTGTTACAAATGTTCAGCCCACACTGAAAAAAGATCACAGTTGGTATGAGTAATAACTTTTTTCTTGAACATAAACAGTTCCCCTCTAGCTCTGTACATATCCTCCAACATCAATGTAACCACAGCTGTCAAGGCAGCCTCACCTCTTTCTATGTATATTTTAGCTTTAATTTTTTCCCATGCTTTCACTTAGTGGACTTTTTTTTTTTTTTTTTTTTTTAAAGGGCCTAAACCTGTTCTCCAATTTTGTGGGCAAATTCACTGCAATAACAGATCTTGGTGTTTAGACATCTTTAAACATTACTATTAGCATGCAAGAAATTAGAGACCTACATCAAGATCTGGAGGTTTGGGTGTTGTTTTTTAATTGAAAGTGGATTTCAGATCGTAGTTTCCCCTCATTCAAGGTTCTCCAAATGCTTTTACATAGTTAAATGAGTTCTTGTGGCCTCCTTCTGTACAGGCAGCAGCAGCCCCCTTCCCACAGCCTTGGCACAGCCTTGGTGGTCACCAGCTGGGGCCACCAAGGTGATGTGAGGATGAGGATGCAGGAGTCTGTGCAGAGGATGGCAATGGGCTGAGGCTCACAGGGCACACATAATCTTAGTGTTAAGCTGCACATGTAGTTATAGTCCTAAAATGTGCCAGGCGAGATTTAGGTTGGACATCAGGAAGAATTTATTAACAGAAGTGGTGATTAGGCATTGGAATGGGCTGCCCAGGGAAGTGGCAGAGTCACCATCTCTGGAGGTGATTAAGGAAAGACTGGATGTGGCACTGAGTGCCATGGTCTGGTTGACATGGTGGAGGACTCCATGATCTCAAGAGGTCTTTTCCAACCCAACAGATTCTGTGATTCTGTGATGAAATGTATCCTCCAGTCCCTGGGACATCCCACATTCCCTTTAAGCTGCCATGTCCCCTCCATGGGTGAAACACAGAAGTTATAGAATCATAGAATATTAAGGGGTTGGAAGGGACCTTAAAGATCACCGAGCCCCAGTTCACCCTGCCATGGGCAGAGACACCTCCCACTAGACCAGGCTGCCCAGGGCCCCATCCAGCCTGGCCTTGAACGCTTCCCAAGGATGTGGCATCTACAACCTCCCTGAACAACCTGCTGCAGTGTCTCACCACCCTCACAGTAAAAAACTTCTTCCTCCTATCTAATGTCTAACACCTGTGTCTATGTCCCCTCAGTGAAGCACCCAATAACCCCTTGAAACGCCCGTGTCCCCTCGCTGCCGCGCTGTAGCCCCGGGGCCCCGCGGAGGCCCGGAACGCAATCGCCGGGGCCGCGGTTTCCAGGCGGGCCGCGGTGCCGCCCGCCGCGGTTGCCGTGGTGCGGCCCCGGGCGCGGCCGCCATGGACGAGGAGGACACGGTGGGGCGTGGGGTTCGCTGCGCCGGGGCAGGCGCCGGAGCGCGGGCGGCGCTTCCCCGCCGGGCGGGGGCGGCTGCGGGCGGCGGGGGAGAGGGGGAGGCGCCGGCGGAGAGGGGGAGGCGCCGGCGGGCGCTGCGTGCCCCGGCCTGGTCCCGCCCTGCCCTCCCACACCGGGGCCCGGCGGCGGCGGGCGAGGCCCTGCTCGGCCCCTCGGCGTTGGCCGGTGCTCGGTCTAGGCCGGGGATGTGCCGCCGGCCGCCCCCCAGCCGGGCCCGGCGGAGCTGCCCGTCCTCAGCACGCACGTGGGCGTTTCTGGAAACCGCTTTGTTTTAATTTGTCGGTTTCCCTCTTCTCTTTCCCACTCCGGTTTCTCCGGGAAGCACCGTCTCGTGCGGGCTTTCTCCCACCGCTTGTGTTTTTTTTGCAGTTCTAGACATTTATTTTTCCTTTCGCCTCCCGCTCCAGTTTTTGTCTCCTCTTTCATTTCTGATGGGTGGCTTTTTTAAAAGCCACGCCACGTGCGTGTGAGGCGTGGATCACTATTCCCCTTGTTCTAACGCTTGCCAGCTACAAATACGTGTTTGGAGTTTCCTGTGGCCGATGGCAAATGCCATGATCACTTGTTACCAACCAGGGCTAACACAAAGGGTGTAAATACTCTCCTCTGTAAATAATCTCAGAAGCTGTGCAGCAGCCTAGTAATAATGCCATTTGTTTTACCTGAAAAATTGTGAAAGTCTACTGTTGTTTCTTCCTTTCAGAGAGATTTTAATGAGCGCTGTGCCCAGTGTTCAGAAGTGAACTGGGGTCTCACTGATGGAGGCAGATTTTATTGTAGATCTTGCCACAACGTTACTGAGGTAAAAAGATGAGTTACTGCCTTGGAAAAGGTTTCTTCCGATTGCTTCTTGACTTTATATTAAGAAAATTACAGACTTTTCTCCTTGGCACTGAGTGCAATATTTTTATTCTTCGTTTTTCATGCTTTACTTGACACTGTTTAAAACTAATGTTCCTTGAAATTACAAAATGTAGAATGAGCCATCTTAGCCTGCTGTGTTGCTGTAGCTGTGGTGTTAGTGTGCTCTCTAGATGCCTTAAAAGCATTGCCTGGGTGTTGCCATGTTTTGTGCAGTCCCAGTGTAGGCAAACCCTGATGCACATCACCTGTATGTCCATGACTGTAATTATCTGTTTTTGAAATTTCTGAGTGAAAAGTTCAGAATGTCCCATCTCACTTTAGTTGAGGAAATTTGAGTAAGTTCCTCCATTATGTTTTATGGTAGGGCAATCTGTGCAAGTTAGGTCTGGTTCTTTTTCTTGCTAAGATATATTCCTGTTTTGCAGAGAACTAGAGAAGTTGTAAACACTGATTTTATTACTAATTCAAGAGTCCAAACAATCTCCAAAAGTTTGAGAAAGCAGGAAAAAAATGGTATGTATGAGTTTCTATCTGTGTTTTGCAAAAGAGTGGCTGCTCAGCCAGGGTTCGCCTAGGCTGTTATGTCTTTGATGGAGACTAAAAGTGAATAGCTAGGAAAGACTGCAGGAGTGGGAACAAAATGCACCTCCCTGATGCTGTCACAACCTTAAGAGATCACATTTCGTGACCTCCTAAGCCACAGGTGACCTCTGTGAGCCCAGTGGTGGGTTTTTTTTGATTAAGTAGAACTATGAGTTACTTACCACTACTTCGATTTGTGGAAGCAAATATTCACTGAAGCTACTGGTGGCATGCATTCAGATGTGGTGATCCTTTGTTCCTTCCCTGTCATGGCTATCACAAAACCAGAGAAGTTGTTTGCAAGTGAGATGTGATGGTGGTCCAGCTCTTAGTGTCAGTCTGGCTTGTGTTACAGGCACTTGGCCCTGCAAACTTGTCACAAACTGCACAGAAGAGGTTTCATGCAGTTCCAATAGCTGAACCAATACTGCATCTTTCATCCAGAGTCACTTTTTTACTTCTAATTTCATGAATATTCAGAAGAATAGTGGTCATTATGTATGAGGATCTATGCCATAAGGATGTAGTGGTAAAGTTGCTTCAAGAGCTGTGTGTGTATTCTGTGATGGCTGGATGCATCTCTTACTATTGTGGCCACTTTCAGAAAGCAAAACTGCATTAATATGCCAAATAAAGCAAGGGGTTATCTTTGTCTCTGATGTACTGATGTGCTTTTGCTCTGCTGCAGAGGCAGTGGATTGCTACATTCCTTTGAAAAAAACAATTGTGTGGAAGTGAAGGGAGGTGTGAGAAGGACCCCTCCAGTTTTCCTTATCTTGTATTGCTTCTAAAGTCTGGGCCGTGTACCATGCTTTTAATTTCTCCTGTTGGGAAGGTCATTAGCCAATGTCCAGGCTTCTTAAGAAAGAAATCCTATCTTCACACAGTCCCTTCTGTGAGTGCAGTCATGTTACACTGTATTCCATGAATTTATAGGAGTAAGCTGTGTCTGTTAGTTCACTGGTTAGCAGTTAAGGCCAGCATCATGAAAGCAGGGCAGAAGCTTTGGGCAGATAGCTTCTAAGATGGTGAGATGCAAGGTGTGTTTCGGAACAAAAATAGTGAAGAACATGTGTGGAAGGAATGAAAAGGGAGTTGAGAAATGCAGAGAAACTTTATAAAGCCAAAAGCCTGTAGAAAAGGTTAGTAGTAACTTTAGAGAGCTAAGGGTGTAAAGTAAATGTAATGCAGCCTGAAGAAATAGTGAATAGTTTGGAGCAGGCCCACTCCCTGTGAAATGTATGTTGTGCTAGGATTTGCTAGTAGCTTGGGATAGTCTTTTATTTAAATGTGTATGGTTCTGTGTGAGAGAACGGTGAAGCACATGATGGTGGTATTGGTTGTTTTTTGCCTGACTCACCACTGTAATGTTCCAGCTTTCTGTGTCAGGGGTGGGAAAGAAATGTTCATATTTCATATTTTTAATGGCAGGTTCTCAGTTATTTTTAAACTAGTAATTTAACAATGCTCCACTCAATTGCAAATGCCACACTAGACATTATAATGAATTATATTATTCTTAGGAAATGCATGAAGTTCTTGTTAAGTAACTTTTCTTCTTGTTTAAGGCTGTGAATAAATGGAAGTTAATAGAGTATTCTGTAGCTGGTTTATGCACTAGGATCTGAAATTATTAGAGATATGGAGATAAGTGTGGATAAGGTTAAAGAACCCCCAAACAGTACAAACAAACTTAGTCCCCCTTTTTTTCCCTTAGATGGAGGCTGTGAGTGGTATATTTGTGAAGGCTTTCAGCTGGTACTCAAGAAACAAGCAGAAGCTTTAGAAGCATTAGGAGTATGTCCACAAATGAAGGTATGTAGATGGCAGTGTGAGTTGTACACTCCCTGTGTGTGTTTTACAGAAGGAGGTATTTTAAAAGATTTTAATTTTTAAAGTGAATCATGCAACTCCCCGTTTAGAAACGTTGAGCATATGAAATCAAAATTTGTTTATCTGGTAATTTTAAAACATATTTTATAAATCACAGTTAATAAAATTAGAGATGGAATATTATTCAGATTCCTGAGTTAGAAATCAATGATCTTGTAAACATTGTACTAATTGCCATCCATTTGTGTTTATCAGGATGAAATTCTGTGCAATTTTTGGAGGTGTTACCTTCAGAAGAGCAAACAGGCATATTGCAAGAGACCAGCTGGGGAAACTGTGAAAGCATTGTCAGTAAGTGAAAGCTCAAATCCCACGAGATGTTTGGTATCTTTTTTAAAGCAAGGACAGAAATCTTTGTTTAGGCTACCTTTCTCGCTGGTAATGTCACTTCAGTATTAAGGAAGTCACATAAATAGGCTTGCACATGTCCATTTTATTGGGTTTTGGATTTTTTTACCTATTTCAAGAGATGAATATTTCTGTGAGTATTTGAAACTGCTTATTTGAAAATATTGCTTTGTCTTGACATAGATAATCAGTAAATAGAAATCACAGTGTAAAAATCAGCTACCATCCTTTTCCCGCCTGCTCTCTTGAAGTTACTCATTTGATCAAGCTTTGATTCTGTGTATTGCCAACTTTCTGGTCATTGTAGCAGATTAAAATGTAGTCAATAAACGTTTTTTAATCTTGAGAAATCCTTTAAAAATACTACTTCTTTCTTTCTTTTTCACTTTTTGGTGATTCATAGAGTAAAAATGTGAACAGTTTGGGTTTTAACTTTTACTGTAAATTCTGCATCTGTCGTGCTTTATGTTGTTTGTTACAATCAAAACAGTAACTAAGAATAGCTAATACAAGCATTTATTTACAAAACCCAGGTATGTGAGAGCAGTACTGATGTGGACAGTGATCCAGAGAGACCCAGCCTTCTGCACTTGCTGTCTCTGTCTGAAAGTGAGGGGGATCTGCAGACCGACTGCAGCTTTGCCTCATCAGTGACCAAGGTCTCAGGTAGGAACGGTGAACTGAACTATCTGAAAACCAGTTTTTCTGTAGTTTTTAAATAGAAATAAATATAAAGTGTATTTGTGTACAGTGAATTGGAGGAACTATTGGAAGGTATAAAGTTTTCAGTCTTGTTTGACACTACTACTTTATATTCTACCAGAAATAGAAGACTTCCTCCCCCAACCCCCACCCAAGGAGATGAAAGTTGAACAGGACCTGGAAATACAATGGGAAATGCAGGAGGAAGTTCTGATTTATAGCAAGTTTGCTCCATGCCTCCTGTTTGGAGTGGGAAAAAATTGCTGTTACATCTGCAAAGCTATATGTTCACAAGCACAGCAGCTTTGAAGAATAAGCACTTATTTAACCAATAACAGAGCTGGCTGTCATGACTTTGGTGTTAAAAAACATGAGTTTGTTCTTTAGGGCAGTGTATTTTTTTTTAATCCCATAGATATATTGAGCTTTTAAATTTTTTTCTTTACATTACTTTGGTACTTCTGTATCTTTTGTCTTCACAGTCTTTTTACTGCTTTCCCAATGACCTCTTCTATGAAAAATCGTATTTTAGCATTCCGTCAGTTTCTCTTTTCTGCTCACAACAGCAGCTGGAAAATATTTACAGAATGCTGAAGTTTTTAATTAAATGTATAGAAAATTGGAGTGTTAGGTTCTGCTGGGCAAGTGTAATGCCAGACAATGCTGCAATACCTGATACCGGAAATGCATTTCAAGGCACATTTGAAAGCTTTTGCTTGTGTTTTAAACTTACGATGGTTTTCTTTCTTGCTTTATTCTTTGCTTGATTTTTCCTTCTTTATCTGTCTCAGTGTTTCTTACTCCCTTGTTGCATACTATCCTCCTTATGTCATGTTTCTGTTGTTCTGTGATATTGCCTGTCTACCCTCAGAAGAATGCAATCTTGTTTTTTCAAGCTTTTCCCTTTATTTTATAAGGTCCGGAAGTGGTAATAGAATGAGAAATTTGATCAGCAGCAATTTAGAAAAATAAATGCATGTTTAAAACTCCAGACAGAATTAGGGAGGGGGGGGAAAAGGTATAAAAATGGTGATGCAAATTTTTGTGAATATTATGCTGGAAGCTTTCATCCTTACAATATTAAAATGACAACATTTTCAGGTAAAGAGTCACTGTATGTTCGTGCATGTAGGATCTTGGGTGTTACACAAATGTAATACAAAAAGGAAAGAATTGAGTGAAGTATTTCTAGTGAAAGTATTCCCTTGAATTTTCTTCTCCTTTTTGATGTCTAGAGGAACTCCTTCTTCCTTGGTACTTGTGCCTTTCATAGGTCTGTTCCTTAGAGTTTTAGAACAGCTAGGTAGTCCTAAGTAGGCCATAATTTATTGTCTTGGTTGGTTGTTTCAGAGGTTGAGTTCAGCCTCCAGTAGTCATCAATTTCACTAAAATCACTTGAAATTAGTTAAGAGTTCAGTGATAGTAAAAGCAAATTTTGGTGAAATCAGACAAATAGAAATAGTTTTGTCTATTGAAATTTAACATGTGTAATAGTGTCTTCTAGTCTATTGTAAACTCTTGTGAAGATTCATAAATTTTTTTCTGTGTTGTTTTTGCTGAGCTGTTACTGCTACAGGCTGTAAACCTCAACACCCTTCTTTCTCTAAGAGGCTTGTCCAGACGGCAAATATTTTTTTTTGTTATTTTTGTGTAGGGTTAATAGCAAATTCCAGTGAGTATAGCACTGAGATATTGCTAGAGAAGCCTATAAAACTCTTAAATTATTAGCTGCATGTAACTCTGTGTTGTCATGCCTTGCATAAGCTGGAAGAAATAAAAGGAAATTGTGTGCCATCATTAAGGCCACAAATGTAATGAGGATTATTTTAAATTGAGCTAAATGTGAAATTAACAACGAAGCTTCAGTCACGAAGCTGCCTTTAAGCACAAGTATCCATGTGAAAGGTGAAGCAGTTGACTCTGGGGATTGAACTGATGTTCCCTGTGTTCCCTGGCGCACCTGTGCGTGATGGGATGCCCGGCTCTGCGCAGGATCTCGGGCCGGCGGGCTGAGCCTGTGCTGCTGTTGGAGGGCGTTCTCTGTTGATGGCAGTGAATTTCAGAGACCCTGTGCCGGGGCTGTGCCGTGCCCGCAGCGCCGGCTCCGGGGCCGGTAGGTGGCATCGCAGCCCGGTCCTGGAAGCGCTGTGTGCAGCGTCCCCGTCCTGCGGGCCCTGTGCTGGACCTGTCCCGCTGACCCTGCCACCTCGCAGGTGTGGCTGTCGCCTGCCCGCGGAGCCCCCAGGCTCTCGGAAGGTTCAAACTGTTTTCAGCCGGCTGTTTGCCGTGGCCCTGCAGCTCCCAGCTGGGGAGCTGTGGATCCAGCTCTCGCCATTCCTGTCTAAACAGGTGAACAGTTTGTGGGGAAATGCAGTGAGAGAAGTCTCTGCAGAGTCAATGCTGACATTCGGTGCTGGTGTGCTTTAAATGCATTTTCCTTCATCCTGGCTGGGTCATGATGTAGGGAAGAGAGGCTTACAGGCTTTTTATTTTCTTTTTTTGGTCCTCTTTCCTGAACTCTGAGGTTTCACTGCTGAAAAAGCTCCAAATCCATAAATTACTCTACTAAATTAAATTTTCTCTTTGTTTTTAGTGATTCATCTCGGTAAGGAACTAGGGACATTTGGATGTGTATTTATTTGGGGTTTTTTTCCACCATCTTTACCATTTCCTACATTCTTATTCTAAAGTTGTTTCTTTGAATTTATATACATTTTTTAAAAGAATATCTGTGTTTCCACAGTTAGAGATTATAGGCCAGATGGAATTAGGGCAAACTTTTAACATCAGTAAAATTTCTGCAAAGTAAATGACTTTTTCATTAAAGTCCTGCTTGTGTTGAAGTTTAAAACTGTTTTAATCCCCAACTATGAGTCATTGATTTAAATACATTAAATTTTCCCTTGTTTCCTCACAGTTCCCTCCTCTCTCAAATGGAAAACAGTATTTCCAGCTCATAAGTACTGTCAGCTATATGTATAGCAGCTAATGTCCTGGTCAAGTGCAATAGCACTATATGAAACAGGTTCTCATCACATATTGTGGTAGATGAATAAATTAGGGTTAAACTGTTTTGTAGAAAAGTACACAAACAAGAAAAAAACTCAAAGTAATTATTTCAAAATGTTACCAGGTGCTGAAAAGGGCTCCTTGTATGTTCCTTTATCTTGTTTTTTGTACACCATGGTTCATGTGTCTATTATATAAATTGCTGTTTTCTTTTCTGTTTTTAACGTAAACCCAAGAGAGCACCTCTGTGTACTCTGGATCAGTAGATGGCAGCTTGTATTTAATGAAGAACCAAAAGGAGAAACTGAGGATGACGATGCCAATGACCCTTTCATTTTGTTACATGGCATTACTCTGGTTGAGAGAACCAATTACATTGTCTGAGCTCTTAAGGTATGAATAGTCTCTAGTGAAGAATTGTTGCTTTTATAAATAATTTTTAAAAATTAGATCTGTACTATTGTCCTCTTACTAATTTGCTCAGTAATAGTGGGAAGTTCTCTTTAGTTGTTTTATCTTTCCTTTGTCATAACCATTTGTGCAGCTACTGTTGGAGAGCATTCTCTGTTGATTGCAATGAATTTCAGAGACCTGTAAGGAAGAAGGTTTTGGAGTTAAAGAAGCATTTTATTCTTCTCCTTCAAAATTTCTTAAGTTTTTCTGGAGGTGTGTATGGCCACACTTCCGTGATATTTGCTGTTGTCAGCATGTCAGAATTAAATGAGTAAACATTCTCCAGGACTTACATCAGTGTCCTCATACAAACAATACCAGCAGTATACAGTGATCTGAAAAGGAGCAAAGTAACTTCATGCAATGGAGTTGGGCACAGAAATTAATACAGGAAGTTCATTTGGTCTTTATATCTTTGTATCTATAATTATGGGAGTTCAGAATAATACCTTTTAGTATAGTAGAAATAAATTGTTCTAATAATAGGGTTTGATGCTAAAAGGAGACTGTCAGGCTACTGCTGACAATGCAGTTCCCTTCTCTCCACTGCAACAAGGCCATGAACACTTTCCTTATTTACTTCAGGAATGAAAAATAATTCATCAACTCTTCTTGTTGGCAATAAATGTTTTAAATCAGGCTCAAATAAGTTCAGGAATTCCTAGATTTTCCTTGGAAGACCTTTTGTATTCTTTTACTTTTTTTAAACAACTGTTGAAATATTGGGTATTTCTAAACAGATGGTGAAAAAACATTCCTTGGCCAAAATTTGAGGAGTAGAAATACTCAAGTAAATACATTGGCAAATCAAATTGAAAACTCAGACAAAATAAAGGAAAAACTGATTAAAAATACAGTGCTTTCATTTTTATTTTTCAACTATATACCCTGTGAGTTAAAAGGCAAGGCAATGGGTACATCATCCCCCACCTGTGGTGCTTATAACTGATGGAACTGCTGAAAGAATGATGAATGCAAGGGGCTTTTCCCCCAGAGCCTGATGTTCCATCATGGCTGTTCTCCCCTGGCGTGCCAGCTTCCACCTGCACTTTTCCAGCTTTGTACAAGCTTTCCAAGAAGGGTGGGTAGTCAAGGATGCTTTTTTTGCAAGTACTTTCAGAAAGGGGAGGTTTGTAATGTCTTCAAGTAGAGTTGTTACTACTAGATAATCAATTTCTATGCAAAACAATGTAACCCTTTGATTTTACTTTACGGGTGGCTGTTGCTTTCATTGATCAGAATTGCGCAAGCCATTGCATATTTGCATAACTGGATGTGCTATTGCATAAAAGATGCTTGTAAAATTTTCAGTAAAATGCCATAATATTCAGAATTCAAACTAGCACTCTGCAATACAGAAGTATTTATTGAGTAGATTAAGAAATAGAACTCAAAAGTAGTGCTCAATAACAAGATTTTTAATAGCTATGGTCTTCCTTAGGAAATTCTGTACGAGTCAGAACTACCATAACGTACTCTGTATTTTTGTGAATGATTAGCAAATAATAATGTAAAACCTGTCTGATAATGTTTGTATATGGCAAAAATCTAAGTAGTAAATTAAAATTTCTGGGACAGAGCAACTGGTTCACACTACAGAATTATTAGCTACTCCATCCTGTTTGGAGAGAAAAATTATTAATTAAATATATATTCTTTGGTTATTGTATCTTGGAAACTGTTTCTTGAAGCACTGTTGGCTCATACCAGGCAAAGACATCCTCACATGTTCTTGTCTTAGTACAATGGTTTGGTTGGAAGAAAACCCAACCAAACAACAGCTGTGTCAAGAGGAAAGATAGATTGCTTTGTTTGCATATGAATGGGAAGTTATTGTATTTGGCACTTTAAAAGTTGGAGACTGCGGAAAAGATCCTGGAAAATTATTTGCAACCTGGAGACTATCCTTTGGACTAACATCCTTAAGAGATGAGCACACTTATTTGAAAGGGTATAGAGAAAATGTGAAAGTAGTAAAAAAGCTGAAAAAAGATGTAAAAAATCAAGTAGCAAATATAGCACAGAAAGGTATAATCTGAAACTAGTAATTGAAAATTTAAATAAGATGATTTGAATGAGAAGATATAATTTAATTAGATACAATTTACACAATTTATGTGTGTAAGACTGTGTAAATCATAATAGTTCAGTAACTTTAAATACAGTGAACATACGAACTGGATTAAGTACAGAAAGTGAGGTTTAAAAGAATGTTATTTGTATTGCTAAGTTTTACCATAATACGATAGTTATATAAGACTGTAATTACGTTATCATGCTTCCCTCCCTACCCTTAAGGTCTTTGCCTTCCAACAAGTTTGATGAAGAAGGAGAAAGAATTTTAAATTGCATGAACTACCATAAAATACTTGTTTTCTAACTTCTGAATATTTAAGAAATCAGACAATGTTCACATTTTTGCATGCACTAAGATACACAGATCAAAATAACGACAGACTGAAGATGAAAACTATGCAGAGAAAGCCTTAAGTATTCAGCATTACCTTTTAAGTCTTTGTAGGCAAATAATTTTATTTAAACCAGCTGAATTAGAGTTCTGTTTAAAGTTCTGCCTTGTTTTTTCCTCAGTTTGGTTTTCTCTGTACCCTGAAGTCAGCTGACTACCACTCCTCCCTTGTGATACATGCTTAGGCATTATGATTGGGCAATCTGCCAGCTTTTAAAGGATTTACAACACCAAAAATATACTCCTCTTTGCTACTTGACACACTTAGCAGAAAAACACTACAATTACCTCCTCTGACAGGAACGTTTTGGTTTAAAAATAACATTTTTAACAGCGTTCGACTCAAGTCTATGCAACACATTAAATCCTTTTCCATTGTGAATAGTCTTACAATATTCCATATGATGTATATTATTCATCTAAATAATAAAGTAGTTGGTTTTTGGAAAAACCCAATTTCAAGAAGCTAGACTTTGGAGATTCTGAGAAATCATGCGGTTCAAATGAGGTTATACTTACTTGTGTTGGCAAGACTAAACTTATAATCAGTTTGTGGCTTTAACAGGGGCATCACATCCTTGTAGCATGCTGAGGACCTAGGATTTTTTTCATACTTGGGCCTTATTAATGTATGCTGCTGCTGTAATTAAAAGAACATGGACTATGTACTGTATCTGCCAGTCAAGTTTTCAAGCACGTCCGTGATAGAACATAGTCTTACAGGGGTTTTGACCATCTGTCTGTTAAATGAAAGGTTTGGAGGAACAGCAGACAGAAGAAACTGTTCTGAAGTGCTATTCCAAATCTGGACTTTTGGATTAAGTGTTAAAACTTGAACCATAAGCACATTGTATTCATAACAGGGTATTTGTGCTGTATTTTTAGAGTGTAAAAACAACTTTTAACCTGAGAGAAAAGAGCGTTCTTTTTTTCTGGAGACAATAATTTCAGGCTAGAAAAGATACTATTTTTTAAACAGTTGCAGTGCTTTGACTTGGTACAGCCAAGTTAGCAAAAACTTCTTTTTTTTTTTTTTTAAGCAAAAGATGTCTTGGTGGACGCTTCTTGTCTCTTGCAGTGTAAGGATGTGGTTCCAGCATCAGTTTAAGCTTCTCAAAGTTTTTGTTGCTGTGGTCTTGCGTAAACATTCCTGTTCTTTTCTCTTGCCATGGTACTAGCATTCATCCAGTTTATGGTTTATTAGTTGAAAGAAGTAGATCTATAGAAGATTAATTTTGTAAAAGAAAGTTTCACTGGACATTTTAGTGCGGGTTAATGTGCTTGCCTTTCTGCCTTGTGCTGGCAGTAATGTTCCTGCAGTCATTTGAGTCTGGAGGTCTGTCTGGTTGGAGTGAAAGCCTGGAAGAGTCTAGTTTCCATCTGATCCTCTGAGAAGTCACACAAGTGCTTTTGTCAGCAGGGAGGAGTGTGCGGCAGTGGACTGAAGGGAGGGTGGGATTTCCCATTTCTGAGGCAGCAAGCTGTGAGGGTGGTTTGGCTGCATCACCACTACACCACACCCGAAACAAGGTCTTGATTGTCCTCTTCCATCTGCTGCTGTGCTGGCTCAGGGGTTTGCTGCTCCTAGCATATTGGTTCCAGGCCTTCAGATCTGACAGCTAATGGTGTGATTGTGCCTTAACGTGTGTCAGCCAAAGCTTATCATCAGCTGAGCCAGTAATGCATCAGTGTTGCTGAAAGGGGAAGGTCCTGCTTCCCTTTTTTCTCTTCTCCTGCCCTTTCCTTCTGCCAACTCTTTCACTTGTAGAGCCATCTGTGAGCCTCCTCACAGTTTGTTAGATGATGAAAGAAACCCATGCTGGCAATAGGGTAACAGGTGGTTTTTCTGCTGCTGTTGTGAGTTACATTTGGGGAAGAGATGAGCAACAGCAGGTCATGACCGGATCACAAGGAGGGAGGTCCTGCTAGTTATGTTGAGCTTTTAGTTTGGCTCAATCAACTTTGTGAAACCATACCTCAAGCTTATGTTCCTCAGTTTAGTGAATGACTAAAATGAGCTAAGGAACTGATGTGCCGGCTGCTCAGCAGATCAGGTGGGGTGGCGAGGACCAGCGCCGGGGCTGGGATTGGAGAGCAACCTCACGAGAGCCCAGTGTACATCTCCACTCGGGGTGGGGAAATGCTGTTTCTGCTGACTGAGGAAAGCTACTGAAATTTTATTAGCAAAATGATCATTACACAATTTGATTGGAAAGGATTGTGTACCACCTGTTGCTTCTTCATTTAAGAGGCTAATAAGCAGAGCTTTGGAACAAAAACTATTGGGCAATATGATTTTTCATATTTCTGTTATTTTTCAGAAATTCTTATAAATTATTCTGAGACAGAGCTTTCAACATGAAATGAACTTTTTATTTTTATCCTGGATTTAACTCATTTTTTTTCAATTAAACTGAAAATTCAGATAAGACTGCTTTAAAAAAAGTAGACTATAACTGTAAACTCTGCTTTTAAATAGAATTTTAGTCAACTTCAATAGATACACGCTACATAACATGGAACAAATAGTGATGAGGGCATGGAACTGGGAGATAGCAGGTGAGCTTGTGAATTGCTGTAGGCTCAGAAGGGACATGTAATGTTTGTGGACCAAGGCTAATCTGTGTAGCAAGATCAGAGAGGTCCTGTGTGGATAACACTATCAGCAGGGAGAAAATTGTTTTCAGTCCTAGTATTATTTAACTAACAGAGTCTTTTCTGTTTGTAATGTTAACTTACTCAGGTTTAATGTACTCTTTTAACAAGATTGGTTTGGAGGAGAGGAGACAGGAAGGCATTTCTGTCTTAGGTCTATGGGAGACTACCAGTGTGCCTTAGTGTGGTATGAGTGTGTTGCCTTGTGAAGGCCTGTGCTTGTTCAGTGCTTGCTTGTCCTTTTGTGGGTGTCTGTTAAGATGCTGGATAAGAACAGGGGTTTGGGGTGGTGGTGGTTTTTTATTGGTATCTGTTAAGTTTCATCTTTTATATATATTATCTGTGTGTTTGTGTGTATGTATATATATATATTCAAGAAAAATATCAAATAATACTGTCAACCACTTACCAAAATCAGTTTTTAACAACAAAGATGCATTATTTGTGTGCAAATAAAAATTAAACTATTTTTATTTTTTAGTATACAAAACAATTTCTATTCATACCTCAGTAATACTTTTTTGAAAAGTATCATCATAGAAATGTAATCAATGGGGTTTCAGTTCTGTGTATCTGCTCATCATTCTGTGATTTTCTTCCCTGTCACGTTATCTGATTCAAGCTCCTCCAGCAGAAAGTGTGTATTTTAAAAGTAAAATTTACTTAAAGCTTTAGAATTTTGAAACAAAAAGAAAAATTCCATGCCATTCAAAGGAGGCTTAAAGCAGTTCCAAAAATGCAGTAATTGAAGAATGTGCAGAACAAACTCCATGTAAACTTGTTGATTGTATGCTTACTGCCATAACGTTATCATTTGTCAGTCACATCTGAGCTTGAACTTAAAAGCCTGTTAAATGATTGAACTGGTTTTTGTTCTGTGGAGCATTTCAGGGTGTGTAACTTCAGGCTGAATTGCTTAGGCAGCATAATACTGATGTTATTTCAAATCAGAAGTTGATTTGTACATTAATTTTATAATAAACGTGTGAATTTGTCGTCCTATATATTATTTTGATTTGGTCTTCATTTTTTTAATGCAGGTTTGTTGTTGAAGGACACATTCCATATTTGAATGTTTTTCAGCATTTTCCGGAGAAGATGAACTTATGTGGACTAGATCTTAGGATCTTTTGTGTAGAGGTAATTTTTTTCTAAAAAGAAAAGTTAAAAAATCCAACTTAGTTGTTAGTGGTATTTTAATTATTTTGGTCACTGTACTAATGAGTTGATTAAATCTGTTGTTATGTAGTAGGGTTCAAGTTGCACAGCATTGGAGCCTGGCAGAAACTCGTGCACTCTGTGACTTGGAGTGCTTTAATCTTTAACCAGTCTTATTAAGCTGATTACCTAAGTTAGAATGAAATCAATAAGTACTTGTGGAGAAAAGGGCATTCAGAACTGCTCTTGAAGCACTCAGAAACAGGATTTGGCTTCAAGTCTAAGGGCAATATATTATCCCTTTTGGCACTTATTTGAAATGTCTCTTGAATTTGTTTTTAATTCCATATTCTTTTCATAAGATATGCTTTAGATGTTATCTCTTGTTCTGTTTCTTGCTGTACTGGTTGAAATATATCAAACCTAAAATCTGCATAAGGGGCTACGGCTCTTCTAGGAACTGAATAGTAATGGACAGTCTTGAGTGAAATTTAAATTTCCCTTATTTTTAAGATTCTTATGCATTGTGGTAACAATTGCCCAATGACATTTCTGTTGCAGATAAAAATTTATTATGGAATTTTGAAGTCTGCAAATAAAATCTTAGCTTTTAAGAGCAGAAAGCAGCAATTCTGCCAAGCCCTCACTGATGATGTTGCAAGTAACATTACCATTCTCCAATACGTTGCTTATATTCAGCAGGTCATGA
This sequence comes from Corvus kubaryi, assembly GCF_017639235.1. Classification (NCBI taxonomy): domain Eukaryota; kingdom Metazoa; phylum Chordata; class Aves; order Passeriformes; family Corvidae; genus Corvus; species Corvus kubaryi. Next base: position 13,347,605 of record NW_024581116.1, on the reverse strand, counting down.
GTTGTTCAGGAGCTGTGTCTTCAGAAGTTTTAGCATTTATATTATTTTTGGTTTTATACTACTGCTTTCCTGTCTGGATAAATGAGAATTACGGCCTCAACCTCTAAAAATCAGGAGATAAATTTAATATAAAACCTCTTGATTTCTTTGTCTTAGATATTTCCTTAACAGAAAAGATATGTTAGGTTGAAATATGAGTATAAACTTGGTTTTAAGTCTTTGTCCTTCTTTGCCTTCATCTCCTGGATGAGTTTTTGTTTTATGAATTGCAGCTGTAAAGCTTGTACCATTCCTCAGAGTGGGAGAACTGGTTTACAGAGAGGAGATGACAGTTGCCTTTGGGGGATCCTACTGTTCCCTTTTGGGATAGGGCTGTACCCCTCACTTCCAAAGCATAAGTAGATATGCACACTAATCAAGTAATCTCTTAACTGTGTTTTCATTGAGATATATAGGTACAGTTCTGTAAGCTTACTGTACCATTTATTTTCCAGCCACTCCAGTATTGTGGTTTCCTCTTTCCAGAAATATCTGCTCCTTCTTTTACCTTCAGTGTTACTTTAGTAAGGCATCCTCAGGTTTATTTAGTTTTAATGTTCTTTTACTACATCATGAGGCTGATAATTGCAAAATCCTTACTAGCTCTTTCCTACATCTCATGTTTCTTGCTGCAGCACTGTGATTACCAATGTCTTCCTGTGTCTAGTTTTGACATCTGAGTTTTGAGAAATTCAAGAGATGAAGTTGTTGTCCTGGAGCAAGAAATGAGATTGTATAATACTACATTCTGAAACTACAGCCTACATTGCTTTTTGCTTTGTGCTCTGTATAGAATATTTTGTAGAAAATTGTCTTAAAAACCTTTATGATATTATGGCTGTTATGACCAGGGTGTAAGTTGCTCTAATGCCATTATTTGTTGTGCTTCAAGTCTGGTGAATATAAGTTGCAAACATGTTCCAAAATATTCCATATGTCTCCTTTTTTATTTTGAACAGATTTTTAGTGCATTTAGTTGTGTCCTGTGCATCCCAAATTTGAATCAAGAAGTAATTATGTTATAGTAACTTGAAGGATTTGAAATCATACTAAATACCATTTTGTCAGTTAAATGCAGATGAAGCCTAACTTGATGAGGCTCATCTTGTACATAAATACTCTCAGTGGCTTAAAGACTTTTTTTAGTAGTAATTTCCCACATACCCAAAATATGCTGAATTTGTACAAGGTTGAAGTTATTACAGGTGTTAGAAAGTAAATGCAACATTATTACAAGGTGAGTCACATTTACTTTCTGTGTAGTGGCATGTGTATGTACACATGCACAAAGGGGTTTTTTTATGACTTGTCATTTAGTAGTGCTATTCCATATGCAAGGAATGTGACTAGTTTGAGGCTTCCCAGCTGTGATGAACTTCTGTGCTGTGTAATTTAGGAATGGAGTCTGTATCACTGACAATTTTTCCTTGTGTTGCATACTACTTAGCAATTAGAGGTGTGATTGCAGTATCTACGATACAAGGAGAGGCTGAGAGAGCTGGGGGTTTTATCACTGAGAAGGGAAGGCTGGGGGGGATTTCAGTAATGTGTATAAATATCTTGTCAGGGAGGAGTTACAATGGAGTCGGGCTTTCTTCTTGGTGATGTGCAGTGGAAGAACAGGAGACAACTGAAATACAGAAAATTCCATTTAAGTATAAAACTTTTTCACTGTGTAAGGGTGACTGAGTGCTGGAACAGGCGACCCTGGACCACTGTGGAGTCCATATCTTCAGAGGTGCACAAAACCTGATGGCACACAGTCCTGAGCAGCTTGCTGTAGTTGATCTTGCTTTCAGCAGAGGTGTTGGGAGTGTATGTACAATCTCCAGAGGTCCCTTCTGACCTCAAGTATGCCTTGTATTCTATTTCACATTTTCAGTATAGGTGGCAGATAGGCCCTTCATATTTTGGTAATGGAACAGCTGACAAGAAGGGCATAATTCTTCATTCTGCTCAAACTGAATTTTATTTGAAATACCTTCCACAAAGGTGGTTGTATCTGAACACTTCTGTCCAGAGGTCTGGGAGCTTTGGGCATGACTGGCTCATAAATAAAGAGGAAAGGAGCCTCCAGCTCCCTGTATCATCTTTATCATGACGTATAACTTTTAGACAGGTGTCAGGGCCTAGCTGGAGATCAGTACTACTCAAAAGTGTTTTATGAAGGAAAAAAGTACTTTATAGAAGATGTTTGTGAAAAATGAGCTGTTTATCTTCCATATATATTTATCTTTCCATTGCTCCAAGTCAGTTTTCTAAGCTTTTAATTGATTAGTCATCTTAGTTATCCTTTCCTCTATTAAAATCTTGTGTATGTTAGAAGTTAGCCTTTGGAAAATAGGTTTTTACCTAAATGTACAATTAGAGTGTTAACAGGGCAAACAGCAGCAGCAGGAAGATGTTCCTGCTTTATTCAGAAGTTCTAACTTCCCAGTACAAGGGTGTTAAAGCAAAATTTCCTTTTTCTAAAACAGGTATTCTTATTCCATTTGATTAAAATATTTTTGTGTGTATGAAGAAAGAATAAGATATTTAAGTATTTCGTTTTGTTCTGTGCAGGAGGTCAAGGGTTTTTTTCTTGTTATTTGCAAATTGTTTAACTGCAGTAAATCTCTACTCATCCTAAGGCTTGTTCCAGTAGCCAAAACGTCTTTGATAAGTGCAGTCATCTTCTCTTTTAGGTGGAAGTCACCGTCGTTCCCTTTTTAATGCACATAGGATATCTAGGATTTTAGGATATCTATTTTTTTTAAAGGCCATTAGTGTAGGACTTAAAATGTATTTGTAAATTAGTAGTCATATATATAACATTTAGTGGATAATTTGCTTTCAGCTTGTATTATTTTATTGGTATTATCTGTCCTCCACCTGCACACAAATTCCCTCTTTCATTTCTGTGTGACGTAGGCATAAGTCTTTAAGGTATGCATCCTCTATTTGCGTTTGGGGATTTATCTTTATTCTTATCCAAAATTGATTAAAGCATCCCTTTTGTCTTGAACTGTCAACAACTTGTCTTTGCCATAGGTCTGTCTTTCCATGCATTCTTGACTTGGGACTGTATACCCAATTATTTTATAAGTATTATTTTGTTTGTGCTTAAAAGTTGGCTGTGCTTTTTTTTTTGCTGTCTCAAATTTACCTTTAGCTTTCACTACTTTTTATAAAACACACTATTTTTTTGTGTATTTTACCTTTAATGCATTGTAAGTGGATTTTTTTTTTTAATGTCCAAAAGTAATTTTTGGTTTTGATTCTCAGATTCTTCACACACATACAAATTTAAATGTATGTATATATATAGGTAAGCAGGTCACTCCCATGGATGTTGGGCAACATGATTTACTGAAGTACTGAAGATAACAACCACGTCACTTTGGGGTATGTGCTGTGTGCAACAGGATAGGTGTAGTCTCATAAGCATCTGTCAGATCCTGTTGTGCTAAAGAGCTTTGGAAATTGTGATCTCTCGATCACAAGTATCTGGACTTGGCAAGGAGCACAATGTGTGACCTCAGAGAAGTTCCCTTCTCTCAATCTCTTCTCCAAATTTAAAATAAAACTTCAGGAAGAAATGAGTTAAGAATCTTTTTTTTTTCCCCCAGGGATTGGGGGTGGGCCTGGAGAAAGTTGAGCTTGGTGGGTTAGTTGAATTCTATTCAGACCTGTCTACCATCTTGCCCCTGGAGACAAAAGAAATGGGTATTTACTGAATTATCCTTGCTACTACTACTTCTGCCCTGGGGTATGGTCATGGAATTGCTTCTCCGTAAGCCTTTCTCCATTCCCCATTCCCCTTCTCCATCCCTTCCTCTTAGGTGGAAGTAGCTGCACAATTCTAAATCCGCTTGTTTTACAAGGCCACCAAATGTTTCAGTGTCGACAGTGTTGTTGATACACCCTGCTGCCTAGGAATCTGTATCTTAAAAGTACTTCCTTTTTTGTTTTGTAATTTAATTCCATCCTCTCTTTTTCTGTGGTTTTTGTTTGTTTGTTTTTTCTAATCCAGTGTATTGCTGCCTGTAACAGGGAATGTACTTAACTTCAACAGATTTGACCTTGCCAATTCACAATAAAATTACCATCTATGCTACTTTTTGATTGTCTTAGTATAACTTTTTTTGTTTGTTTCTTTTTACACATCCAGTCTCCAACTTAGATTAACAGAAGCACTGTTTAGTTTGAATTCTGCTCTATATGTTCACCTATTTCCATCCCTAGGTGTCTTGATTTTTAAATGACTCCTAGTGTTACTCCTCAGAATTTTCCATGATACAGAAATGCTTTTTAAATTTCCAGCTGAGAATGGTGTTAACATTCTTCCATACCTTTGCCTGTGGAAAGTTCTTGAATGCATCCTGGTAAAGTGGCAAAAATATACTCTGCTTGTCGTAAATCATGGTTGTGGACAAGAGAGAGGAATCATGAAACTCTAAATCGCGTGTCATGATTTTCTCCCCTTTATCCCACATGACAGAAAAGCTTCTTGTTCTTATCTTCTTGCTGATACCTTGTTTCTTTCAGGTTTAATGGCTTATCATTCTACATTACAATTATGTTTCTTTGTGTTGGATTAGGCCAGTAGCTCTGGTCAGTTCAGTTGTGTTCAGTTAAATAAGAACTTTTAGTTAGTGCTTCATTATGAACTGATGTTGGCTTTGATGGAAGATTGAAGAGTTTGAAAACAAATGTTTGCTGCTCTATAATTCATCCAAGGCTTTCCTTTCCCTAAGGGTAACCTGTGATAGGTGTTGAAGTAAATGCTGTAATGTATTTATAGAGTATAGACTGAAAATCTTCAGCTCTTTTGAGAATGTGCCACTTGAGCATGGAGCATTTTATTCTGTATGATGCTTTGGCTTTATTTATTTGTGTTGGAGGAGTACATACCTTGCACTTACGCATTCACACACACACCCTCCCTAGCCTGGACTGGTAAATTTATTTCTCTTTTATTTAGGAGTGAAAGGTTTCCTTGAAAAATTGAGATGATCATTCTTCTCTATTCTGCCTGGAAACCTTCCAACTCTTTGGTTTCTTCTTTTACAGTATTCTGTAGTTTGTGTTTTCTTTTTGTTCTTCTCTTCAGTTTTTTTTAATGTTGCTTGGTTTTATTCTTGGCAGCACTTTTGTATCCATATTTCTCTGGCACTAATCCTTCTGTCACCCATGTTTCTGTGTCAGCTTCAGTCAAATCTCACTTCTGCTGAGGATTTGAAAGATCTGATTTCTGAGATGAATTTGCCAGGCTGCTCCACTGCTGTCAAATCAAGCATGCTTCTGTTTTGCGCCTTTGTTCTGCATGCTTTGCTTTCCTGCAGAGCAGCTCTTGAGTTTTGAGGAAATCATGAATTACGTTCTTCCAGTGAGACTTGGTGGCAATTTTGGTTTGGTTCCCCTTTAGCTTTCCCGTCAAGAAGGAAAAAGGTTCTTCAGATCAGCTTCTTGTGGGAGCTGGAGCTTCAGTCCACTCTCCCCTGTCCTGACCTTACAGAGATTGTTTGACTGACGGGATATTCTTAGCTTCTGTTTTTCCCATTGCCACAGTATTAATTTGTTCTGGATCTATGCCAAGCTAATCATTCTACAGTTCCTGAATCTCCCATTTTACTTTTTTTTTAAATGCTGCATATTAAAGTGGAGAGTCCTTTGATGTTTAGAATTTCTTAAGATTATTCAAAAAACAACATTTGTGTTTCAGAGAACTCCTCAGTTATTTCCTTGAAGCTTCTTGTGTGTAAATTATCTGGGCCTCTCCTTCGTTAAATATTCCACTTTATCAGATAGTGGTTTACTTTTTTGCAGACACAATTTTTCTCTTCCTTACATATAATTTCAGTGCAATGGATTCATATTCTTTTTCCAGTTATAGCACAGTCTTGCTTTTCTTCCTATTTCGTGATAGGAAGACTTATCTATTTACCTGTGGCATTGAAATTCAAGATTTTGGGGTTGTTTGGGTTTTTTATGTTTTCCTTCTGCTTACAGCTTAGCCACCTTTACATTGTGTTTCATTGCAGAATATCTATAGTTTCTTGTCTTTTTTCATCTAAGAAATTGTCTCTGAGCTCTATGCAGTCAAATGCCTCCCTGCTTCAAAAGGGGCATCTTTTTTTGGTGCTTTTCCCTTTACCCAATTATCCCACGATAGAAAGAGGAATATGATGGACCTGTCTGGGAGTGTAGTGACCTACCAGGCCTATATTTGGAGAGGTCTACTTGGGAATGAGGTTTAAATTTTGGACGTGTATCCTTGTGCAGTGCTACACAGTGTGGGAGTTGTCTTCCATATTCAAAATGACACGTAATGTTAATCACTTATGTTACAATATGGTTAAATGTTTCAGAGTTTTACTACTGCAGATGAGGTAAAGATACGGAACCTTTATTTATATCCTTTTTCTCATTCTCTTTATTACAGGCAATATTACAATCAGAATATGGTTGTTAATACTTGCACCATGTAAACACTTTATGCCTTGTGACCATCCAACAACTCAGTAGCTCAGTAAAACTGCTTTGAATTACATGGGGATGTGCCACAAAAATGTATGTGAATCAGTTCAGCTTTGTTCAAGCATAGTAAAAGCCATTTTGTTTTGTAAATTCAGCTGAAAAGTTTAAGTAATTTAAGACGCCTCCTGATTTTGATTTCCCTGTGAATGTTGGGGGCAGAAGAACTGTCAGGTGGCCTGGAGGAAAACATAAGAATGGAGGGTTTCTCATGGATTAAGGAAAGAGAATTGCTCAGTGCTGTGACAGTTGCCTGCCGTATGCAGCCAAAACTAGGAATTGGTGGTAGTCCTTAGCTTTTGAGCATAATGTCTTAATTTTAGGAGTAATTTGGTATTCAATCCCCAGTAATTTCTAATAATCTCTACCAGCTTGTTACAAAGTGTGAGGGGATTTGTATAAAATACACTGCTAGGATTGGTTGAATAATTTGTCTATGTTCTGACCAGGAGTAGCATCAGTATTATGGGTTTACTGAAAACAAATTCTTTGAATTTACAGTACCTAATAACTCAAGGAAACTATCACTCCTGTATCTAAGTGTATTGCTTGGCTTATTCACATTGGAAACACTTGTTTGCATTTTGGTTTAGATACTTTGAGCTGCTTTTGTTTTGTTTCTTGCAGTCAGGAGCATATCACAGATATTTTACTGTGTTTGAAGTGTATAAACTTAGGATCTTGCCTGGGAAGCTTTGAAAATTAGCTACTCACTTACTGAGAGTATTTTCATTAGATCACGTGAATGTAGATGGCAAGGAAGGATAGATAGAGATTAGCAGGGGGACTGTTACTCTAGAGTATTGATGCTTCTCTCTTCTTGCCTACATTCAGCTCTTACGCAGGTCTGCGCAAGCTTGCAAAGGTTGTGAGCTGTTTTCACTCATGCTGGTAATTCTTCCCACCTTGCGCTGGTAACAGAGTCTAATGACTTTTTCATCATTCTTTTCAGTACTGAAAGAATATCTCCTCATAATACAGCAGATCACTGGTGAACTTCATTGTACCACAGGGAAGAGTGAGTTCTGTCCTTGAACTATGATGTGCTTAGGGAAAAGCAGAGTGTCTATGGGGATGGTGTTACTTAGGAATGTCTGTAGAGTGTTATGCTCATAGCTCAAGGCATAAGTTCATATGAAACTGTAATAATGACCACTGAAGATCCTTGGAAATCTCATGATGACTGTTTTTAGCATTGCTAAAAATACAAGTATTTGTCTTGCTTTTCAGGCCAATGTCTCCCTTGGGTTTTCTGGTGTAATTCCTTGACTGGTACCCTAAATTGGATGCAATGTGGCTGAGTGCTTTCATACAGCAAATGGTAGTTCATTCTCTGTGATTGTTTTATATCAAAGATGTTATTTATGGTTCTGTAATTTCATCAGCTTAAAAGCAGAAGGATCAGAATTTGCTTCATTACAGAGTTTGAGTATGTGAATAGAAGTTCATAAACTGGACATTATTTCTTAAATGCTGGTGTTTCTTTAGTTGTGGGTGTGGATTTAGTCTCCTAATTATAGTACTCTTCTAGGAGGGACAGGTGGAATGAATCACTGTGCTAAGGCTTTATGTTTCATGTCCCACTCTCTAAGGACGAGTGAAAATCTCAGTATACTGTTGTATTCTGAATATTGTGTGAGGTCATTGTACTGAAATTGTTACTGTGGAAATGATTTGTATTGTTTGGTGGCTGTTTTAGTGTTGCTGATTTGGTAGATGACAACCATGCTATGCTAATAATATGTTAAATAATTTTCTAGTCTGAAGATGCTTTTTAAAATAAAATGGTCTGCTGACCATTTTTGATGAGTAAACTTTGTAGGAAAAAGTAAAATGCATATCATGGGTACATGCAAAGATTTCTTACACTTGCAGAAGGAATTTATAAAGAAGAAGGATAATTTAGAAAAAAAAATCCCAGTGTAAACAAAAGTATACCTGCAAGTTCCATAGTCTTCATCATTCTATTCAGTCTTGGTTTTTTTCACTTTCCTTCTCTTTTCTTTTTCCTTAATAAAATTCTGAATCCTGTGTGAGCAGTTGGGAATAAGTCAAACATTCCCCTTTTTGCCTCTACTGAGATATATAATTTTGGAGCTTCATAGTTATGAGAATACAGATGGAGAAATACTGCTTGAAATTTCACAGATTTTCTTCTTGTCCAACAGCTGACATGAATATCTTTATTCTATATGGAAAAAATAGTATTAAGTAAAGAAAAATTGATTTGTAGTGTTCTCTGAAATCTGGTGTTATCAATACTGCTATGTTCATGTACCAGCCTTAGTTTAAATATCTGTGTGATCTTAATTATACAGGTTTCTGTAATCCCATTGTGATGCAGTTTTTGAACATGCAGTTATTTTAGCCCAGCTACATTAGAATTATTTTCTAATAATTCCTGACATCTGATAAAATAATGGAGATGAAAAGAAATTTATGTTAATGTATAAATCTGTCATGTACCTGTATCTTAAATACTATATGGAATTTTGATTGGGTGTTTTGCTTTTCTTACCCTTTCTTTGTCAAAGTTGCGGAAGAAATGAGAGGTATAGAGAGTCACAACAAGGATTATCAAACAGGGCAATTTTCCTACAAGAAATAATTAATATTATCTACTTATCTTTCTACCTAAAGAAGAGGTGACTAAGAGGAGGATGTGGTGATAGTTTGTAGGACATGTTCAGGAGGCAGTTGTTTAATGTCTCTTCCAATACAAGGAAGGTGTCAGCAAAGGTTGCCAGTTTGCAGGTTCAGAATCAAACAGCAGAAGATGTGGCCACATATGTTTTGTGGGTAACTGGTGAAACTCCTTGCCTTAGAGGATGCTCTGGATGTTAAAATGGCAGATGCTGACTGTACAAATGCCATGAAGGAATAGGGATCTGGAAAAAAAAGAATAGAGAGGTCTTACTGCTGCGTCAGCCACAAATGGTGTGAAGCTGGACAGATGTTTGGTAGTGTCATGGCTTGTTCAGTTCATAAATTCCTCCCTGCACATTTTGGTTGCTCGCTTCTGGGTGCAAGGCTAAATAGATTTTTTGGTTTGATGTGGTACAACCACTTTTTTTTTTATATTCTGGGGTTTCAGTTAGCCTTTCAGGTTGTGCGCTTTGTATTCTGGGGAGACTTTTTTAAAGATTGTAAAACTTCATTTTTCATTAACTAGTTATCTTAGAACAACTCTTTTAAAGTCATAGTTCAGGCTTTTAAGTTAGGTGTCCAATAAAGTTTCAGATTTAGAGATCTCAGGATGTTCCTTATTCAACTTGGGGAATGATTAAATGGTAAAAGTATACAAAATCATTGCATAAAAGGGGTATGTCTAGCCTACACCAAAGAATTCTAAGCAATAAATATTACACATTTTTCTTAAGCAGAATCTTTGCTATTTGAAAAAAAGATTTTTCATGCTTGTATTTTTCTAGTGACCTTTTGGTTTGTTTTGATGGAGGAACTATAAAGGAATTGCTTGTTTAAGAACTCACAATGTAAAATTCCTTACTGTTGAGTAGTAGTGATGATCCCGATGCCAGGAGGAAGCAGGAACACTTGCAAGAAGCCTGGCCTAGAAATGTGGCAAGAAGAGAAACATGAAAAGCCATGTAAGAGTAAATAAATTCTAGGTCATGGGGGAGCCATCCTGGGCTGACAGGGATGGCAGCTTGAGGGGTTTTGTACTTTACCCTTCATATTTCTAAACAGTCTTCACTTCTGTGCAGTCCTCTTTTGGCCGTAAAAGCGGGTACAGGTCTTGGATTTGTGAACAGATTAAGTTAATACTCTCTTCATTTCTTTGCATAGTGATTAAGGTTTTACTGTTGATCATATGAAATTGAGGAATTACTGAAGAGAACATGCTTTTAGCTGAGACTCTGTAAGTGCACTAGGGTGTAGTCATTACAGTTTCATCTCATATTGTTTCTAAACCAAGATAGCGTCTTAGCTCAGCATGCAGGAAGTAGTGAGCTGCTCTGTATCTTTTCCTCGTTTAATATGGAGTTTAGGCCTGCGTTAGTACAAGCCATGTGAAACCAACTCAGTTGCAGAATATTTGGTTCTTTCTCTTCCTTTGATGCTGGTCATTCCCCCTGGTCACGCAACGGCTGCTCCTGCCAGGCCTGGCTCTCGGGGGTGGTGTTGTGCTGCTCTTTTCCCGAGGTGGAAGACTGGGACAAAGACCTGCCTGAGGGACTGGGGTGGGTTTGTGCCACAGTCGTGAAGAAACCTGAAGATTTTCTAAATGCTGTAAAATGGTGCCTGTATTTAATTCTTTTTTCCTCAGTGGCTTTTCAAAAGGATTTTGTATCCCTTAATAATCTGCTACTGTCTAAAGCCCATGTCTTCAAGTCATCACACAGCTCTTAGGAAACTGCTGACATATGGATTGTCTAACACTTTAGGTTTTGGTGGATTGCACATATATATTTTAGTTTGGATCTGATTCAAACAGAGTAATTCCTGACTAAATCTGTTAGTGAACTCATAAATGCAGGTCAGAATGTTTGCTGTTTTCTTCTGGAGAGTTTGGACTGGAATAACAAGAGCTTTCTGCTTCTCTGGAAAGTGTATCCATCAGTCTGGCTTCTAGTCATGTTCCTCTGTTTGCTGAAGTCTTCTTCTCAAAATATTCCAGGTCTTATGTGTAAGAACCTCTTTTCCTGACTAAAATTTTAATAACTTTGATTGCCATATGATTTTTTTATTTCTTTTTTCAGTGGTAACTCTGTAAAGAATTCAAAGAAAGACAGAAGCTGGTCATTCTTGTTTATTTTAAAAAAATCTTTTAAGAGAGATAAAATTTTATCTATGCAAATTCTGCTAATCAGCTATGCTGCTTTTACTTTCCCAAACAAGCAGGGATTCCTGCTTTGGTCTGCTGGTGTTTTGAGATACCTTGTAATCTTAATTTTTTGGGGGGTGGGTGTCTATCTATTGATGGGTTTATTTTCTCTCTGCCTAACTCTGTATTTTTTGTGCATTTTAGCAGGTGCATGCAGTACTTTTTCAGGATAGAAAGTAGTGCAGAATGAAAAGAAGCAAGGGTGAGGCTTTTATTTGAAAGAAAAAAAGCTGAGGAGGAAGTTCCCTGCTGAAAGGGTTATTGTAATCAAGTTTATCATGAGAGCTTGCTGTTGTGTAACAGAAACTCTAGCTTGTCCATACCTGTCTTTAAGCATTACTTAATGAAGGAAGAAAACAAACCTACCAAAATATTTATGAAATTCAATAAAATTTGTTCCCAAACTCTTAAATTTCAATATGTTATGACAGTTCAGCTCCTTGTTGGAATGCTCTCTGTATTTTTAGAAAGAGTACATTGTTTTAGAAAAGTGGTATTTGACAGACTTAGCTTATGAGCATGAACAAGCTAATGCTTGAGCACGTGTCTCTTGTGGTTTAATAATATTGAAACTCATTTATTCAAACACCACTTTAACCAGGAATCAGGTAATGAAAAATATGTCTTCCTCTGAAAGTAACCTATTAAAAAGTCTGTTCAGCAGCCAAAAATTTTATTTCCTAGTAAAGGATTACAGTTGTATTGGATGTTCAGTTGGCTTTTTTTGTGTGTGGGTTGCTGGCTCATCCTCATGCCATCTTGAATTCTTCAGTAAAAATTGCGTGTATCAGTTTAATGCAGTCTCATATCCTAGCACCTATTTTTTTTCTCTCAAAGTGTATAAACTTTGTTTATTGAGCCATTTTCTAAAATTAATCTCTTTGCTATACAAATACCCTTCTCACTTCCTCTTAAAACAGTGATCCCGAGTAATTCGGGATTTTAAGATGTAGTAGCTGTTGCAGCTGAAACAGTTATTAAAAGAAGAGAGGAAGAGAGAGCCTGCCAATGTGACTTCTGTGATTTTCAAATGGTATCCTGACTTCTTTTTTCATCTCTTCTGCCCATTTGTTACCAGACAGATAACTTGGGCAACCTGTCTGCCTGTCTTCCAGGTGGACAAATAGATTTCGTTTTACTTCTTCTTTCTGCTTGATGGCAGGCTTGTAAAGGAGCAGCTTTACTTGTGTGCTGGATCTCTTTGTCTTTTCTAATGGAAGAAGTTTCACGAGATGCATATTTCTTTGCAGTTATCTAAATGGAGTTACAGCAGTTTCACCTGTCTTCTTCTTGTCATTTGGTTCCCTTTTAATAATTCCAGGCACACCCTCTTGCTGTTACGTCAGCATCTGTATGTGATTCATGGATATCAGGCTTTGGAGAAATCTATCCACTCATTTAGTCCATGTTAAAATGAGTGCACTGAGTCAGATGCAAGGCTCATGGGGTCTGTTCCTTCTCCTGTTTCTGATGGTGACCTAGGAAGGGAGGCAGGAGAAGGGTGCAGGGGTTCTCCCCCATACACTTTCACACTCACCAGCAAATCACAAGCCTGGGTGTTTCTATACACCAGTGGTGACAGTGCTGACAATTTCATAGAATCACAAAATGGTTTGTGTTTGGGTTGGAAGGGACCTTTAAAGAGTCTCTTTAAATATTGCTTATGTCTTTTCTGTATACCTTAAACTCTGGCAAAGAAGGCTTTCCTGGAAAGACTACAACTTTGTTACTACCATGTAACAAAGTTGACTGCATTAGTTTTTTTCCAGCTAGGTTAGATGGCAAAAAAAGTTTCAGTGTTTCCTATTTTTTAAAAGTTTGTATTCATCATAATACACAGTGTTAAAGTACATTTAATTTGTGTTTGATGGCTATTACATTAGTTTGTGGCTGCTCCAGGTGTGATGGTGGTGGTGCCTGAGAGGTAGATAGAGGTCAGGCAAGGGGGGAAAACCAATGTTGTTTGAAAAGAAATCGGCAATATTTGTTTGTGTGTGTTTATATGGGAGGTAGTGAGATTAGTAGTACTGTAAGAATACACAAAAAACATGAAAAAAATGATTAGTGACTACATTAATGATCTAGTATGTAATGGTTGGTCCGCAAGGTCATTTCATTCATTTTTAAATACTAATTTGGGGGTAAATTTCACAGTTAATACAGTTACTGTCTCTACTGTCAATTCTTTTTTACAACCTGCATGCACTGTGGCTGGTGTCATCCCACATCAGGCTCATGCTGCAGATGACCAGATATATCTGAACCAGTTGAGCAGCAGAAGCAAAATAAGGTGAGCCAAGTGCCATTGAGAGCTTGACTGCTCTGCTCGTTGTTGGTACCTTATTTTACCTTATGTAGATGTAAAGCCAGCTTGGGTTCCTGGGAATGTGTGTTTCAATCCAGGCAGTTTTCAAAGATGTTTACACACATTAGGGCAGCTATTTGGTTTGCTATTTTTACAATAAATATCTTCTATTTTGTGGGCATGCCCTGCTTTACACAAGGTTTGAACCAAAATTCTGGATTATGTTGCAAAAACCACTTCTTAAACCCTCATAACACATTGTTTTCCAAACCTACAAGTTAAATGGCTTTCTTAATCCATTTCCTGGTAAGTTTAGTACACTGTTTTTCAAACTCTGTCTAAGTTGAATTTGTCATCTTAAGAATGATGAAGCCTTGCTGAGTTTTGGATTATTGCCAGCATATCCAACTCTAGATGTTAAAAGATTCCCTGAGACTTACAAAAAGCTGATAATGAAAAAATGAGTCAGACCTTACTAGGTTTCAGTATTAAATGGTCATTAAACAAATCCCTGGGGAAAAAGGTCCATTGTGGAATATGAGCAGCACAGGGAAGGTAGAACTTTAGAGGATGTGCAGGCATGGGGAAAAAAAGGGTCCCAGGATGGAAATGCACAGGTAGAAGGATGATGAGGAAGGGAATTGTGCTGCGAAAAAAAGTGCTGAACAGGAAAGAAGGATGGAAGGGAAAAATATAAAATGAAGAATTTAGAATGACTGTATAGTTACTTATTTTCAGAAATAATAGAACATTATCATTATAACATAAGCCGAATTGTGAATATGTAAGTAATGGGATATTGTCCTGATATGGGAGAAGGAAATGGCCTATGCAGTCATCCAAGAAGAGTCAGTCAGACCACATTTAAAACAAGAAACTATGGAGCCTGCGAATGGTTCTAGAAAGCCAGCCAGTGCATACTGTTTTCTACTTGTTGATCAGCAACATTCTGATATTGTCCAAACAAGTAGGAGAAGTTGCAATCTTGGCTTACTCAAAACAATTACCTGTTACTGTGATCTGATTATCATGCTAATAGTTTGGCTCCTCTGCTCCTGAAAACCAGTTTGTTGTTTTCTAATACAGGTGAAAAATGCCATGTAATTTTGAAAGATAAAGACAACTAATTTAAATAGTTTAATGAATATTTATCATTATGAAAGTCTTGTTATAGACACTTCTTCACTGACTCAACAGTGTGTATTTTGTGCTCAGGGGGCAGGGGAAAGTACTCTCAGGTAGTACTAATCTATACTGCTTTCTGGAGAAGACCTGTAGTGACCTTATTTGTCACATGTGGGAATAAAATACAAATGTTTTAAAGACAAAGCTAAAGAAAGGTCTTGGCAACCTCTGTACCCCATCTAGACAAGTTACAGATTCTGTCAGCATTGTTGATCAGTCTTGAAGGAATCCCAGCTTGCAAAACACCTGAAAAGGCTAGCAGGTGTCATAGTTTAAAAGGGTTTTCTGTCAGTCTTCCCGGAATTACTAGGTGCCCTTAAGGATTTGTAAGTTCAGTTTTATATGTGGTTTTTATTGTTTCCCAGGTTCCCAAAACAAGGTGAGAGCTCAGTAACTTCGTGTGCTGATGGACAGGGGAGTTGTCCTAATATTTAGCGCAGAAATACATCTTGAATTTTTTAATTTATGATTGGATAAGTGAAAGTTATACTTGTCGTGTGGCATATGATCTAACACTGTCCTCTATTGTCCAAGTACTCCTCCCTTGGGGTTTAATCATGGGTTGCTGGAGGCAGAGTTTTTTTAACTGAAGGAGGGAGGCCCTGGCTCTGGGTCTTGCTTTCCTAGTGGATTTGCTGGTTGACTTCCAGTGCAACTTGTTTTATCAGATTCTTTTTTTTTTTTTTTTTTTGGCAGTGATACGTAGCTAGGTAGAAGGTGATAACTTTTATTAATTTTGAGTCTGCTTGTTTGTTGCATCTTTCTTTTTCTTAATATTGTCTCAACATTTGCTGTGTTGGTTGTGTGGAGTTCAGGAGTTCTTTCTCTTTTAACCCTCCCAGTATGTTTGAAACGTTGCAGAATAAAGGATTTGCTGAATGAACTCACAGCTCTTTCAGAGTTAAACAGAGTATGAAGAGGGTATACAGTGACTGGTGAAAACAGCCAGTGCTTGCTTACTGAAGAAACCCTACAGTGTCCTAAGCCCTGACCTTTCAGCCTTCAGCCCTGTCCTGTGTCCCAGGCAGGTGTGACCTTGTGCTGGATGCAGCTATGCTTGCAGTTTCCAGTTCCAGAGGTGGCTGTGCTGCTGGAAGTGGGGTTCAGTTCAGCCTCATCCTCATGGCACAGCACTGCATTGTAGCAATGAGACTACTACAGGGAATGTTTTTGAGCTTAGGATTTAAACCCTGGGAAGTAGCAGTTGATTTGGTTGATCTTTATCTTCTATTAGGATGCACATTCCAAGTGTGTTTAGATCTCTTATGAACACACATCAACAAATAACAGTTTTGTCTGTTAACACTGGTTTTAAAATAACCCAAGTGGTAGCTCTCAGTCTTAATTTTTATTTGTAGTTTTTATACCACTTGTTTGCCTTCACAAAAAGGAAAGCATTAGTTGTCATTGCAAAGCAGAGCATTCTCTAGCCATTTTGAAAAAGAACCAAATTGCCTTCTGTAAATTGCAAACAAAAGCTTGGAAACAAAAGTAGGTGTTGGGCAGAGGGAGGATGGTTTGACTCGCTAATACCTAGGTTAGGAAAGCTGTCTTCTTGCCCTGGTACAGGGAGAAAAGCTCAGGTAAAAGGTGATAAAGGTGTCTGTTGGAGTCCTGCAATTAAGATCTATATTCCTTAAAGTAGCTCGGTGTCAAATTAGACTTTGGATAGCTCCATTAGTGATAGTTTAATGTTTGAGAATGGGAATGCTTCATATGACTGAATTCCCAGTGTCTTAATTAATTTTCATATGTGATCTATTATTAAGAAAATACTAATTCAACTGCTTTTCAGTAGAGGAAAGCATATTTCCTTGCTATCTGATTATGAATAGTATTCATGTAATGTTCTTATTTGAATTACCTGTGACTTCAACTTTTCTCCCAGTACACTTAAGTGAAGTTACATATGATTCAGGTTTGTTCCAAGATTGGTTTGGTATTCAATTTAGTGTTGCTTTTTAAAAGGGATGGAAAATACTGTGAGCCTGGTCTTCTGCAGAACTCTGGTAATGTGTGTTTTTCTTGTTTCTCAAGATAGTCCTGGAGCAGTCTTAGCCAATTTTAACTCTGTTTAGAAACTATAATGAACATGATACAACTTCCTAACTGTTACAAAAAGTTACATGTGTAATAGTAGGTGACAGCAGAATTATTCATTTGCCTGAGCATGTCTTCATGCAAGTCTGAACTGCAGTCTGAGGGGAGATCGTTTAAAAAAAGCAAATGTAATGTTGGTAATCACGCAAAACAAAAATTGGGCATTGGCTACAGAGCTTATATTAAAATAGATGAAAGCAAATGATTGAATAAAACCACATTAGGTCACATTGTGTCTTCTTGTAAACACGGTTACTCTGTTTATAATCTGAACCAAAAAAAGGCCAGAAGCCTGAATTCACTCTTGTTCGGGAAAGTTTTGAAGCTGTGCATGAGGTGTAAAGCCCTGCTAAGTTTCCTTTAAAGGAAGGTTCCATATGTACAAATTGACTTTTATGAAATATGAAGACATGATAAAGTGCTCTGCTGAATTAGAACTAATGGCTGAAGCAGGAAAATCATTGCTTTTTATACATTTAGAATGGTAAAGTTGCCTGGTCAACTGAAATTGTTGCTTTTAGAGGTAAGTTCAAGTAATCATTTAAACTATAGAGAATTAGGAATGTTGAATGAAACAGTTCAGGTATTGTGGAATGAGGGTCAAACCTTACATCCATACTTACGCAAACTTCAGGTCCTGCTGAGTTCATTATGAATAAACATGTCAAAGTTGTTCCGTAAGTTATATTCTCCTACAGCAGCAAACCTCAGTACAAATTGGGAGAACTTTCTTCATGCAGTCAGTGGTTTCAAAAAGAGAATTTCAGATTTATAGTCACTAATAAATATGCAAATATGCAATTGATTTTTTTTTTTAAACTAAATTACCTGAAAGATTCTGTGGAAGGGTTCTAGAGAATGTGGGCCTGGTGCTGAATGGGAATATGGTCACAAAGACCAAGGAGCAGACTAAAGTGATGATTGGGTTTTTTGCTTCAGTTTTTGAGAAGCAGGTTAGAGAAAATGTGAACAAAGTGGACGTATGAAGGTTCATGGGCTGTGATGAGATGCTGCACAAGTGTTGAGGCAGCCAGCTGGTGCCACTGCAAGGTCACTGTCAATTTTTGAGCAGTTGTGGTGACTGCACAGGTCCTCAAGGGAGGCAGGGGATCCTTCCTCTCTGTTAGGCAGTGGTGATACACATCAGGAGTGCTGGGTGCTCTTCTGGGCTAGCCAGTACAGGGAGATGTGAACAAGTGGAGTGAGTTCAGTAAAGGGCTATGGAGATGATGGAGTGGAGCCTGACAAATGAGGGGAGGCAGAGAGAGCTGTGACTGTTCATCCTGGAGCTGGAGGATACTCAAGGTGGGTGTGATGTGGTACCTGCACAAGGGTGCAAAGGAGGAAAACCAGATCCTCCTTGGTGGTATCCAGTGACTGGATGAGAAGAAATGGGCACAAATTGAAATACAAGAAATTCCATTTAAGCGTAAGGGAAAACAAAATCTTTTTTCCTTTGTACTTAGGGGTTGGTGAAACACTTGAGCAGATTTCCCACAAACCTTGGAAGCTGCCATCCATGGAGATGTTCAGTATCTGACAGGTGGTCCTGGGCAGCCTGCTCAAGCAGACCCAAGCAGGGGCTTGGACCCAATGGTCTAAGTAGTCCCTTCCAGCCTCCACCTTCTGTGCTTCTCTGACCTCTTAGCTCTTTAGACAGTTCACCTGCAGTTGCATCTGTATGGGTTTTTTCCAAAAGCTCTCCGTTTTGGAGCATCTGGACACATAATGAGCATTTCAGAAGAGAGGTGGTGGGAGATCTGAAGCAACTTTCTATTTGTTCCTTATATATTTAATGGAATTTAAAACTAGCGCGCGTTTCTCTTTGCAGTACTGCAATCTGGCTCCGTTCTTGCATATGTGTTTAGTCATAGAGTGCTAAAAGAATCTGTATAAATAATCCTGTAATTAAACAATTCAGAATTTAGTGTCAATAACTAATTTTAAATAATTAACAAATAGAGTAATAGAGCAAATGTATAACCCCCTCTAACCTTGTCTTTCAGTCGTGGCCTGTATATGAAGAAGTATTCAACAAAATGCATGAGCTTGCAGCGTTTTTAGACCTGCCTCGTTTTCCAGATATAACAGACAGCTGCTTTCTTCATCCAGACATGCTGTGCATGAAGTATTTGATGGAAGCCAATTTACCTGGTAAATATTTTCCCTAGCCCGAACTGATAAAATTTTTCTGTGGTTTATTAAACTCTAGCAAAAAGGCTTAAATTACTACTTCAAAAGTGCCTGCTCTTTTCCTTCTAATTTATTCCCATTTAAGCTTGAACTGAAAGATATTCTTTCTATAGAAAGCACCTTCATCAAACATTTAGAGTATGTATTATGGGCCCAGATATGCAGGGGCGCTCTGATGTTGGCTCTCTAAGGCTGTGGAGTGGATACTTCATTTTAAATCTTTCAGTATCCATGTGAACTAAGAGGCACCTGTTGAATTGATGTGATATGTTAACTTTAGCTAAATGATTCATGAATTTGGGACCCGATTGCTTAGCTCTGGAATTTTCATATGTGACTGTATATTCTTTAACAAAGAATACCTTTTGTGTGTTACATAATATTGTATATTACCATTTATTTTAATATTAATTGATGGCGTGTGATAGATCGGCTGCCGTCTCACTTGATTTATTATTTAGTTCTGAAATCATATATTGCATAAGTATTGACTCTTTTTGTCTATCCTAAAATTAAGTCTTGAATATTGACTTGTCAAAGAAAGACCAATATGTCCTAGTATGTGAACTGTCTGTTGGGTTACCGTACTTTCTGTAAAATACCACTGTCACTGAAGATGAATTACACAGACAGATTGCCTGTAAATTATTTTCTCAAAACATTCCAACAGTTCATAGTAGGGGAGGGAGTTACTGTCTTATTTTGCAATTAGTTATGGTGAATAAAAGTGTTTGGTTTTTCTGTTCATTCACAATTAAATGAATAGAAGATAACCAGCAGGTTTAGGGCAAAAATTCCAGAGTAGTAATTCTGACTTTGTAGTTTTATGCCAGTGTTGTGATCCCATAGAGGATTACATTATTTTACAGATTGTGAAGTATCAATTGAATAAAAAAAAAGGCTACAAATTTGTCATTTTCAGATCTTTTACAGAGAAATGCAAAGCTAAGTATTCTTTGAAAATACTGCAGAAGAGAATATGTTGTCCTTTCCTCTGCAATTAAGATTTTAATATGTATAAGCATTTTTTTAAAAATTGAAAAAGGACTGCTGCTGTTGTCTTAACAACTCCTAAAAGAAGAGCAATGAATTGGCAGTGTTAAAGGACACTAAATACCAATGCAGAGACTATTTTATGTATCTAGAATAAAACAAAGTATCTTGCTAGTATTTATAAGAAAATTTCATTTCCACTTTTTTTAACTTTTACTGTTATGTGAGAGAGGATTAAAAACAAGTTCCTACTGAGCACTTTGTAAGCAGCAAGAGTATAAGTACAGCTGGATTAAGGTTGTACTTAGTCATACATTGCTAACCTTTGTGGAATCTGATGGTGATGTAATCAACTCCTGTATTTCTTGCTGAACTGGAAAGGTGAGGAATTTGGGGGATTTGTATCTGTGAAAAATAAGCAGAGTAATAAGAGACTGTGTAGATAGACTGCTGTATATCTTGTGGAGCTGCATCTGGATCTCCCTGGCGGGCGCGATTGGGCTGCGCAAGGAAAGCCAGGTGTGACCTCGGCAGCTTTTGCTGGGGGAGCAGCAGGTGCTGCCCTGCCACGATCAAACTGCTCTCCTTACCCAACCAGCTTCTTTACAACCAGCCCTGCTCCTCCTCTGTGCAGTGCTGATTCCTGCCATGGGTGTTTAGTCAACACGCAGGAAAAAAGTTTGTGACAAGTTTTTTGCTTTTGGGGATTTTTTTGAAAATATATTTATGTGGATTTGCAATAGGCTTTCCCACAAGAATTCACGACGATCTCACTACATTATTCAAGTAACATCAAAGCAGTATTAAATATGTGATTTTTTTTATTCTCCATATGAATATATAATAAGTCACAAGTGTTTTCCATGTAAGCACAGTGAAGGTCGCCTTGTATTTTTAAAAGTATCCAAAAATACTCCTCAGCCTGGAAGATAAGGCTGTCAAATGGTCCTAAAAGACCTAAGCATCATTTTCCTCAAATGGCCAACATATTTGCACCGTAAAAATATTTCTAGCTTGTCTTAACATTTTATATTTTTATTTATATTAATCAGATGAATTGCATAATTGGACTTGCCGAGTGGTGAAAAAGATTGGTATTGGAGAAGTGGATTTCCTGACTCTTATGCCTGGAAAGAAGTCAACAAGAAAAGTGAAATATGATGTTCTTGCTGCAGCAGTTATTGTAGTTGTGCTCAAATTACTGTTTTTATTAGATGATCACTATGAATGGTAAGTGTACAGACAAGTATGTAGCAACCCCCAAATTTCAAATACTGCAAATGCTTATCTTGGATTGTTCTTTCTTTAGAGTTAAATTTATACTATTGGAATTTCAATTAAGTTCATTAGCTTTAACCATACACCTGAAAGTATTTTAGACATGAAATATTACTTACTTTTAAAATTTGTTGGGTTTTATCTGAAACTTGAAATAAAATTAGGGTGTCATTTTTGTCAGTTGTATTTGAACTTCATGTGAAAAGTGCAGTATTTGGATCTACAAAACAGCCTGATTTTAACAATTTTTTTACAGGTTACTTTCAGAGTTTGCTGAAGAAAGAAATAAAAATAACACAGAAGGTACATAAATGTTCTAGTAGAAGCGGTGTTATGATTTTGTAAATGAAACATTTTTGTAATCAGGCTTAGAAAGACTTTTCTTATTGATCATTAGAATGTGTTTTTGTCATTCTTTAGGGGAAATTTTATTTGGAGAAAAGAGTAGATCCTGTTCATGTAAAATGGCCTCAGTGTACCTGCATAATTCTTACTGTTCTGCATAGGGGAATTTGGTACACATTTTGCTGGGTGCCTCTCTGCTTCTGCTTGTGCATGTTTACCCCCTGGTTTAGAGTTTTATGCTTGGTAGGTGGAGATAAATGGGTATGCCGTAAAGAAGGAGCACACTTTGATCATAAATAGCAGATACTTACTAGGGGCATCAAACCACATTTATGATAAAATCCAAACTTGTTTAGTCTTGTTAAATAAAATGTCTTAGTGTGTAACATATTTCAGATGTAATCTAGTTTTAGTCCAAATAATCCTGAGAGAGTGTGGAAAAGCTAGCAGCAATTAAGATAGAGAAGATAATGGTGTGAACATGGTTCTTTGAGGGCAGAAAGACCAAATAAAAGATTAGAAATGTTCAGGAAGATGTTCCATGGCCCGATCCAAATCACAGTTAAAGATAAGATCCAAGATGTGTTACAGTGGTTTATCTGTTAGGTCTTGTATCCAGTTTTGGGTCATTTTGACCCTTCTGTTGCTTTGTTTAAAATTTAGGTCCATAATAAAATTATGGTGTTAGTCATGTGTGAGCCCAATTACTGCTGTAACTAGAGACAGTCATCACTGTTAACTAAAACTGGTAATTTTCACATTCAAGTAGATACACAAACTAAGGTGGATTTTTTTTCCTTTTTACTTCCCTTGAGAACTTGAGGTACATGATAGTGACAAGAGTGGGGAGTTGTGCAACTGCTTTACAAGCTGAGGCTCAAAGCCATTAGTGTCTTAATGGAGTTTCTCCATTATTAACCAGTCTCATTGTCCTTGGGAATTAACAGCTCATTTTTTGCCCACTTTTTTGCTTTAAAATCTGATGGTGAAAATGATCCATATGCTCTGCTGTGTTGTCCCTGTGCATAGAATGTTGGGGTGATGGTGAGCAGCTGTGCAGAGGAGCTGATGTGAGAATTTCTGTTAGAGCACTGATTAGTGCCAGAGTTCAAAACTGCCTCTGGCATTTTCCCAAAGTTAGAGTGCTGAAATGGATAATGGTTAATTCTGAGTTTTAAAGATTCAATTTATGTTGACTCCATTTTCAACTTAACTATCCATTCTCTAGTCCTTTTTTTTTTTTTTTTTTTTTAAATTAAAAATAGTGTTTCAGCTCCTACATTTCTTCAAGTCACACTGGAAGCAATACAATAGATAGTTGTAGTTACCTACTCTGTGTGTTCTGTGAACTGCACACATCCACAATACAGGTTTTGTTCAAATAAAACATGATTGAGATATATATAGGTGTATATGTATGTGTGTATGTGTGTGTGTATCACAGAGCTGTGTATTTTCTGCTCAGCTATATGAATGTCAGAGCAGCAGTACTGGCCAGGTAAAGCACTACTACAGTGTAGCATCATGTATCTGACAATGGGTTTGAGTGTGACAGATGCTTAATAATTCATATGAAGTTTAACACAAATTTCTACCACCTCCCACACTGCTCTCCCAGCAGTTTAGGAGTATTTACTTAAATCTCTGGGTTTGAGGAGCTGATAAAAGAAGTTGTATCCAGACCTTTGAATCTCAAGGACTACTGATGGGTCTTTGTTCCTTTCATGTGTCTCTTGCTTTTTGAGACCATCTATGTTTTTAGCATCTAGACATTCTGAGGCAGGATAGTGCAAATAGCAGAAATGCAGATAATACAAAAGGTATGTAAGTTTGATTGTAAGAACAGTATATTCACCTTCAGGAGAGTTTAAACAGCTGGCTGGCAAAGCTAAGCATGACGCAAGCATCGCATGCAGTGCAGCTGGGGCAATGGGGAAATGCAAAGTCTGGTTAATTCACAATGCAGATATTCCACCCACAAGGAACAGGAGTTGGTTATTTTCTAAATATATAAATCTACATCATAGTTCTGTTTGGAATTCTTACCCTTACTGTACCCAGTTGGTCTGCTTCAGTCTTGTGCCTCTTTGGAGGATCAGTGATAAAGGTGCTGCTCTATGTCCTATGCCTTCATGTTTTTGCATGTGCTGGTAAATACTTGTTCACATATCAGTGAAGTTCCTGTGCTCAAAACCATGGGAAGCTGATACAAAGTGAAGACCATTGTCTAGTTTATCTTTCCAACCCTGTAAGGTGTCGTGGCTAGTTTGATAGACAGTGGGGAGCTGATGAAACTGTGTGAAATTTTATATCTGAGCTTCTTTAGGTTTTATTTGTTTAAATCTAAGCTTGATGTATAGTTTCATTAATCCCTTGAATTCAACTTTCAAACAGTTGAAGGCCACTTCACACAGTGGAGAGCTAGTTCATTTGGTAGAGAGGAAGTAGTTTCTAGACTTACCTTTCCAGAAAAGAGGGAAAAGGTTTGAATTGTGCTAAATCTATGAAACCTAAGATACAGGGCTTCTTTGCACTTCACATGGCATGTGCTGTTCTTTCATTCCATTTGTGCATTTCTCTTTCTTACAGAGTTATTAGATCAAGTGTATATTCTTTAGGCACATAGCATTCAGGGTAGTTTGTATGCAGGTGCAAGATGCAGGGTCTAACTGCTTGGAGACCACCTTTTCTGTCATTTCTTTCATTTCTTCCCAAACTAAAATGTGCATATTTTATTCAGGTGGTCCATATTTTGAGTTCAAGAAGTGGTATGAGGTGGTAAAACAGTCCTTGGATGTGGAGCAAAAGAAATTGGATGAAGAAAGAGCCAAGTAAGAGGTTTTTAAGTACTTCTTTTTTAAGGTAGACAGTTCTGTGTGAACTCCTGATCCCTACAGAAATAAAAAAAAGTTAGAAATTTGCTCCACATATCCATCCACCAAGCTTGAGTGAATAGAATGATTAAATCACTGTCTTAATTTTCTATTTACACTCATAATGTTTATCCAGGTTATTAATTAAATGCTCACTTTCTGTGAAGAATAGCTTATACAGCTGAACAATTAACTGATTACAGTAGATCTAGGCTAACGTGCCTTGGTTTGCCTACTCAGAAAAAGATCCCGTAGATATGTTGGAGGGGCAGTGGCTTTTAATAGCACTAACCATTAGATTATTTTGATTTTGATTTAAAACTCTATCAGTATTTGTAATAAATTATTAATCTTTTATTCATTTGCTCCAGCTTTCTATTTGTTAATAATTCTTACATCTCTTACTGGTAGGTATCTGTGGAGATGTGAAAAGCCATTGTTTTATTCAGTCAAGAATAAACCTAAAGTGCTAAAGAGAAGACGTGAGTAAACTTTGCTTCTTCCCAGCAATACAGAAATCTGCTCCAACTTTTCCCATCATAGAAAGTCTTCAGCCCTGGCTGATAACATTTACATCTTAAAATATTTTGTCTCTTCTCTTTCATCTCTGGGTACAATTAATGTAGTACGATTTTACAACCTGTGGCTGGAATTTTTCAAACACTCACAACTGAAACTGCCTTTACCAGTCTTCTTAACAATCTATGAACCACAATGAACCACATTTCAGAATGAGTGCTCTGTCCTCATCTTGTCTAATTTACCAGCTGCCTTTATATCACTGTTCCTTTTGAGTTGTTGTTGGTCTTCCATAGCTTTCCTGTCTGTTTCCTTGTTTACTTTCCGTATGCTTTGGTATGAATATCCCAGTATGTCCTTTGGTAGATCTTGCATGTCCCTTTTCTCTCCCACTCCTTCTTGCAGCCTACTACAGAAAGCAAGGAAGGCTTTACTTGAGCAGCCAGCTCAAGTCAGAATGCAGGTACAGCTCTATTTTAGTAGCTCTGGAAGTACTTGTGAGAAGTTTCTGGGGTTTATGTTGACATAAAAGTACAGAAACAAAAGAACAAAACCCCACTTGTCCATAGAAATAAAGAAAACCAGAATTTTATTTGGCCAAATTAGATCTGGAGTTCTTCATTCTACATTTTATACTATCCAGAAAACAGCAGGTATTTGGAGAGGGATATTAAATGTGGCAAGTGGTATTTTTCCTTTTATATGCTCTTTCAGTTTCTGGAAGTGACTGGTTCAGGGACTTCTAAATAAGTTGTATAATCCTATTTGGTTTGAATTACGCATGTTGGATTTCTCCTTCAGGAATGCGGTGAGGGTTTTTTTAAGTACTTACTCTTCAAAATTTGGTTGGGGTGATCCTGCAGTCAAGTCATGTCCCATGGAAAACCATGTTTAGATTTATTTATTTCAAGCTGATTATTTACTCAGATGCCCTTTAATTCCTGCATTTATAGGAAAAGAGTTTCCTCTTCTGGCTCTGCTTCTCTTGTAGCTAGAAGAGGACCACTTAGATTACAGAACTTTATCATAGTGTTGTGAGCAGGAATACCACATAATTGTAACTGGGCAGGATTTTTCTTAAAACAAATCTACCATAGTAGAGACAGTGCTCTAGAATGCTTATGTGCTAGGTGCAGATTTTCAGAAACCTTCCTAAACCTTTGGTTTTCATCACAGATTTTAGTGTCCTCTTGAAAGAGACTTTGCAGTCCTTGGATTACTTTAGGAGGGGGGTTTTTTTCTGGCTTTTTTTTTTTTCGATATATGAATGAGTTTATTTAAATAGAGGTCATAAAAGGAAGTTAAAGCTCCAACAGTGTTTTTTAACCTGCATTTTATCCTATGGAAACAAGGCATAGGCAGTCAATAGAGTGTGTGCTGGTTTATCATGATACCTTCTTTCCCTTCTCAGCCTCAGTAACTTAGGGAAGTTTGTCGTTCATTCACTAGCAGTGGGCAAACATGGAGTGAGGATTTTTTGTTGTTTTTTTCTTTTCCAGTTGAAATCTGCACCGTGAAAAGCTTAACCTTGAATCCATGTGTGTATGAATGTGCTTTCTATCAGCATAAAAATCCCAGCAGTATCAAATGGGTTTTACAGGTTTTACTGGCAGGATTGTTTTAGAGTGCCCCACTACTAATATCACTAGGTATGAAAGACATGGAATTTTGAATTATGTTTCAAAATGTTTCACTAAAACCTGTAAAGAGGGTGGCAGAGAGAACACAGAGAGTTCCAAGATTTCTCAGTTTTTCACACAGATGTTTAAAGAAAAAACAAAAGAAATTTTAAAAGCACAAATACCCCATTTTCTTCGTTTTAATCACCTCTAAACCTCAGGATTTTGATACTTAATACTTTTGCGTTTGTTTGTTTTGTTTCTCTTTGCACAGAAATGGTTGTGAACTTACAAAATCAGTTTGGCAAGCTGTCTGGTTCAGTGCGACGTGCTGAAAAGCCAAATCCTTCAAGTTTTCAGTTAAATTGGTCTGAAGAAAACACAGATGGGAGTTGTTTTCACGGGCATAGCCTGAAGGGAGTTTTGCAAGAAAAATGTGGTTTACTGACAGCCATGAACCCTGACTATTGGCTGGGTACAGTTAAACTATGTAATGAGAAGTAAGTGTTCACATTTTTGCTAAATACATTTTGGAAAGTTCTCCTGAAAGTAAAGTCTCGTACATATATTTTTGCAAATGATAAATACAGTGTGTGGGCACAGCTATGTGTTCACATACAGTTACAGTCATTTATAGAAAGGGGCGTGTGAGGAATGGATAGGCTCAGACTGTGAGTAGACAAATTGTAACATGGAAAGTGATCAAAGTGAGTTTATGAGACAAGAGGAGATGAGACAAAATCAACAACAAAATCAACATAGCTAGAGTAGATACAAATACTCCGCTTCATAGTGTTTTATAAAAAAGCTTTGTTTTTGTTGTGATGCAACTCCAGAGAATGGGAAAACAGTCCCTGGCCTCTCCTCCCTGGTCTCTAAAAAAGCACAGAAAATTAATTTTCTAAATCACTGTACTGACTTTGTGATGGCCTTAATCACAATGGCTTCTGGATCATATGCCAGACTTCGGTTCTGCCACTGGTTGTATTAGGAAACCCTAATCCAGAAGAGGAATGTACTGGTGAATATCAGTGAAAAAGATCAACTCTGTAGCTGGCTTGGATTCTCTTGAATTTCTCATGTGGGCAATTGGAAGGTGATTTTTTTGGAAAGGAGGTTGGGTTACATTCATGTGAATTGAGATTTCATTTGTCTGTTGAACAACATGTGAAGTCTTCATCTGGTATATAATTTGAAATGGCATTCAGAGATCAGTAGCCCCAATACTGTCCTGATTTTTCAAACATTAAATTCCCCTTGAAAATAACTGGGTTTTACAAGTATGCAGTCTTTTCTGTCTTTCTGTGGATTTATTTGCTTATCTTTATTTTCCTTTTCACATTATTTTTCACATACCCACCGTGACAGAAATGGGTTGGAATAATGTAAGCACAGTGTTACATTACAAGAGCTTTGGTTCTTTGGATTCATTCTTTTGTATGAATAAGAACCTTTTTTTTTTTCTTTTTTTTAAGGGAGTAAAGGTAATAATCCTTTTACCACAGATTTGCGTAAATCTTATGTGCACATTGAATGAGTGGATATTTTGGTGTATGTTTGTGCGAATAATCTTCCATGCAAAGCTGTTTTTAAGCCTACATTTTCATATGTAATGTATTAAAATGTTAATGGCGAACTGTCATAGTCTTCATGAAACAAGATTTGAATTTAAATTCTTACCAGTTAAATTTCCCATTATATCATTTGCAATGCAAGTAATTAATTATACAACTGGCACTTACTTAACATTGGAAAACAACATCTACTCCCGCAGATATGAGGATTTATCGTCTGTGTATGTAGAATAGAACTAAAAACAATCTTACAAATTCTTTCTCTAAAAATCAGCGTGGTCTAACTGGACTGCTGAAATGCTTTAATCCTGGGACTAAAGTGTGATTACAATGTCAGCAGAGCTGAGATAAGTCAAATGGTTGGTGAAATGCTTTTGCATTTTATTGTAAAACTGTTTTAAACTGGATTCTAAACTGATTTGCTGTGGAAGTATGTATATGACAGGAGTTGTATTCAGTGTTTGTAAATGTCTTTTCCAGCCTAAAGGACTGTAGGATTCTATACGTGATGAGGTGTGTGAAAAATTTTGTAATGCTTTTGGGGGATGTGAGGTAGAGCAGAGGATGGGATGTATGGCATGAGAGACCTAGTTCCAGATTCCAATTCCAGTGCCAGACTTCGGGAGGCTTTGAACAGACTGTGCTCCCTGAAGTGCAGCTTGCCTGGCACTCAGGATGGGTCTGGCTGTTCCTCCAGTTTGAGGTAAAATGTAAATGTTTGCTGGGCCAGAGGGAGTGAGCAAATGACTTTATAGTCTAGTAATTAGCACACTCACCCATAAATTGGGACAGACAGATCCCAGTCGTTGTTCTGGTGAATATTTAAGAGAGCTGCTCTGAATCAGATACAGGGAACATTTTAAACTGCTTCTCCACATCCCAAGGCAATACCTAGTAAGTTAGAAGTATAGGATTTATAGGTGAATAGCACCTGAACCCTCATATCAATGTACAGTGTTTTTATTTAAAAATTGAAACTTTATAGTATTTTAAACCGAATTTGAGGCTTATCCAGAACAGGGTATTTTTCCAACCTAACTTGCCGAACTTAATGTTTACACAGCTATCTCTGCAGCTCGTCCTCTGTGTCATCTTTTGTTTGGTCTGACACTTGTTACCAGCAAGTCTAGTCTGCTATTTTCATTATATACTTCATCAATAAAATCACCTCATCATTTTCATTAACATTTTCACCATGAAAGCTACAAAATAATTAAGCAGAAGGCTGCTACAGCACTAATTACTTTCTGTTGACCTTGTCAGTGTTTGCCCCAATGTTTCCTGTGTTACTCCATTGACTTAACTTAGCTTTTCTCTCTTGTCTCTAGACACGTAATTTGTATTTAGCACACAAAGGCAATGGACAATAAATGAATGGGTTGTTATCCCATGACATAGAGTCAGGAAGATGAGAGGGGAACCCTATGGAGAGAGAAGAATGGAGTAAAGAGCCTGAGGTGTCTGAATTGGATAGTCTTAGAAATTTTAAAAATAGGATGAGGTAGTCATTTTAATACATTGCGACATTTGCTAAAAGCTGGAAGAACAAACAGTGATTCCATTTAGTCCTGAAAGGCAAAGAACGTATTCTTTGCCTGTTTGAGTAAGATCCTGGTTCATAGTGCAAGAAGCTATAGTGGCTTTTCCTTCTTAGTGCGTTTGCACCAGCTCTGAAGATGTCTTGGTCCAGTCCTCTACTTCAGGGTTTTGCAGGAGTGGATCACTTCACAGAATCAACACTGTAAACTAGAATCATGATTTATGCTGTTGGAAAAATGTAGTTTGCCTCTGACTACAGTTAAAAATATAAATGCCAGCTAAATACTAAATGCACTTGTAATTTAGGGCTTTTATTTTCTCCCCATTTCTTTTCAGATTGTGTGGTCATCTGGCTCATTACAGAGAAGTGGAGTTTCCCCAGAGTTACCATTTTGTACTAGGGTTATTCGCCTTTCTTCTGAGGATTCAGCCCTCTTATATCCATGATGAGGTGTGTATGATAGAACACAAACTTTTTAATAAAAAACTCTATAAAAAACTAAAATACAACACAGTCCTAAGGAAGTAAAAAAGGCCTAAAAACCCCAGTATTAAACCCATGGGTTGTATCCCAAACCATGGTATTACATGTAAACTTATACTGATTCTTTTGTCTCATGAACATTTTTTATTAAGATAGTAGTGCTGAGATCTACTACTGTACTACAGTTTCAGTGTCATTTTATCTATAATTTAGGTCACTGATACTGGGAAAGGAAACTACCAAGGAAACTGTTAATCACCATTTATTTCATTAATTTGCATCAGAGCCAACAGGAAGCTGTGAAATTACCTTTTTTTTAGGGCATAATTGTACATACTTTGAGTGTACTGGACATGACATTAGCATCTAATTACATTGTGAGATTTTGCAATTAAAATGCCTATTTTTTTTTACCTACCATTGTATGACAGTAAATATATTTTGAGAAAATAATGTTTATTTTTAAATACGACGTTAAATAAAAGAAGCAGTTGGTTGATGTTTACATTGCAGTGAGTTTTTCTTTATTATTTCTAAACAGACATTCCAGTTGTTCTGGAACAATTCCGGCACTGTTTTCTACATTTCCTTGCATCCTGTATGTTTCCCAGTCTCTTGTTATGCCTAGACCTCTCATTCAGGTTGACACCTTTCAGGTCCACGTTCCACTTCAGGAACTTACTTGCATACTTTTGTACCTCGTGCAAAATCTGATCCTATTTCTTGTGCAGCAGTAACTGCCAGGTCCTCCTGTTGTTCTTCTTTTGCAAGGCTGCTGTTAAAGCCTTGAATTTCTTCTGACCACTTTATAACCCAGCATCTTCAGCAGTTGGTGCCCTGGCCGTTGCATGAGTTTCTCATGCTCAATCTTATTTATGCACCATGTTTATATACTGTCCCAGACAACATGTAAATGAAGTGTGGTAGGGTGCTGCCACTACATGAAAGACACCATAACATATACATACATATGTTGAACTGAGATGCTGTGTAGATATCCAGATAAATAGTGCTGCTTTCAGCTGAAAGAAATTCATCATTTCCAACCATCAGTACCGAGTACAGAACTTGCCAAATCTGTTTGATCAAAACTAAAACCAACAGCTATTCTAAGCATTATTATAACTAAGAAAAATGGTGCCTGCAGACTTGACAAAGAGTAATGACTTCCTCCCTGAGCAAGGGCTTTGGTGAGATGTAATCTGGGAGGGTAATCAGTTCAGCAAGTAGATTATAAAGGGTTTAAAATCCATTGCAGTTCAATCCATGAAATTGTTTAAAAATTGGGAACAGGTAAATGATAGTAGAGGTGATGCACTGCCCTGCCTGTCTGGAGCAAGTGATAAAGGGGTATTTCAAATACAGGTAGGGCAGGCAGGACTATTAAAGGTGAGTTTTAATAGTTACATGGAAATACTGGCAAACCAGGAGGCTTTGCTGGCTCAGTAGAGGCAGGAGGTCTGATTTTGGTCAGTGTCCTGATTTTGGGTGACACAAAAGACACGGGGTGAAAGTTTTTACTTTTTCAGGTGTTTTAATTAGTTATTGTAGCACAGGGATTTAGAACAGTGGTCCTATAATGTGACTATCAAACAGATGAGAAGGTATAGTTTTAGCCATACAGAGCTAAACTGTGCTTGATGTGGGAAGAGGAAAGAGTAGACTGCATTATTACTTGGTGTATGTGTTAAGAGATTTTGTAAGTGGGCACAGTTTAGTATGTCTAAATCTATTGCCACGCTGTGCTAGATACCTCAGACTTCTGGTGAGGTGTGTCTGAGCTGATGTTTACATTAATGGACTTGGAACATACCAGTTTAAATCTCTTGTGTCTAGTGTTTGTGTTTTAAAATT
Organism: Corvus kubaryi; assembly: GCF_017639235.1. Taxonomy (NCBI): domain Eukaryota; kingdom Metazoa; phylum Chordata; class Aves; order Passeriformes; family Corvidae; genus Corvus; species Corvus kubaryi. The sequence goes on along the minus strand of NW_024581116.1, from coordinate 13,315,343 downwards.
AGCCATTACCTACTATGTTTGACCTCACCTGAATGAATTACTAATATTTGTAAGTATTTGATAAAATTATTCTTTGTACTTTTCTAGATGAGTATTTGTATCAGTTAAAAATCCACAGAAATGTAATAGACTGTCACTCTTTTCAACACCACTGGCTCAAACGACTGAAAGCGTCTCATTCTTTTTACTGCAATATCTGTTAGAGTTTTGAATTAACTATCTAAAAGACACCTTGGTATACATAAAGGATTAATTTAATTCAGAAGCCTTTATTTGAAAGACTTACGCACTTAATTATAGGTACAGCTTTCTTTTAAAACTACTGTAGTAGTAAAATCTGAGCTTCATAAATTAAAAATACTGTGTTCATTGTTACATTGTTACAAACGTAAGAAAGCTCACTTAGATGTTAGACTAAATTAAGGCTGTACTTTAATAAACTGGTATAAAGCTTGCAGTTAATCATCAAGAGCCATGTGCCTTCTGGACACACAGGCTAAGAGTCAGATTTAAAATAAAGGGTGTGCCCCAAAAATGCTTTATGTTAGTTCTATCCAGTTTAATCAATCGCCACTTGTGTTGGAGTAATGGTGTTTAAGAAGCTGACGAGCCGCAGGAGTGCTTTATCTGCAGTGAAGTTGTAGTTGAGCTCTGCTGGGACAGCTGCTCCGAATGCAGTTAGTACAGCCCGGAGGCGGAGGCGCGCCGCGGAACAGACAGCTGCCGGCGTAGCTGAAGGGCAGGGTGTCTGCGCAGCCCAGCACTTCCAATCACCTCCTCTCTCGGCTTGGAAATTACAGCTCCTTTATGTAACTATTTGCTGAAAGCGTCCAGGTAAAGCTCAGCGACTTTTTTTTACTTACTCCTGTGGAAATTTCGAGTAAAAGAGGCTCTCCTTGTTTAGTTTCTTACTCTAAAATTTGAATGACAGTTCTTAAGTATATAGATAAAGGCAAGTGGGGGTTTTAAGAATAAACTTTTAAAACAGTATATACTGAGAAAACTTAATTAATTATTAACTTAGACAATAGCGAATCAGTTATTCTAAGACCTTTTGCCTTCTAAAGTGAATTTAGTCTTTTTCCTAGTCTATGTGTTAGGATAAAAGTGTGTTTAAATGGGCAAAAGTAACCTTGCTTTATGAATTCTCCTAAATGCAGCCTTTCTGTTGTTTTGGTGGAGAAATACGACAGATGTCTCATTTTCTTTTGAAAGGCACAGCGTTCAGCAGAATTGGTATTTCACCTTTGCTAGTTTTTCACTACCTCAGTGTGTCTGTGTTCTGAGTATCAACTTAGTCTCAGTCAAACACATTTTTCTTTTCAAAAGTTTTACTGTTGTCCAGACATGAAGGAGAGGTGTTTGACTTACATAGAGTTAAGGCCGTGAACGTGATTTAACCAGACAATGAGAATCAGCAAAGCCCAATGCCTGTAACAAATGCTAATCTAATTTATTTGCCATAGTGTATTGCATGGGCTTCACTACAATTACATCTTTTTTAACCCATTTTTAGCACAACCGCTGAAACAATTGGGTGTAGAAGATTTAGGAAAGCTTCATGGAGTATTGTAGGCAAGGCAATGAGTATCTTACTTTCTCATAACTTCTTGAAATCTCAAAAATCCCTTCCTCAAATGACTTTTCTCCCGTTTTGGACAAATAAGACTTCTGCTTGTTCTGAATAAAAACATTAATTCAGGATATTGTAGTAAGTTGTCAAGAGGATGTTCTTGCAGTGCTGGGAGCAAAAGAGCCAGGATCCACGGGGCTTTTGGGACAGGTGAAGTCTGAAAATGTTAAATCCCCAAATAAAGTATCTGTCCCTTAGCTCACTGTCCTTTCCCCATGTCAGCTCAGCTTGAGTAAGTTTTATTCTTCACAGGCAGAGAAAAGTCGGGATAACTCTGTGTAATTAATCTTCTCCTTTGATCCAAAATGGAATGGGCTTCCCAGCACATATGGTTGTACATTTTTCCTGGCTGAGCATGTTAGTGTGTGGGTTGGTTACAGCAGTGTCTCTCACTGCACTTTTCCTTGTGCTAAATGCAGGATGCTTGCTTTCCAGCATCTCCTCCACAGTTACTGGTCCTGTTGCTCCTCATGTGTGAAGCTCTTTGTTCATGGCCAGGTTAGATGAGGGGGAGCATAAAGGGCATGCCAAGACGTGGAAACAGGCATATGTGAAAGATCTCTCACTGCTCCTTTTGCTAGGATGCTGCTGAAATGGTGAGCAAGAGTGAGTAAGGATTACCAGAACAGAGAAGGAAGCTGGTGTCCTCACATGAAGTGATTGCTGCCCTTGTACAACTGCAGCATTTCCAGAGCCAGAACACGCCTCCCTCATCCTTGGCATCTACACTTTGCCTCCAGCAGTACATCAGGTGGTTTTAGAAGAAAATACAAGCACTTTCTTGCGGTAATCTCATACAGCTGCTCTCTGTTGTAGAAGTATTCTGTGTCTGCTTGTAGACCACCCCATTGTCTCAGCAGTGGCTTTGCTCACTGGCTGCAGACCCTGCCATTGCCTCGTGACAGTGCCACCAAGCATGTTCAGTGCCTATGTTGTGATCCTGGAGTGCTTCTGTCCTGCTGTGTTGATACAAAATTGTTGCAAACCATTGTTTCCTGAACTGAGACCCAGGGCATTCATAACTCCCGACCGAGCAGCTGCATGGCTTCCATGCTGTGGAGCAGAGTGGGTTGGGCAGGGAACCATGGGCAGTAAAGGACCTGCACATGCTGTTTTCTGATTACACCAGTGTGGGCCTGCGTGGCAGGACCTATGGACACAGCAGTCAGTCCCAGAGGAAGCACAAAATTGAGCAGAGATGATAAATGCTCAGTGAAACTGGATGACATGATAAAGATTTTTTCATCAATAAAATTTTAGGTTTCAGGCTGACTTTTTTTTTGATATATAGGCTACTGCAAAATTGGTGAATTTATATTGTAGTAAATTCAGAGTGTCCTCAGTCAGGCTGATGGAACTGCATCTCTTGACCCTGAATAGTCTTGTGTCCTTTCAACAGTATCTACATTATCTTTAGGGATAAATAAAGAATCAAAAGGGGAATCTTTAAAGAATGTTTGCAATATTGCATATAGGGATATGACTGAAGTGGAAAGCAAACTGTTTCTTTGTTCTATATTTCGGACATTGTGCTTTCATTTATTACTTTACCTTTTCCCCCCAGCTTTTTCCATCTCTTTCTTTGAAGGCATTTCCAGCTTCTTTTTCCAATGTCACTTGTCTATTTCTTTCCACTGTGCCTTCTTTCACCTCAGTTTCCACTGAGTTTGTGAAAACTCTGGGCTTTTCTTTTTTTTTTTTTCTTTTTTTAGTTCTTTGATACCTTCAGGCTTGTTCTGCAGGGGTCAGTGATCAGCTTTGGGCTCACTTTTCCAGGTCTATCTGTAGCAACCACAGGCCTATTGGCAGAGAAGGAAAGCTCGCCTGGTCTGCTGTGTAATGAAGAGCATAGGAGCTTCATTGCTCTTTACATTCAACTCTGCAGCCTAGGTGTTGTATCTTAGGGGCTCCGATTAAGCAAAAAGTATCTTGTTTTGACTCCCTGTTGTGTTTTGTGAAATCAAAAGTACTGCCACAAACCTGATGCAACTTGTTTGTTTATTACACAGGTGTGAATGACCAGAGCATGTAGCTGATAATTATCAGGTATGAGATTTTAAACCCATATTTGTTAGGTAAGTCATAACAGTAGCTAATTCTTGTCCAGAATAAATCCCAGTTTCCCTAGACAGTGATGTTAAAAGACAGACTGGAAAGAGGGGCAAGCATGATGGGACATTGCTCTGCTCAATGGGTGCCAATGGTGTATATGTGTGGTGGGGTTCCTTGCATGTTTTGAGTGGGATTCATTTGAAAGGAAACAAATGCGTGAAGAGGGGAAGGAGAATGCTGAAAGAAGGACTGAGGCAGAGGGAAAGGTTAAGGGAAGGGCATGAGAGGTGGAGGAGAGCAGTGAGTTCGAGGTGAAAGGGCTGAGTGAGGGAAGAAGTTGAAGGGAAGGCCAGTCAGCACAGGGCAAGGGAAGTCCTGCCAGCGCACTGCCCCACCAGGCTGGCGTGGCTTTATGCCCCAGCCAAAGCTCTGTTAAATCCCTTTGTGTTTCTTGCTTGATTTTACTTGGTGGTGATGCAACCCAGTTAGTGACATCACATAAATACACCTACAGGTGGTGTTGCAGAGTCTAGATTGTGACCGGCAGATTAGTCGGCGGTGTCACAATCCGGTGTTTATATCATTGTCCCCTGAATGTGGAAGCGATTGCTATGGCGATAACCAAGTTTTCATCAGTGTATCAGGCTGTTAAGAAAAGGCATCCCCTTTGCAGAGACAAACAGCTTTGAGTTATTTGGAATGAAATAATGGTAAACTCAAATTAAGTGGAAATACCAAGCGTGGCACAACACCAAGATTTTAGCAATTGGGTTCAATATAAACATGTGACTTAACTCCTCCAGCACATCCCGCATCTGGGTCACCTATGGCTACAGGGCAGTATTATATTTTATTGTTAATGAAAAGTGTGCACCTGTGCCGAAAAGCAGCGATCGCATCTGCACATCCCAGGATTCTATGAAGAGAAGCAGGGAGCATGAGGAGGGAATGACACCCCAGGAAGTTAGAAGTCCTTCCCAGTACTTGTGATTTTGAGCTGGTTTTGTAATTTGTATCGGAAACAAAGCAAGTTATACTTGTTTGGAAAAATGTAACTTTCCAATACCTTAATCAGATGACAGTATTTTTTTCATATGTGAGATCAGATAAGAAATTTCTTCTATGTAATCTTGAATTAGAATTTAAAGATGGGTTCGACATACAGAATATTTTTTACTGCATGTCATAAAGAACAATTTACATCGGTTAATTTCAGTTTGTAGAGCAAGATCCTACTTCAGTATTGGTATTTATCTTTTGCCATCCTAATGGTAATGTTTGCAGATCCAAACAGAGCATTTTGTTTCTAGAACACTAATTGTAATCCAGTCAGAGGATATTAAGCAACTTCCAGGATTAGACCCTTAGTTAAAGTTTGTCTTCTTCAGTTTCATATTTCCTTCGGTTGGCTGGTTGAATTGTCCTTCTATAATTTTGCATTGGAGTATATCCTGTAGAAATAGGGAAGAGATTTTGACCTAGAAGGAGAGACCTCTTATTAGTGAGCATACTTTTAAATTACAGTAGCTATCTGACAGATCTTGACATATGATAGATAGCACTGTTGCTATATGGGTTTGATTCAACTTGTTACTTAGACAAGCAACCTCCCACCCTTATTTCTCAAGGAGAAACTGAAGATCTTTCTGATTTAACTTCATGCATGCCACTTTGGATAAATCTGATGTGTTTGTGATGTTGCTGCTGCTGTTACCCTGGAGCATTTTGATGCAGTTTCAGCACTAACTGCATTGTAAATGTCCCCTGCTCTCCAAACCCGGGTTCGTCTACGAGGCACTGAACGACACATGGATCTGCTGCTCTTCAGCAGCTGGTGCAGTGCTTGTGCAAATTCACAGAACCAATTAGGTTGGAAAAGACCTCTGAGATCATCGAGTCTAACCTATGACCGAACACCGTGTCAACTAGACCAGAGCACTGAGTGCCACATCCCGCCTTTTCCTAAAAACCGCCAGGACAAGGAGTCCACTGCGTGACTGGGTATCCCATTTCAATGTCTAATCGCTCTTTCTGCGAAGGAATTCCTTCTAATGCCCAACCTAAACCTTCCGCGGCGCAGCTGAAGACTATAATAAAGACAATTCATGTGATTGTGGTGAGTTTAGATTTTCCTAAAAGTGGGTGTAGTACATGAAAAAGAAATAAAGTCATATGGGATGGGAGAGAGGGAGAAGGGAATGCCATTTGTAGCGCGAAGAGCGTTCCAGTGCGCTCCCCGCGCACAGCAGCTCCCGGGCCGTTCCCTCGCTCGCCCGGGGGCTCTGTCCCGCCGCCGCCCGGCCCGCGGAGCCCTCACGGCGCCGGCCCCGCCCCCGAGCCCGCCCGACCAATGGCGGGGCGGCAGCCCCGCCCCTCGGCTCGCGGCAGCCAATGGGAGGCGCGGCGCGGCGCGCGTCCACCTGCGGCTGCGGGAGCACCTGAGCGGGCGAGAGGAGCCGACAAAACCCGTCGGAGCGGCGGGTGCGCTGCGCTGCTCCTCCAGACCCGCCCGGCCAGTCCTGCCGCCCGCTGCCTCCGCCAGACATGACACAGGACTACGACAAGTGAGTGAGCCGGGCGGGGGAAGAACTACCGCATCCGGTCCGACCGGTGCTGCCGCCCCGCCGGGGGGCTGTGGCGAGAGGGGCTCGCCGCCCGGGGGCCGGGCCGGGGAAGCCGCTCTCGTGCGGTCCGCCCCCATCGCTCCTCTCTCGGAGGAGTACCTGGAGGCTTCGGCGGGGCGGTGCGGAATGGCGGGGGAAACGAGGGCTGAGCCCCGGCGGGGGGGCCCGGCGGCGCAGCGGGGCGACCCCGGTGGCCACCCCGCCCCGCGGGGCGAGCGCCGGGGCTGGGCCGGCTTTGAAACCCGACACCCGCAGCGAGGCGTGGGGCCGCCCCCCGCCCCACCGGGCCGCGCCTTAAATGCGGGCGGCAGCGGCGGCGGCCGCGCCGTCGGGAGGAGCTGCCGGGCCGAGGGAGCCGGGCTGAGCCCCCGCGCCGCTGCCCGGCGGCCGCAGCGGCCCCCATGGATTTCTACGAGGCGCATCCCTCCGGCAAGGTGGATTTCGGCAGGTAAGGGCGGCTGCCGGCGAGCTCGGCTGCGGTGACCCCGGAGTAGCCGAAACTGCGTGCTGAAAGAGTTAAACTGAACTCGTATGTATTTTGTATCTTCGTGGTGTTGAACACGAGACTTCGCCTTCAAGCGGATGCCAGGCTGTGTTTGAGGACTCGGCTCTGTTGCTGCTCTTGTCACTGTGTCACTTGTCACGGCTGACGGCGGCCGAGGACACTTAAGTGTCAGAAAAGGCGGTAACTCTGAAGTGATTTAATTTCAAGAACCGATTATAAAATTTCTATATTTTGAATGATCGGTGACTCAAATGCACTCATTTTCTAGGGAATGCGTAGGATTTTAAACCCGAGTTCTTGTTTCAATGTGCTACTTTCTAGGAAGAGGACTCCAATGCAGCAGCTCACCAACTCATGCCTATGTTTAGGATTTTTCATAGGCGTGTTTATTTCCAATGACACTTAGTGGATGAGGCCGTAGCAATTTGGGTACATGCACTTTGCTTTTCTGGCACGGAGATGCCAGTGACAGAAATCCTCCGTGCTGCCTCAGCATTAGAGGTGTGCTCTGTGCAGGAGCAGGCACAGCACGGCTGGGCAGCTCTGAACGTCGCCAGGTAAATTGCAGGGTGAGGGACAGGACGGCTGGTGCTGGATCAGCGAATTACAGAGGAATAGTTTCTGTGGTCTGAGCACAGAACGTCTTAGGCTGAGGAAGCCTCGCAGGCAAAGATAGAGTTTCTGCTTTTTGTAGTATTCCTCTGCTTCCACTGTGGTCACGAAGAAAGTAAAATTGGGAAATCGTTAGAACTGCTGTATGAAACTTATTTTCTGCCTCTGCTGGATGTCTACTACTCTGTGAGCAGATCAGCATGCCAGTTATCTTCTAAAACGCAGGAAAAAACATATGTTAGCCTTCTCTTATTAATATAGTCTCATTTTCCTGAAAGAAGCTGTAGTTCTCCGAAATGAGTGAGTTCCTGCCAAACACTGCACTTTTCTTGATAATTTTGCAGATAACTTTTTCTGTGCTGTTTTAGGTGGGTGGGTTACCTGTAGGGCAATATGCATTGAATTTGGGTGTTTCAAAGACAAAGAAATAACATAAAAATAGGTAGGTTTTGCATTTGCTAGGCTTTTGGTTAGTTGCTGCTTTTGTTCTCAGTATTTTTGGTTCTCTGATGATTTTCTCTTCCCTTGTGAGTATGGTGTTGGTGGAGGGAATCAGCTTAGTGGTCTTGTGAGTTCCAGCAAGGCTGACTTAGCCCTTCAGCTTGGCAGAGATGGATCGAGGGAATTGCACCCAGGTTACTTCAGTTGCATTTTTTTTAATGACTGAGTTTAACTGGAGGATTTTCCCATTTGCTATGGATATTTGAGGTTTCTTTTATCACATTGTATAAGAACAAGAGCTTGTACCATGTTCCTAAAGAAAATTCTGCTTTGTCTTCTGTGGGTCCCTTCACTTTGATTAGAAAGTAGTTGTCCTCAATACCAGAGGTATCTGCGTTTGGGCATCTGTGTCAGTGTGTACACAAATACGTATAAAGACCTAAGGAGAGGGCTTGGTGCAAGAACTTGTCTCTTGTCGTTTTTGTTTGCTCTTCTTCCAGCTACATAATACTGATTTATAGCCACGAAGTGCTCTTACAAGTCCTGGAAACTCCCACTTGCTTTCAGTGCCTTCAGCTCAGCCGAGCTGTCCGATGGCAGCTCAGTGGGGTGACTTGTGTAACTGATAAAGCATCAAATGCGTAATTTGCTTTGCAATCTTTTTGGTAGAAGGTGGTGATAAATGTAGGATACTGCTAAGCTGATTATAGTGATTAAAGTATTTCACAACTTTCTATTTCACAACTTTTTGTATTTGTAGTTTATTTCAGTCTCTGAATGTATCTGGGTAAATAGATGAAAAGAGTAATTCCCTACTAGGAAAAGGGTGTGAAGGTGGTGGGCAACTGCTTTTTGTGGGGTTATCAGTTTTAAATAATTACTTTTTTATTTTAAACAATTGCAAATTCACTAAAAATGTCAAGTTTGGGATTATTAAGGAAAATAAAAAGGCCTCCCCTTCTCCCCCAGCCCATCTGCAGTAAACTAATGTTAAACTTCCCTGGAAATAAAACTGAACTGGTTTAAAAGTCAGATTTAAGCATTAGCTTGAGCTGACTTAAAAAATGAAGCATATGTTTTACCAATAGAACCAAAAAAATATTAAGTTGTCTAGTCTGGCAGGACAACATTTTCTACATGTCTTGCTTTTGTCTGTGGACAGAATGTCCAAGTCATTTTGGAGTTTGTTTGTTCCCAGCAATCTCCAAATGTTCAGGGTAAATATAATTTTTTATGTATACTATAACATAAAGGGAATAACTCAGATTTTTCCTTTTTCTTCGCTCATCTGAGTGTGTTTCAAACTAGTGTGGTGGATTATTTCAACAGTAACTATGCAGTAAGTGGTTTTTTTCCCTTGTCAGAAAAAAACAGTGCCAAATTGATTTGAATTCCCCTTTACCAATTTCCCTATGTCATCTGTAACTAATCAGTAGCTTCTAGGTGGTGTTTTTAGGTGTATTCTGAGAGTGAAGACACTTGAAAGCACGGGAGAAAAGAGATGTTTCATTAATGCACATTTTCTAGTTCCACATAGGAACTGGATCATGTTGTAGCTTGGCATTATTTCCTAGGAGGTGCTGGAGGCTTCCTAGGTGGTTTGGCTAGTAAGTGTGTAACTCTTTTTGGGTTGGACTCAGAGCATGAGCAGGTCGGTTGTGCTCTTACATGGCTTTGCCTTTTTGTATGGGCTGGTGTAATCCATCTGAGTTTGGTCAAATTAATCCTGATTTACACTGAGTGTGAGTGAGACCAGAACTAAGTTTCTGGGCTTTCTGTGTTGACTAATCCTTGCAGTACACTGAATCAGAATATGAACCCCATGAAACCCGGGCAGCTAATTTTGAAAAACTTTAGGAATGTTTCTCATGTATTCTAACAGGTGGCTTTTTTTTATTTCTTCTTTTTTTATGATTCAAGTAAAAGACCCGTGTTGGTTCTTCAGAATGACTCTCTCTACTCTCAGAGACGTCCTTACACCAATGAAGATGAGGCCTGGAAAACTTTTCTTGAAAATCCCCTCACAGCAGCTACCAAAGCTATGATGAGCATCAATGGGGATGAAGACAGTGCAGCTGCCCTCGGACTGCTCTATGATTATTACAAGGTAGATTGGCGTGGGTTTGCTCTGGCAGCCAGCAGAGCTCATGTTCCACCTGTTGAAAAGGTGTCATTTGCTAGAGGATTTTACAGAAGCTGTGAACAGATCACAAGGACTTTAAGCTATGTGGGTTTTAAATGGAAAAAACCCTATATCTCTCTTTCTGAAAATTTATTTTTAGCTCAGTAAAATAAGATCTCCTAGATCTTGATGTAAAAGTTAAGTATCACTTTTCTACTTTGCAACTTGAGTAGCACTTTTTTTGTTGACCCTAGTTTTTGCAAGAGGCAGTATGTTATAGACATAGTCATAAAGAATGACGCTTTAGGACCACATCCCTGTCTGAATATGAATCTACATGGAGAAAGAAACTCCTCTTCTTTTGCTCACATGATCCCTATTCTGGTGGACCATTGGCTTTTGCTGGGGCTTTGTTGTGTTAACTTCAGTCTCAGCTAATATTAAGGTATAATTACAGGTTTTTGTTGGTATGTGGGACAGAAGTGTCCACCTGAAAGAGTTGCTGTCTGTATCCCTCTAACCCTCAGTGAGTTTCAACTGCTGTAATCTGTTAGTCCTTTGACAGCAGTGATTTTCTTCCCCAGCGTTCATGGTCTGTTCAGAGACGTGCCTTCCTAGATCCTCACAGCTGAACTGAGCAGTCAGAGAACATTCTGGGGTGCATGGGGTGCATTTTGCTGAGCTTTGTTTCCCAAATACCAAAAGTATAAGCCAGGGTAGTTATCTCCAGCCAGGTCAGTGGAGACCAGCAGGCATTTCCAGGCAGGGAGGGGTCCTGCTTGTGCTGAGATGCCTGTGTTATGGTGGCCTGGTTCACCGGGTGGAGATGCCTGTTTTTGCTTTGCTGAGCATGCAGGAAGGCCAGGAGGCTGACTTGGCTCTCCTGCCTGGCACTTTGGCTTGTGTCTTTTAACAATAGTGAGTGCAGTTGACAACCTCAGTTATGTTCTTCAGGCACGAGGAGAGATTGCATGGTGCAGACAAAATCCTTGTCTGCCCTTTTAAGAGTTGAACATGTCTTACACATCAAAATGTTCTTGTAATGCTTAGTATGGAGATTAACACTCCACACACACGACAAAATGCCACAGACTCACTGATGTGGATGTTATTCAGCTAGTTTTGTGAGAAAACTTGCTTTGTTCTTGTGCTTGCTATGCTTTTGGGAAAAAAAAGGAAACAACAACATACTTTCACCAGAACAATTTTAATCCACAAAATCAATTTTGATTTCTAAACCTGTAGATTACAAAAAGAACATTGATGTTGATCCTTCATGCTTGGCAAAGCAGAAGGGATTTGCTGTACATTAATGCCTAATTCAAGGTTTCCTCTTATGTTTGAGTATCAGTGGGTGTACGGAAAAAATCGGTGGAAGAACAGGTATGCTGCACACTTGTGTAAAGCAAAATGACTGGAAGTTGAAAGATTTATTGAGGGCTGTTATGGAGTAATGTTATAGAGCAATGATGTCAAGGCATTTCTAATACACCCCCTCTGCATATTAAAGGCAGCTGATGAGATCGCCTTCCTATAAAAAAAGCCAAAATGGTAAAACCAAACAGCTTTTGTTTCCTTCCATTTGACTACTGGGCTTGCTCAACTGTGGTTAATAAGGCCTTATAAGAAACAAAACTGATAAAAATTTGTTTGGGAGTGTTGACCAAATGCAGCTTGGAAAACCCTTGTTTTTCAGTGACTAGTCAGTGTTGGCCTCCCAGCAGTCTCCAAGTAGAGGTTCTCCAGATTTTGCTGGTTACTGTGGGAAGTCTAACAATTCCATTGTTTCTGGGGATTCCAGGTTATGTGTAAGAACAAGGACATAGTTTTCAGTTGGGGCTGTAGAGAAGAACTCTGTTTGTGCAGGGGTGCCCTCACCCTTCATGTTCGTGCTGAAGTGGCAGTTCCCTACCTTGGATCCAGGCTGGCAAATGGAGGCAGGATCTGAACAGGTTTTGATGAAGGGAAGTAGTAGGAGTTCACTCCTCCATACATACACCAGAAGGTGTTTGCTTTGCTCATTCAGGAGGTGTGATGAGGGTTTCAAAAGTCCTGAGCCCCACATGTGGGTTGGCAGGAGAGCTTGTGTGGCCTTGCTGCGTGGCTGAGGGGACCTGAGTACCACAGGCTTGTGCCAGCAACTGCGAGAGTGGTTTGGGTTGCTGGGGTGTTGATTATGTGCTCCATGCAAGAAGCTGAGCCACTATAGCTCCCAGAGTTCACCTTCTCCTGTGTGCCTTGGCCTTGCAGCACAGCCAGGAAAATGGCATTTGTGTGGGCAAGGTGACTCGTTGGATCGATGCTGTGTTTTCAGGGCAAATCCTGTCTGTGGCATAAAGTACAAGGAACAATACTGAGCTGTCTTAAATCCAGAGTGCTGGTTACATTCTATTGGTAAAAGGTTTAGTATGGTCTGGGCCAGTGTGTTGCATGTGGCCACGCACAAATATGAGCTGTAGTCTCTCAATGTGCTGATTGGATCTGGGCCTCCCCAAATCCCCTGGTCACTGAGGAGGAAGGAGAGCCTCAAGTGGTCTTAGAGGTAATGGCCTAGAGAGCACGTGTACTTGGGGAAGTGGCTGTGGAGCAGCATCCTTTCTCAAGCTTTGAGTTCATCCAGCAAGCTGAACTCTGCCAGCCTGCAGAGGAGAGAACCTGCGCTGCCAGCAAACCTTGGGAAATCTCCTCTTGGTCCTGCTCACCCCAGTACTGGTGCTCCAGCCAGGGATGGATGGTTTTCTGCACTGGTTTTCTCGCCACCTGTTGCTAGCAGGAGCCCAGGGCTAGCACAGGTGGCTGAGTTGGCTCCATGGGGATCCACAAGGCATCTCCTGGGGTCAGCCTGGCATCCAAAAGCCATGTGAACATGGGTTAAACTGTAATGCAAATAATGACTGGCATCAAAAGCAATGCTTCCTTAATTTGACCAGATTTTAAGAAGCTATTTTTTTTTGTATAGGAGGAAGAATTGAATTATAGTATGTTTTAAATTTCCCAGGTTCCAAGGGAGAGGAGATCTTCAACAGCTAAACCGGAGGTAGAACATGCTGAGCAAGACCATAGCAAAAGGTATTCTTTTTCATTATTGCTTCTCTGTTCCCTCCCTTCCCTCCTAGACTATCAAAGCTGCTGAAAGAAAGTAACTTGCTGCACTGTGGTGATGTGCTGGAAGAGAGAAATTGTTAGCTTTTACTCTATGCCTCAGATTCCTGCGTTGCCCCAGGAACAGGATGGAGATTGGACCGTAGTGTGGAGAGTTGAGGCTCAAACTGCTGCTCTTTGCTGTCCATCTACTTTTAGTGTGCTAATGTCATACAGCCAGCCTAGCAAAAGCTGCTCTCTAACATTAGGCATGGCCTGGTAGCACAGGCACCCCTTCTCCAGGCTGCAGAGGTCACTGGTGACCCTTTTCATTTTTCATGCAGTTGCTTCAGTTGCTCTCTGCTGATTTTTGTTTTCAGGTACCAGCAGCATTGCTGTTTCATGCATGGGCCGGTTGGGGAGGACTTCAAAGTGTTTGTGATTGGGTTTTGTATTGTTTGGGGACTTTCTTTGTATCCTTTGGAACTTCTATCTTTCTTCCCCTTCCTGCCTTCCCTCTCTTGTGCCTCGCAAGCAGATGATACTGATTAAGTGAATGTTACAAATGTGAGGTTCACTCAAGTCAGGCTTCCACTCCTACCATCCTCTTCCTTTGGACAGACTAGAGTGCTTTAAGGACCTGAGGTGAGGTTTGTCATCTGGCTGAGCTGATTGAATGACTTGTTGTTGAGAAGAGCAGGCTGCTTCCCAGCCGTGTATTCCCACTGCTCCTCTTGAACCAGATTGGGTCTCACACTGACCCATCACCAAACAGGGAAAGAAAAGGTGGCTAGTTTTCTGCCAGCCAAGCAAGCTGAACTTGCTCACCAAGGAGACGGGGGAGCATCAGAATTGGTGCAAAGGAGAGGGCAGGACCACTTAGTGGGGAGGGAGAAAGGGAGGGCAGGCTGACTTAGTGGCTACTAGCTATGAGGTCAGCTCAGCCACAGATCTCAGTGTTGTCCTGGCAGAAATTAGTGTGGTGGGGTGGAGAGCGGCAAGTTATGCACACCACTCCCAGGAGTCGTGGTGTGTATTTTCTTGGAGGGTTGTGAATGAAAAGAGGGGTGTAATTTCCTTATTAGTGCTTCCCGGGTGGTGCACAGTCCTAGGGCAGAGGAGCAGCAACCTTGCTGTCAGTCCTTCTCCCTCTGCCAAAGAGCAACTTTGTGGAGCCTGAGTGTGCCAATGTGTGGTGGGAAGTGCTTAGTTTTGGACTGCTGTTTTCCAAGCAGTGAGGATCTGGGCTGCGAACCCTCACCCTTTGCTCCAGGGTAATTCATCTCCAAGGTGGCATGGTTAGCAGTGGGTGAGGAGTTTTGGGAGTTTTTTAAATGAGTTTCTCAGCTTTTCAGGTTAGGATTGAGCTATTCTGCACAAGGAGGAGAGTTGGTGTCAGTTGTCCTTGTCCAAAAGGCTGAAAAGTTTTTCTAACTCTTGTTTAATGGTAAAATAAAATGTGTGATTTATGCATGGCTTCTTTTTGCCCCTTTAAGGAACAGCATCCCAAATGTGACGGAACAGTCACTCATTTCTGCCGGAGAAAACAGAGTCCAGGTTCTGAAAAATGTGCCTTTCAATATTGTCCTTCCACACACCCCCCAGATGGGCATGGACAAGCGAGGCCACCTCACAACCCCTGACACAACGGTCACCGTTTCAATTGCCACGATGCCCACCCATTCCATCAAAACGGAGACACAGCCCCATGGCTTTGCCGTGGGCATCCCGCCAACCGTGTACCACCCCGAGCCCCCCGAGCGGGTGGTGGTCTTCGACAGGAACCTCAATCCCGACCAGTTCAGTTCCAACACCCAGCCCCAAAACTCCCAGAGGCGAACGCCAGACTCCACCTTCTCGGAGACTTTCAAGGAGGGTGTGCAAGAGGTACCAAGAGAGGCAGTTGCTCTGTGTGTGTGTGTGTGTGTGTCTTGATCTGGATGGAGAGATCCGGTTCCATCTTTAACTGTTCTTGTTACATGAGCCAGAAATCTGTTCAGTGGCTTAGAAACAGAAGACTTTCTCAGAAAGGTGCATAATTAAAACTTGGTAAATAAAACCTTCACAACATGAAATCATTATCAAAAGCAAATGACTAATCTTACTAGTGACAGAGGCTTTGGCTTGCAGAGTGTGGAAATAGTTCTCTTGATCCACAGAGCCGGGTTTTGCAAGAGTTCAGCACTCTGTGGTGCCTTTGCAGGTACCAAACTGAGGTGACTGTCTGTAAGCTTCCTTACTGCCAGTTTCTAGGTGTGGTGTTTCAGTGGAGAACAGTTGGATTATGTAGGGCCCTTGAGTGAGAAAATATGTGGATTTTGTTTTATGATACCAACTGAAAATAGCCTAACCATGTTTTGATTTTTAAGCCAAACCTCAAGGAGCTGTGTAGCTATGCCCTTTGAGATTTTTGGGAAAGCATTAAAATTTTGCCTTAAGCTGACTTGGAAGGTTTACAAGATATTGTGCATAGTTGATACCCAAAAGTTTTGGATTAAAACACTGTTCAAGTGTCCTGTTTGTTCAAATCAAAAATCAGTTGCTATCTGGTGAACAATTTGCCTGACAGAAGTTCCGTGGTAAGAAGTATCTATTTAATACTGACTTTCCTTGTTGCTGCAGTGTTAATTGTTGTTTTGTCTACCCCAGGTTTTCTTTCCTACTGAACTCAATCTCCGAATGGCCAACATGAATTCAGAAGATTATGTTTTTGACAGCATTTCTGGGTAATGCTTTAAGGCCCCCATTTGCCCATAACCTCCTACTCTCTTTAAGTTGGCCATGAGCAAGCAGTACAACTCACACCATTTTGCACTGAGTCACAGTTGAATTTTGGAGGAGGGGAGGCTCTGGATCTCAAACATACAATTATGTCTTCTCATTTGAATTTCACAGTTGAAAACTGTATCTTTAAAGAAAACAAATACTTTAAGGAAAACTACCTGCGGGGTTGGAAATACCACCCAGCTTCAGTTATTGTCCTTGCACCAAATCCGTGTCCCATGGGAATGTGCAGTGCTGTCTGTGAGTGGTCTGGGAGTTTGCTTCCAGCTGTGCCCCCTCCCTCATCTGCTTGTCTTACTCTCAATCTGCTGGAAATATACAGCAGAAATAGGAGAAATAAAACTCATCTGTACTCCAGAGGAGAGGAGTGAATTCATTGTTTGATAGTTGCAGTTGACCAAGAGGGTGATGGCCACTGAGTAGCTTATTAGCTTGTGAATTTAATTAAATCTCTAAAGATACTTTTCTGTTCCCTGAGAGCAGCTTGCTGCTCTCAGCCTGAACAGGGACCTTCCAGTGTTGCCTGCTGATGTATTTTAGGATTTAGCTTGCCAAGAACTTCTCTTAAATGTTCATTCATGAAGGAAATGGTTGAAAAAGGGGCTCATCCTGTTTTCCAACTTCCTTGCCTGTTGATGGCTTAATGAGTCAACTAACGACTTTGGAATTTCTCCAAATTAAATCTGGAACATTTAATCAGCTTTCCAGGAAAATGCCTTAGCAATCACTACCCTTTTCACTCTATAGGAATAACTTTGAATACACTCTGGAAGCCTCCAAGTCCCTCCGACAGAAGCCTGGGGACAGCACAATGACTTACCTGAATAAAGGTCAATTTTACCCAATCACGCTGAAGGAAGTCAGCAGCAGTGAAGGAATCCATCACCCCATCAGTAAAGTCCGAGTGAGTGGCAGCACTTGTGGTTGCTTGGGAGGAGGGTGTGTACAATGGTAACCTTAAACTCTCCCGAAGTGCAGTAATCTAGACCAGAGCATCAGCACAAAGGCCAGCTTACCCGCGCTCTTACGTCAGTGTTCGTTCCTTTGCTGTCCACCTACTGCCAGACCAACCCATCCTGGCTCAGACTGTTAAGAAGTGGTGTCAGCACTTGTGTAAAGATGATGCAACACCTGGAATGAGATCCTTGAATTCTAGTTAGGAGAGGAGTTCTGCTCATCTCTGTTTATGATCCAGAAAGTGCTGTTGTCTGCCTTCCTGTTTGGCAGCGGTGTGCTGGTATACTGTAGTGCCTCAAGTAGAAAAGCCTAAAGCTCCAAAACAAATGTACTCTCTGGCCTTTTCTCTTTTTCTCTTTCACCTTTTTGTTGGTTTTGTTTTGTTTTGTTTTTTTCTTAGTCTTTTCCTCTCTCCTTTCAGAGTGTCATTATGGTTGTGTTTGCTGAAGACAAAACAAGGGAAGATCAGCTCAGGCACTGGAAATATTGGCACTCAAGACAGCACACAGCCAAACAAAGATGCATTGATATAGGTAAAGAACACTCTCATTGCTGATGTCAAACTTCAGACCTAATTCCTTGGCAAGCTTTGGTTTCCTCCTAAAGCTTTGTTATTTTAAGGAACTTCTGGATCACTCTGTTATTCACAGCTTTGCTGAAAGCCCAGAGACAGTTTGTGATTGCTTGGAGCTAATGCTATAGTTTTTAGGACACCTTAAAGAAGCTGATTTTTGGGAGGATTTTGATCGGTGGGGTTTAGGGTTTTGTATTGGGAGATCAACAGCCCCCTCCAAACAACAGGGTTTTTTTTTAATATCCTGGTGCTTGTAGCTAAATCACAGCTTGTAGTCCCAGTGGCTGTCCTAAATATTGTGTTTCTTCAAAGGACAAGATCCTTGTAGAAATACCTCAAGACTAATGATCCACCTTCCCACAGCTTTGCTCACAACTGGTCTTTGGTACATGTGAAAAAAAGAAAACACTGCAAATTTCCACTTGCCTCCAGACAAGGCTGAGGCTGGCTGGGTTCCAGCCCTCTCTGGCTGAAGGCTGGGTTGTACTCCTCGTCCCTTCCTTCTGTGAATCAAAGCAGGGATTAATCACCTGGCACTTAAAGCAGACGCGCATGCAAATCTTTGTTTGTTATTGAAGGAGTTTTATTGAGAGCTTATGTCCTTGCCATGCAGGGTAGAGTTTCCCCTACATAGCAGGTTAAGGCATAGAACACCTGATATTTAGGATGTCTGGCTTTTTCGCTGAAGTTTCTAGTTTAAAATTTTTGCAAGTCCCATTTTGCTCCTTTGTCCTGTTTGTTGAGGATTTTTTTGTGTGTGAGAACCATTTCTAGCCTCTTTAATGATCCATTCCTAAGTACAGTTCAGCTTTTCTTGCCCTCAAGGGGCTGCTGAAGAGTTACAGTTTCTGGCTGCTTCATGTGATTAAGGACTCAGGTGATATCTCCTCTTTGTCTCCCTCATGAATCCTTCTTTCTAACAGCTGACTACAAGGAGAGCTTCAACACCATCAGTAACATTGAGGAGATTGCATACAATGCCATATCCTTCACCTGGGACATCAACGAGGAAGCGAAGGTATGTGACCACGATTATATTTCCTGTCCTTTCAGCCGATTCAGGGGCTGGGGGAAGGGAAGGGTGTGTGGCCTACCTGGTGATTAGCATGTAACAAGTTTGTTTACACTCTTACATTAGGCAAAACCTTCTGGCTATTTCTTAAGAGGGTTTGCATGTGCAACTGGGAGAACTTTGCAACTGCTTTAGGGTTCTTGGCAGAAGCGCCTGCCTGAGAGACAAGTACTGGCAGAAGGAAGCAC
Source organism: Corvus kubaryi (assembly GCF_017639235.1). Classification (NCBI taxonomy): domain Eukaryota; kingdom Metazoa; phylum Chordata; class Aves; order Passeriformes; family Corvidae; genus Corvus; species Corvus kubaryi. Next base: position 13,296,698 of record NW_024581116.1, on the reverse strand, counting down.
TGAGCGTTTCCCGAGCAGATGGAGTGGCGCGGGAGGTGTGATGGAGCGGAGCTGGGCTTGGCGCTGCGCAGCCTCCCTGAGGATCCCTGCGGGAGGCAGGGGGCAGCTGCTGGGGAGTTGAGGCTCTTGCAATGGGCTTGTCTTCCACCGAAGAGGGAACAGCTGCTGCCTCTGAGCTCCCACAGCGTGTGTTGCTTAAACCGCAGATCCCAACACCCAGTGACCTATTTCAAACTAGAGCAGCCTCCTGGTGAACTCTGTGTTGATCTTTGCGCAGAACTGTGGGCGCTTTGGTAGGTGTGTAAGTACAGGGAGCTTCGCTAGCTAGTAGCTAACTGCAGCAGATTGAGCCACTCTGGCTTCTGGAAAAGGCTTGGGCATCTTCTAGGTTCACAGAAAGCAGGTCAGAGCACGGAACCAACTCAGTTCTAAAGGCATTTCTCACTGGTTTGTTGCTGGAGTCAAAGTGAAGGAGTTTTCTTTGGAGAGTTTCATTACTGCCTGGGTTTTCTTTAAAAATTGGGAATGGTGTCCTTCTGTTTTTGGAGACTGCCTGTGCCCTTGCTAGTACTAGTAACTGGTATCAGCAAGCAGTACCAGTAGTGACCAGCATCATGGGGAAAAGTACTGATGGCTGCAGAGTGCCATGTCTGGGGAGAGCTTGGCTTGGGGGGACATGGGAACTCTCAACAAAGAACACAGGTCCTTCTTTGGAGCTGTGCATGCCATGCTTTGCAGGAGGAGCAAGGGCTGGTGTCACTGCACGGAGCTTGCTGTCACCACAAACTGTGCTCTGTCCTGTACAAGGGCTGTGGAGAAAATGTTGTATGGGGACTGCTGTTAGAGTTCAGCTCTGTGGGAGACGTTTGGGATGCTTGGTAGACAGCAGTGAGGAGTTGTGTGTATGCTGCTGCTGAAAGTGCTGCTTTGCAGCGTGTGGGGGACTACTTGTGAGGCTGATGTTGGGTGCCAGGATTCCTTTTTCACCAGATTGACTTCAGTCAGGTTGAGAGGGCTGGCAGGGAGGGCCTTACCTGCTGGAGGATGCTAAAAAGCTGACTTGATTTCTAAAACATGAAGCACTTCACTATGTGAACAAACAGATGATGCTTCAGAAGAGCTGTCAGAAGGAGTCAGTAAGTATTATCCTGCTGCCATAGTGAGTCAAACATTTGACAAACCCAGGAAGTTGGTGTCCACGAGGTATGCAAAGACTTAGGATTTGCACACAGAGTGGATCATGCAGACAGAACAATGCAAGTCCTCAAGGAGCTGGAAGCACTTTCTGCAGCTGCCTCTCTGCTGGCTGAGCCACTCTGCAGCAGCAGGGATGGGCCACTAACCCAGGAGCAGGGCTCACACCTGGTGCTGAGAACTTTGTGGCTGCCCCAAGGAAAGCCGTCCCTTCCTACCAGGTGGCTGTTGCTGAGTTACTCTACAGATCCCTGAATGAGTAGTTTCAGTCTGTTGCCAGAAATTCAGAAATTGCCAGTAGCATCTTGAAAAGATCTAAGGACCCTCATGGTGACAGTTCATCGCGGGGCTGAACTTGATGGGATGAAGTGATGTGGGGAGGTGTAAGAAAGACTGGTTTTGTAGCTACAGAGGCAAATTTGCTTCCAGATTCACAATCTTAGTGTGTGAGATCCATATACTGTGAGTCCTGGTTTGTATGAACTTTCAGAGTGGACTATTGATACCAAATGTGCAAGTCTTGACTCCTGGGATCAGAATCATATTAAGACAAAAATACTCTCAACTTCAGTACTTAAAAAAATGGCATTTTTAGCAAGTGCTCTGTGTGTTTGTCTGTTTAACTTCAATTTTTCCCTGAGTAGATGTGTTTTGTCAATGACTGAATTTCTCACCAGTAGAAATTCAGCAGTTCTTTCTCAACTTCTGTGATCTTATCAGGAGATGTCTGAGCCAATTTCAACAATTTTTATTGCATGGTTCATTTACCTTGTATGCTCTTGCTCTCTCCTTTTCCTTCCCTCCCTGTCCCCCACCCCCTGATAGCAGTCTTAAAGTATATGAAGAGAGCAGGGCATAGATAGAGCTGAGTTTCTGATGTTACAGAAATTCCTTCACAGTAATAAATACAGTGTTTAATATCTAATAACAGCAGAAGTGCTGCACGAACAGTATGTTTAACCAGCTAGCAAGCCTTGATTATTAGAAATTTGCTTCCTGAGCCCTGGAGTTACCTGGATCAGAGCCAGGTGATTCTTCTGGGCTTGCTGTTTCTCCCTCTTGCTTTTGCTTCCAGTTTGCTGTGGAAATGATTTATCATGTGCAGCCACGTCAAATGGGAGGTGATGAGGCTCTGTGTCTGGGATTTCTGATGTAGTTACTCATTTGGGCACGCAGGGTGTGTGTCAGATTGAAGGCAGAAATAGCATATTATCCCAAGGAGTTGCCCCTAGCAGCTCTGGGACCAGGTGCTTGCTTTCTTGGGGGGATGTACAGGAATATTGCACCTCTGCCACTGTGTCTGTTCAGGAGGGTGTCACCTGCCTGAGAGCACTTTGCCAGTGCCCTTGGGCCACTAGGGTGGTTTAGTAAACTGCACCTTTCTGGTGAAGAAATGTTCTTTTCATACAATACAAGTCATGTGCTCCTACTGTTGCAAGAAAAATTGTGTGGATTTTGCAGCTGTGGATTTGTGGAATCCACAATGGATGTTTGAGATGGCCTCAGTAACAAGTATTTCCCATTTCCCAGTTGCACTGTGCTGGGAGAGCCAAGAGCAAGGCCAGGGCTCTGGTCACTGGACACATCGAACAAGCCTGGCTCTGCACGGCTGCAGTTGTCCCACAGCTGCCTGCGTTGGTGTGCTGCTCATGAGCCCTTGGGTGTAGAAACCAGGAGTATTTCATGCATGACAGACACTTCCCACTCTGGGACCAGACTGTGTCCACGGATTTCAGAGCAAATGTGCTCCTCTCTGGCAGCTCCCCTCTGCCCTCTTCTGTTGTTTTGGGACATCACAGGAGCTGCTGGAAGAAGCTGCTTCATAGCAGAGGCTGGTTTAAGTATTCTCTGATCTTTGCAAGTGTGTGTTCAAGCTGGAAAAGGGCCCAGGATTCAAAGCCTTCTTGCTCTGAGACAGTGAAGGGAGCTGAGGGTGGGGAGGAGGGCCAGGCTTCGAAAGAGGCTAGCTGCCCTGAAGCGGTGCTGTTGAGATTTGAAGGAGAGTGAGGTCAGGGTTAAAAAGATTGTCAGGAGACACTGCAGAGTAGGGAAGCAGTGATTCAGGTGGGTTTTCAGGTGTCTGTATTAGAGGTGAGGTCTGATCCCATCACCTGACAGAGCAGGGGAGGGGAATAATTGAATGAGGAGACAATCATGCTTTGTGAGAAGAAAAGGAAAGAGGGTGAACTGGAAAATTAGTTGATGAACTGGTGAGTTGTTGAATGGGATATTTAAGAAAGCCAGTGTAGCTATTCAGTCAGCATCCTGCTTGAGTGGAAGCATGATCCAATGAGTCTGACAAGATATGTAGCTGATACTCACTTTCATGCAACAGGTAATGCTGGAGTTAGCCTGAGGCTTGTGGAGACTTCAAACAGTTTCCCACCCCATGCTGGATGTCTGCCGTGTTGGGCAGACAGTCGAGGTGGGGTTCTTCCCCTGCAAAGAAGCTTTTAGATGTCTGAACACAAGCTCGTCATCTTCTGTGTCTATGACTTCATTAGGGACAGGGTGTCTAGAGGTGGGATGCAGCTTTCTCTGGAGTTGTCTGCTTCTTCTTGTTGACTGAGCAGGCTTGGCTGTCTTTGAGGTGTGGGAATGTTAGAAGTAGGGAATAGGAATCCTTGCAGCCCTTTTTGTGTCTTTGTCCTCCATATCTCAGTCAGGAGAAGTGTTTGTAGGTTCAGGTCATGAGTTTTTGAGGCTGGGAGCCATCTCTTCCCAGGTCTGTACAACATGCCAGGCTCTCCTTTTCTTGGTTGGTACCCATTAGGGGCCTTTTAATGAAAATTGCCGCTATGTGTGTGGTTAAATGCACATTTCATACTGCTCTTCATAATGTTGGCTGTTGTCCTGTTATCTCTGCTGGGTTACCCGTTAGTCTGTGAAGCAAATTCTGTCCCATAAGTCTGGCCTGGGGACATGGCCTGCTCTCAGGTCAGTGGCACTTGAACAATGTGGACAGATTGGTTTCCCCAGGGTTGACTGGCTTTGCCTGGATCCTGCTTTGCTCAAATCCTGTCTGAGCTCTTGCCCTGTGGAGCAGGAGTATTGGGACCTCTTGTTTGAAAAGGGCGAGTTGTTGTCTGCACAGTGACTGCAAGAGCCTCCCTGCCCATTTCTGTAGCTCTAACAGGGCAAGGATCTGTGCTTCCCAATGGGTCCCTTCTGAAAAGTTGCATTGCTTCCAGCAGCTCCCAGAGAAGGGCCCCTATGGAGGTCTTTGGTCTGGCTTGCTTTAGGCTGGGTAATGGGACTGTAGCCAAAAATGATGTCACTGCACATTAAGGGTTCTATTGTCCTCCTACTCCTTCCTTTCCTCCAAAAAAAAAAAAGTATTGTAAGCCAGATACTCTGTGTGAAAAGACCCTTTCTACTAAAAAGGAATACATGGTGAATGTAACAGGCATTTTGAGCTAGAGACTATCGTGACAGAGCTTTTTGCTGCCTTTTCACCAAAGGGAAGATGATGTGGTATCTCTTAAGTGATGCCCTGAATGACGGAGCAATTAAACAGTGCTTTTTTTATTACTTTTACTTTTTGTCCAGGAAGAGTGGAATGGTCCTATATTATGGTAATTTGCATTTAATTTGGGATAGCCTGTCAAAATAGAACCTTACGCAATGAGGGTGGTCGTCTCGGCAGATCCTCCCACATGTTGGCTGGATTATTTTCTTTAGAGGAGTTCAGTTTTTGGAGAGGGTGGATCTCTTGCTACCACTTGAAGTGAGGCTGGGCGGTACACTACTGATTTATTTTAAGAGTTTATTCTAGCATAATCCTCCCTTGGTGTTCACTGCAGGAAGAATTTCAACTTTTTTGATTGATGAATATTGCATACATTTATATGGATGCCATTGTAATGAAGCAGCAGTCATATGCCTCATTAAAGAAGGTGTTGCCACCTTCAGCAGCATTGAGTAGGTACAGGTTTGGCTAGTTGGAAATGAAACTATGAAATGTGATGAGTCAAACATACTTGAAGGAAAGAGACTGGTATGAAGCCAAGGCTGCAGACCACAAATACTTTGAGGCACAAGTACACACAGCCTTTGGAGCAGTGACATAGGAAAGTCATAGCAAGTACTGCTTACCCTGCCTCTTAACACTGACCTCTCCCTACTCTGTCCTGGGTTTTCTGAAAAACAAGCATCTGCTGCCCTTGATTTTAAGCATTGCCCACTAGAAGCAAGTTTTCAACTCAGTATTTTTTCTGAACTTGGTGTCCCAAGCCTCTGCCATTGTCTGGTCTTGTACGAGCTCACAGGGTGTTTCCTAAAGCTGAAAGAAAAATCTCTTGACATTAGCTCTTCTACAGAGAAAAGTAGGAGGGTTTGTTTTTTTTTCCTTTTCCCTTTTCTCTATTCCTTTTTTACCTGATGGCAGCTCTTTCTTTTCAGCCATTTTTGTGCCTTTGCAGACTTAATTCTCTGTGTTGTTTTGTCAGGTTTCGTGTTTTGTCGTTGTTTTTGGAGACTTGTGATGTTCTTGTTGATGTCGGGGGGTGTATTGGAGTTTTTTTGGTGGGGGTTTGTTTGTTTGGGTTTTTTTCAACGTATTGTCACTGTTCTTGCTAAACTGTTGTTTTTACTTTCTTTCCAACCTATCTAACAAAACCTGGCCCAGCAGCTTTATCTTATCAAAGTGTGGGGTGGGAGGAAGCATCAGTACAACTGGGAACCATTATCCCCAGGTTTCCCACATGTTGCGAGCAGAGACATTGCTATATCTCCTTGCCTCAGAACAGGTTGGAATAACAATCAGCATTGCTCTTTGTGAGAAAGAATATGTATTTTCCTTTCATTACCATTCCTTTTTGTTTTGTTGATGCAGTAAACTTGCTAGGAGGATGTTCTTTATCTGGAGGTGGATCGTGTTTCCCACTTGTCATTCCTTGACGTGGTGTGGGACCCATGATGGTTTCTGTGTCAGTCACCCAAATTGGGATTGGTAGGTTTGAATGCAAGCTAATTCCCCTGGGCTGCTAGCAGGATGGTGCTGCGTCTGCCTGAGTGGAGCTGGAGCGGATGCAGCCCTATCACCCATCTGCCAGACAAGCCTTTTTTGGAGTATCCGACCCCAAAGGCAGGAGGCGGCTGAGAGAGCCCACAGGTGCATGAATTGCCCAATTTTTTTATCTCTTTCCTGGCTCACCTTCTGCTGATGCAAAACCTGTGGTGCATGTGGGAGGTGAAGAAACGAATGTGAGAGCAGTAAGATTAGCCACCTCTCAGGTGATCTTACCAAAGTGTGGGTTTGGGTTTTTTTTTCTTTTAAACACAGAAGAGTCTTCCCAGCACTGCTTTCTTAGGACATGCCTTCGTGGATGTGTGCAGGCAGACCTGTGCTTGCCCTGCCTGCACTCCAAGCTGCCTGGCTCTCGCCCAGAGCCAATCCTGGAAGCCACATAGCTACATTGGCACAAGGTAGTGCCCAGGCTGACAGCTCTGCCTCTCGAAACGGCTTGGAACTCTGCTGGTGTACTTCATAAGGCTTTTGGACTGGAGATGTTTTGCATCCAGCCAGCTTGCAGCATAGATGAGAGACATGGGGACAAATTGTTAGAAAAGACTCATTTTTATGTTTCTCTTTGATGTTTGTATTTGTCCAAGCCTTTAAAGAAACCATATGATTTCAGCTATCAGCATTGAAATTGCAAACTTTGAGCTTCTGGTTAATTTTTCATTACAGGAGGGGAAGATACTGCCTTTGTGTCAGGAAAATGGTCTCTAGACCCACTAGAATCCCTTTGCCTACTGTATGTTGGGCACAACATTGGAACTATTTAGCGAAGGTCAAGAAAAGTAGTATCCAGCCTGCATTCCCTGGAAAGAAGCTCATTGCAGTTTAACCTGTGTCTGGTTGTTGTGTTGTAGGCTCCAAACTCTGTATTCTGTACAAATGCAGTAATCCAACATCAAAAACATCCTGACAATTTGTTGAGTATAACACAGACTGAATATAACACAGCCTGGAACTTCTCCTGTGAAGACAGGCTGAAGAGTTGGGGTTGTACAGCCTGGAGAAGAGATGGCTCTGGAGAGACCTTAGAACACCTTCCAGTACCTAAAGGAGCCCTAAAAAAAAGCTGCAGTGGGACATTTTCAAGGGCTTATAATGATATAGAACAAGGGTGAATGGCTTCAAACTGACAGATTTCGATTAGGTATTAGGAGGAAATTCTTCACTGTGAGGGTGCTGAGGCAGTGTAACAGGCTGCCCAGAGAAGCTGTGGATGCCTCATCTCTGGAAGTGTTCAAATAGATGATCTTTAAGGTCCTTTCCAACCCGAACTATTCTGTGGTTAAAATGAGAGGCTTTTGCCTCCTAGTGTGAGAAAAGAGCTGAAGTTTTTATCTGAATTCTCAATATAGAATGAAATATCCAATGGACTTGGATTGTTGAGTAAGGTCTTAATCCTTTGGGCACAGAAATATAAAGGAGCATAAATAGGAGGAGATAATACCATTTACCTGCCTTCTCTTGAAATGAAATAAATATGGAGCAAGGTGATCAGCCTGGAAAAGTCCACGTCTGCCTGTGTAGGGCCTTATCCAGAAGGATGTACAAGGTAGCCCGGTAGTGTTACCCATGCCTGTGTTTGCTGTGACTGGTCGGAGTTCATGGTGTGCTAGCATGAGTTGCTCCCTGTTTCTTGTGGCAGCCCTGGGTGCCATGGGTGAGTACCTACACTGCTCCTTTCCAACTGGGCTTTGCACTAGGGCAGATGAGCCTGCACAAGGTGACATTTCATCTAAAGCTGCTGCATATGTAGCCTTTGGACTCATCAGAATTGCTAGTGCTTTTGTGTGACAAAAGAGTACAGCGTCCAAGATAAACTGCGGAGAAGAGATCTGGGTATGCAAGCCTTCATTTAAAAAAGGCATCTTTCATCTTGCTGACAGAGAGGTTCCTGCAGCACTTTGATTGCCCTTTAATTATGTCTGTTTTTCCTGGTTTGTTTGAAAGGCAGATCTTGTTAGAAAAAGGTGCTGTGTGGAAAGAACTTGGCTGTTTCTGCTGCCCTTCCTTGAGGGCACATGGCAGAGCTGTCGGATTAATTTTTTTTTTCTGTGTTATTAAAATGGAAGATTGTTTCTCGTGGATTTGAATGTAGGCACGATGTGTTCCTCCCACCTTAGGTGAGGAGGGGCATGAGGGCTTGGATGGTTAAAGCAGACTGAGAAGTCATGAGGTCTGACTTCTTCCCACGCTAACTTTCCAGCAGGATCCCAGAGGAGGTGCTTTAATCCTTCTACCTTCAGTCTTTTGTTGTGTGCAGCTGGGCTGCCCCAGAAACCCAGCATGGTGTTGGGGAAAGGAGGCTCTAGAGTGCTGGGGCGAATGCCAAGTGTGGGGGTTAGCAGTTTGTAGCAGCTCACAGTTTTCATGCTGTTTGATTTTGTCTGAGATGCCACTATTGTGGAGCCATTTGCCTCGATGCGTATCTCAGCTTTTGTTAACAAGAGTTAGAAAAAGCATGGAAAAAATCAACAGGAAAAAAAAAGGAAAATAAAGCCTGTCTTTGGTTGGAGAGAAAAGCCTAGATATATGATAGCCTAGATACATATGTAGTCAAATAGCCTGGACGTATGTAGTCAAATATAGACTAAAGGCTCAACTGCCAAGCAAGCAAAATAACTTGAGAACAGGTTTCTAATCCCTTTAGAAATCTCAGTTTTAAAGAAAATCTCCGTAACTTTTGAGGGCTTGGCTCACGTTTGTAAGTGCCCAGGCTTGACAGTGCTCTATTTTTAAGTGCTGTCTTTATGTTGAATCTTGGGAGGTGAGATGAAAATGTTTTTTTTAAAAGTAACAACAAATCTTAATATAGCTGAGAATGCGGAACTGCCCTTAGAAAAATAGGTTGGACACATGAAAAGGAATCTTGCTCAGCAGGCTAAAGACGCAGAGCAACTTCTGTGGTTCGTTTTTCTTTCTTCTGGCAATTCTGGGGTGGGGATGTAGCTGACGCAGTCACTTGGCCTTACATTTCATTTCTAATGTAAGGCAGATATTCCTGTACATAAAGAACCTGGCTGAAACTGTTTTAGCCCAAACTGGAAAAGCTGTTTGTTAGATTCTGGTTTGTGAAACTTGAGGCAACCTGAAGTTGCTCAAAAAGAGGAGTTACAGGATGGGTAGGGAGAAGTAGATCTCTTTTTGAACTGAAATGGTTTAGTGCAAGCAGGAGAAGACAGGCTGGCTCTCTGTTGCTTCAGAGATGTGATTAGGTTTTAGTTGTCATCTCCTGCCTAGAGTCCTGAAGATTTAAATGGCATGAAAATGAAGTCAGCTGCTTAAAGCCAAAGCTAATCAAATGAGGAGACTCTAAAGTAGGGGGATAATCTTTGTCATCTGACAGGCAATGCTAAATTCCCATGGGATACCTGTGCAGCTCTGCTGTAGTAACATGTCTGTTGTGCTGAGACCAGCTCTTCTACCTTCAGCCCAGTGGGCTTTGTGTGGCTGGTAAGCCATAAAAACTGAAAACATTGACCTGAAGTCTCAGAAGAGAAGTGACACCATGTGCTAGAGAACTGGTGACTGATGCTGCACATTGAATCTTCTGGTGTCCAGTGGTGTGAAACTCATTTGAGGGATTTCACAGAAATTTCGAGGTGGCGGTGGACCTGCTGAGGTGGCTGCTTGGGCATATTTTTCTTAAGGAATGCAGTCATTTTTTCATACAGAAATGAGTTGTGTGAATATTCAGTGTAGGTATATTTCAAATTAAAATTTAAACTGTAAAAATATGCAAACAGCAGAGTTGAGGGTCTTTTAAAAAACAAAACCCCTGCTCAGGGAATGCAATTATTCAGGCTGTGCATACATCTGATTACCAAGCTCCCAAACTGGTGAGAGCAGCTCTTCAAACTCCTTGAAGCTTTCCCCCGGGGTGTGCCAGCGCTGCAGGCAAAATGCCCTTGTAAAGCCAAAGGTAGCAAGCAAAAAGGGAAGCGGGGTGGATAAAAGCACTCAAAGCCATCCTTTGGGTTAGTCTGGGGAAGACTGCGAACAGCTTATTTTAAAATAATTTTCCTGACTGTGATTTGACATGTATTTAATGCTTTCAGAAGAAGTTGTTGTGGAACAACACAGGTTTGGGATGCTGGGACGCAGGCTGGAGGGTGAGCAGACATTGAGCACCAGCACACCTTGCGTCCTGCGTGTCTTCCTGGCTTGAGGCCCCGCAGAGGCAGCAGCGCAGGTCGGGGGCTGGGGCTCTGCTGATGTGCTGTGCTGGCCTGGGTTGGGTGGTGTTTCACACGTTCCGTGTCCCTTGGCACAGCAGGACTTGCTGGGGACATTGGAATCTCTGGGATGGTGTGTGCACGCCGAGCTACTGCGCTGCCCTCCCGGGGCACAGAGGCTGCAGGAAGCTGCATGTGAACCTTCAATATTCAGACAAGTCATTACAACAGGAGTCCCTCACCTGCACTATTCTTCCTCCCTGCCCCGAGTTTTTATACAGCTGTGTTATGCATGGCTGGGAACAAACAGTGGTTATAAACTATCACCAGATCAGGGTTTTACATTTCCATTTCCCATCGTTGTTAAAACTGGTGAAGGATGCTGCAGAACCTGTGTGAAGAGGACCTCGAGCACTTAGCAAAGCCAAAGCCTGTAACCTTTCTTTAGTCTGTGTGAGCCCCTGCAGCTCCGGGAGGTGGCACCAGCTCACAGCTGAGACTCGAGTGGTGCTGGTGGAAGCACCGCAGTAAGTGAGCGATCGGGTCCTGGGACGGTCCTCCTGCAAAATCGCTGCGAAGGTGCTTCTGGCTCCCAAGGCTTTGATTTTTTTTTTTTAAGCAGTGAGTTCCCAGCCTTTATTCTTCAGGCAGAGAGGAGAGGAGCTGTTGCAGGTCTTGGTGGCTCGTAAATTCCTTGTAATTAATCCTTACAGCTTCTGAGATGTGCCAGTAATGTGTCTGTAGAAAAGCCTAGCACACTGCAAGCCCATTATCTAGATACAAAGTACTCTGGTCTATCTGCTCATATCCACTTAAGCACAGTTCTTCTTTCTGTTAAGCAGCATTGGACTTGTTCTCTGGTTGTCTGGAATTTGTGGTTTTGAGACGGTTTTTTTGTTGTTTTTTCAGGCAGTTATGGAAATGAAATTAGATATGTTCAGAAATGCAATTAATTTTCCCTGTAATTAATTTTTTATAAGAATAATAGAAATGTTTCTCTTGCTCCTATCATCTGAATGTTAACAGGATATTGCAGGTCTTCCTAAGGAATATTCACAGTAGTGTTCAACTTAGTGTAAAGCCCAGAAACCTTCACTGGAATAATGGTGCTATTTCTGTGTTTAAAGATTACATGTTGCCTAATAATTTTTTAGAAGCTTTTAATAACCTTAAGAAAAAAACAACCAAAAAACCCTCAACCAAGTAGTTTCAAGCATAAGCTGTGCTCATGTAAAATTCATGGAAAGATTTGTTTTAACATGCCCGAAGTAACATGAAGTTTTGGAAACATGGTCGTGTTCTTACCAAGATGATAATAAACACTGAGCAGTGAGGATTGAGTGTATTTTTGCTAAGAGTTTGATGGCGACATTTGAGAGTTCTTGGGTGGAAAAATGGGTGGAGTCTTACTAAAGTTTGGAGAGTTTGTTGAAATCTATTTTGGACAAAGTGGCTTTGTCCCCTCTAATGGCTTATATAAAGACGTAAAAATGTTATATTGCTTCCTGGGGATTTTACCTGATGTCTCAGAAGAAACAAGGTGCTGCTTGTAGTGGCAAGGGCCAGCATTTGGGCCTTAGCACTCCCTGAGTATCACTTGCTCAGTGGTCAGCCAGGATTCTGTGTGTCACTACTGATACTGACAGCTGCTGCTTTCCTCTTCTGCAGGTTTTCATTTCTGTGAACTGCCTCAGCACAGATTTTTCCTCTCAGAAGGGAGTTAAAGGCCTGCCCCTGAATCTTCAGATTGACACTTACAGCTACAATAACAGGAGTAACAAACCTGTCCACAGAGCCTACTGCCAAATTAAAGTCTTCTGCGACAAGGTAAGGTTGGGTCAATGTGCCAATGACTGTTTTGGAAAGTCTGCTCCATGGCTTAGCAGGTTTTTTTGGGTTTTTTTCCCAAATTGTGTCACTTGTTATTTTGGCTCACTGAAAAGTCCTGTGTTTAGCCTTTGCAAGGAAAAAATTTCAACCCCTTCTATTTGGCTCATAGATGTAATGATCACCTCAAATAGATTTGCTGCTCTCAAAATGCTGGAGTGCTAAGTGTTCCTAAGCATTGACTTTAGAGAAAGGTCAGTCAGTGGCAGACTGACAGTGGGAAGAGCCTTCAGCAGGAGAAATCATTGCCATTGACAGGAGCAAGTGCAGGCTTGTCTTTTTGCCCAAGCTCTGTTGTGTTGTTCCTTTTAAATTTCTTCATGTGTTCATGCTGCATTTGTTATAAAAAAACCCCGAACTAGTAATTTGCAGACCTTGTGAACAAAAGATGTACTGCTGTGAGATACAGCAGCAAAGAAAAACCCTATTTACAAGCTGGATGGGTGCTGTAATTTGACTGCTCTGCCTAATGCATTTAGCACACAGAATTAATGCCTTTCCCAAAGCCACTGTTCAACAGAAGCTGTGAAAGAAACAGCAGAAGCTGCGCTGAAAGCAGCTGTAAAAGTTTAACTGAGTTTGCAAAGAAAGGAAATTTCCCAGTCTTCATAACCTGTTCCTGTCTGAGCAGTCTTTTGAAAGTCCAGGGCAAGTAATGTGTAATGTTATTTCCAGAGAGACCAAGATTGTTGTAGGCTGTGATAAATGCTTCCTGGACTTCCCCAGTCCTTTTGATTTTTGTGAACCATGTTGACTTCCTATTTGCTGATACCCTGCTTGATTTGGACCTCTCATTCTTTGAATCCTGACTCCATCTTCATAGGGCGGACTCTTACAGCTCAAATGCCTGTCTGTGCAGCCGCAGGGCTGAGGCAGGTCTGTAACCCCCCTCTCCAGTCCTGTGCTGGCTTTGCCCTGGTCACACACTGTGTAGTCTTGCCTGGTGTTCCCCAGGACACCAACACAAGGATTCTTGTGCACCATTGTTCTGTCTCTGCTTACCCCCAAAATACATGGTGCCCTCTGCACTGTGCCCCTGCTGTAGCATTCCATTAACTCACCCTGCCACGTTCTGTTGTCCATCTATAGGCTTTTAAATAGGTCCCTGTGCCTTCCTGCATGCCTGGGAGAGCTGCCTGTAGCTGCTGCTGTTGAGATGCTTTCTGCAAAGAATTTACAGGGACTTAGCAAAGGCTCTCCAGAGCCATCTTAAAGACTTGCCAGTAAGCCTAAGAGGCTTGGGTCTCATGAGCTTTCTTCAGGCCTTTGTTCTTCCTTCTTTTTCTCTATTCTTTTTCCTGCTTCAGGATGAGATTGAGGCAAGTGTATCATCTGAAGTTTTTTCACCAAAGTAATCTGGGAGTCTTGTGTGCTATCAACCTGTATTCTCTGCAATACAGAGAGCACAGACTTGCTGCAGGGTAGAGGGGGATCTTTTACTCCTAAATTGTCCAGTCAATTACTGACACAATACTAAAATGACTGACAGGCTTGTGCCACTGCTAGTAAGACAAGTTGGTTAATAAAATGGCAGATGTGTAGTCAGCACATAGACTCCAATGGCTTCCTTCAAGCTATGGCAGAAATTTCAGCAAATCTAGTAATACAGTAATGCCAGTGCATTTTTTATTTCCATTTGGGATTTTGACTTACTCTCCTGCTTTATTCTTCCAGATACTTTGCAAATTGTACCTGAATTAAAAGAGGAGGGAAGAAAGGAAGGAGAAATGTAAAGCAAAATCAGAACAGGATAATAAAAAATAAAACTGAATCTCAGAGTACCTTCCTTTCACCCTTCTCTTCTTTCCAGGTTCAACTTCACTCCCTAATTATCCCCCTGCACTGCTGCAAGGGAAGAGGGAGATGGGGAATGGGGGCTGTGGTCAGTTCACTACACATCTCTGATGCTCCTTTCTCCTCAGGGGGAGGGCTCCTCACACCCTTTCCAGGCTTCAGCATGGGGTCCCTCCCATGGAAGACAGTTCCCACAAACTTCTTCAACATGAATCCTTCCCACAGGCTATGTTTCTTCACAAACTGCTTCAGTGGGGGTCCCTTCCATGGGGTGCAGTCCTTCAGGAGCAGGCTGCTCCAGTGTTGGTGCCCCACAGGGCCACAAGTCCTGCCAGAACCCTGCTCCAGCACAGACTTCCCACAGAATCACAGCTTCCTTTGGGTATCCACCTGCTCTGGTGTGGGGCCTTCCACAGGCTGCAGGTGGATCTCTGCTGCACCATGTGCCTCCATGGGCTGCAGGGGCACAGCTGTGTCGCCGTGGGCTGTACCACAGGCTGCAGGGGAATCTCTGCTCCAGTGCCTGGCTTCCCCCTTCTGCACCGACCTTGGAATCTGCAGAGCTTTTTCTTTCACGTATTCTCACTTCACTTCTGACTGTTGCTGCAGAACATTTTTTCCCTTTCTTAAGTACATAAGCCCAGAGGCACTACCCCCATTGGGTAGCCAAGTGGCCATCTTGAGCTGACTGGCATTGGCTCTGTTGGGCATGAGGAAGCCTGCTTCTTGGAATAAACACCCTCTCAGAGAAGCCATGCCTGTAGCCCCTGCATGCTATCATACCATACACAACCCCATGTATTTACAGACCCTAATGCTGGCTGGTTGCTCCAGGCTCCTATAAGAGCGTTGGCATTTCAGAAAAAGCGCCTATTTTCTGCCATGTATTGAATCTTGTGTAATCAGCCAGCTGCTTTAGAATGTTTATAGGACCATTGTTACTATGATATCCACACCTGTTACAGCCCTGAATGTGTTCATCCCCATGTGATCATTCATACCTGTAGAAGTTCTGTTACCCATATTTTCTTCATGGAGGGCCAAGTCTATGGTGTGGAGGTCTGTTGGAAAAAAACCCCAAACCAACAGAAAATTATGATATTGTGGCCACCTAACACAGATGTCTCCTCTATTCCTTTGTCAAGGCTGTGCTTGCAGTGCCCAGGATGTTTGGTTTTCATCCACTCTTGTGTCATTTCAGGACCTGAGTAAAGCAGTATGGGCATAATGGTATCATCCTGTAGAATTTTATGGCACAAGCTTCCTTCAGGCTTGGCCCAGCAGTATTTGGGCTGAGCAGGGATAGGGCTGACCTGTCCCAGAGGAGGAAGACCTCTGCTCTGAATGGTACCTTAGCTGTGCATCCACATGAGGAAAATTAAATCCGGGGTTTCACAGACTACAGCTCGTGTTTCCCTGTGGGATCTGCTGTTTACTCTGGCAGCGATGGGCAGTGCTGTGGGAAGGCTTTCATGGGATGGTAGGAACAAATGAGTGAGATGCTGTTGGAAGGAAATAGTGGGTGCAAGGCTGCTGGAGCATTGATGTGAATGGGCAGCAACGTGGAGACTGTTCCTTCAGTTGCATGATTACAGAATGGTTTGGGTTGCAAAGCACCTTTAAAGGTCATCTAGTCTAGATCTCCGCCATGGTCGGGGACAACTTCCACTAGACCAGGTTACTCAAAGGCCCCATCCAACCTGGCCTTGAACACTTCCAGGGATGGGGTATACACAGCTTCTCTGGTCAACCTGTTCCAGCACCTCACCACCTTCACCATAAAAAATGTTCTCCTTATGTCCAATATAAAACTACCCTCTTTCAGTTTGAAACCACTGCTCCCTGAGCTCTGCTGGCAGGGCAGAAAAGCGTGTTATCAAGACATAACTTACTTTTTTTTTTTTTTTTTAATGTGGGATTTGAGATGTATTTACCTGGGCCCCAGTAGCCTGTATCAAGTTGACTTTCAAGCAGGGAATGGGAAGGCAGAGGTTTTCTCAAAATGTGTGCTCTTGCTGAATCAGCATGCTCTCCAGAAGGAAGCAGATGTTGTTCTGTAGCACAGTGTTTGAGTAGCACAACTTTATTACTTCCGCATGAAAGGTAAAAATCAGATCTGGAGCCAAATCTGATCTTTCTGTTGTCAAGCTGAGATGTTGTGACTACTCTGGTAAGGGATGACACAGAGGAGTTCACGTCCAGCTGTGCTGAGGTTTAGGTGGGATGTCTTCACTGTAGCGCACCATATCAAGCAAACCTGGCAATGCCTGTGTCTTCGTGTGTAATTTTTTTCTCTTTTTTACCGCAGCTGCCTGAAGCTGCTTTTTTCCTTCTCATTGGGTGGGAGAAAAGATGATACATATTAACATGTATCAAATATCTTGGCTAGTTTTCCTTTTTATTGCTTGTGCAGATGAGCCCAGTGCTACCAGCAGGCATAGGCAGCCTGGCATCTATAGAGTGTTGATTTACTGGGAAGTAAGGAGGGCTGCTCCCCTTCTCATGTGCACCATTAGGCATGGATTCCCACCCCATGCCACAGGAGTTTTAACACCTTATTTGCCATAGCTAATCGAGTCTTCCTCCAGCACCATACAAGGACGTGGATGTGTTTTGGCAGCTTTGAAGGGGAGGGAATGAGAAATAAGGGCTTGGTGTGGCCAGATAACTGTTACCTTTTGCCCTGCTTTGCAGGAGGGTGTTGGGAGACAGGTAGAACTTGTGTATACCAGTTTTGGTGATCTGGTGGTAGCACCAGGATTGAGTGTTGGGGATCTCCTGTGGGCTTATCGCTTCATGCAGCTGGAAACGTAACATCCCTGACTTAACTCACAGTCACATGTGAGATCTGGGCAGAGCTGGAGGAATGACCACTATTCCAAAGCTTCTTCCTTCCTTCTCTCTCTCCATCATGGCTGTCTGCATCTTGCAGAAAGTATGGCAATATGGCACTGTACCTTCTACTGCTTGGTTTGGAAGGCCAGGAACAGTGCAGGCATGAACCCAGCTAGGGATCTGTGGGTTCCACCATGGCCTGGCCCTGATAAAAAGAGAAGAAATAGTCCCTGCTTTAAAGCAATACACATCTGCAGCTTGAGCTCAGTGAAGGCTGGTGCAACTGCTGCAGGCTCTGTGTGAAATGTGCAGGAGGTATCTTGCACTTGGTGATCCAAGTGTGGTGTGACTTCTGTAGATTTTAATGACAATTGAGTGAACTCCTAAACTGGGGGAACCTGCAAATCTTTATTGTTTTAAACACTTCAACTATATTTTTATCTAATGCTTTGTACAATTGTTACACAATTGTAAGATGTGGGTATCTTTTGTCATCGTATGTGCATCTGACTTGAAAGAAAAGCAAGTGTCTACATCTTGGATATGGTTGTTGGATTTCATTAGATGATAGGACTCAAAAGTAAGCAGATCTCAGAGTTGGCACACTGGCAAACCTGCAGCTCGGGTACTGTGGAACTGACCTCCACAAACACAGCTCTGGAAGAATTGGTGTTCCTGCCTCTGCAGCTGAAAAAACCTCAAAAAAATAAAAATACCTCTCTTTCTCTCTCACCCCCTCCCCTCTTCTTCACTCCCCCATTCCTTTCCCTCTCTTGTCTGACAGGGAGCAGAGAGGAAGATCAGGGATGAAGAGCGAAAGCAAAGCAAAAGAAAAGGCAAGTGCACTGATCCCAGCTCTCAGTTGAATGCCTGTAAGTAGAACTTATTCCGTCAGTATTTTAATACTGGATTTCATTTTGGCTAGAAATAGCTTGTGCAGTAGAACTCTCAAGTCAATTTTTATCCTGTGTGGACTAGTGCTTGTTATAAGCAGTTCCTTATGGAACAGACACTGTGTTTTGCAACACACTGGGTTATTCAGGGCTTCATTCTGTATAGTTGTTTCTGTCCGAGACAGGGTCCTTCTGTGTATCCAATCAAGTATGGGTTGTAGTAGTTGAAGTGGTGGGGTGAGGGTGGGATTTTGGGCAGTGCTGGAGCCCCTCACAATCCAGGTGGCAGTGAGAACAATCTGTTCCAGGTATTTTCAGCTTTATCCTAAACTTAGGCTTTAACTTACATTAAAAATGTGTTTACAGCTCCTCAGCAAGGCCATGGCAGCCTTGGGGCTGAGCCTCTAGCCTCTCAGCCCTATGCTCACTCTTCTAGAGCAAAGTGGTCCTTAGCAAGTAATTTCAAAGTTTCTGCACATGTGAAGCATGTGGAGACCTCAGCACTGTGGTATGTAAAGGATGAAGAGTTTCTTCCTGCTGAGCATCTTCCTTTAGCTGCTGCAGATGACAGATCCTGTCTTTGGATGACTGGTTATTCACCAGCAGAGCTGCTTAGTGGAAGCTGTATCTCCCTGTTCTTCGTTGGCACGGGGCAGGCGCGTGCTCTCACTTGCTCTGCTCCGTGTGCTGTTACCAGCCCAACTGGTTGAGCCAGCATGCACCTCTCAGCTCGCTGGGCAGGATTTTCCTGACACAGCAGGTACAGGCTGCTGGAGCAGCTTCAGAAGATAATGCTGAAGGGAACCTGTTTGCTCAAGGGCAGTTGTGGAAAGGGCTGGGGTTTTGGTTTTTTTTGAAATACATCATGAGAGGCAGTTTAGCACACTGTTTGTGTTTCACAAACGTAGTAGCCCCAGCAGCTCCCAAAAGATTACTGTATGCAGCCCTTTGCATAATGGCTGGAAAGGGAAGACAGTTTCAGTACACATTTCCAGGATTTGATGATTTTACAAGAGCTGCTTTCCAATGTTAATTTTCTAGGCTTGGGCTTAGCCTGATGAGCCCCCTATTTTCCTGGAAAGTGCGATCCTTTGCTTTTTAGCTCTTATGTGGGAAGTTTTTGATTCTTTTAAGCCATAAGCAGTTATGCTCACCTCCAGGATTGCAAATGCCACACGTACATGAACTCTTCAACAGCAGAAACAGTTGGTGGCCTTTGGTCAAAGTTATTTTTACAGGAATTGAGCTATCTTCAAAAAAATCGGTTTTGCAAGGAGATAATAGTGTATTTTCTGCTGAGGACATGAGAAATGGTTTTGTTTGAAAAACATTTGTTTTGTTTGCACTTGGTTTGACCTCAGATGGATATGTTTCCACTTGGTAAAATAAAGTCTTCAGCTGTGGTAGTTTGACATGACTACATGACTATATCTGAGGTGCAGTTTAAGGCACCTCCTGCCTCACTTTCTCCTCAGAGAGTCTTTGTGGATGAAATCTGTCCTCTTGGTGGGTTGTGTCACATCAGCTGGTGCCTTGTGGGAGCCAGAGTGCTGTGTGGGAGATAGTGTTGATCCCAGGGGGAATGGACTAGGGGCTGTTACCCTGAGGTGACCAGGATGAACAACGAGAGGAACCAAAATGGGAAACTTGAAAGTGTGGAATCAAAATGTAACTTCAACGACTTGCACAAACCAGTATTTGTACTGTCTCTGTAGTATAGTGCTCCTGTGGTGCTGTCTCTTTGAGATAGATGCTCCCAATTGGGAGCACGCAAGTTCTCCCTTTGTCTTCTTTCTACCTTCCTGATATAGGAACACCAGCAAGCTTTTGAGGGAATGGATAGGGAGAAGGTGGGGCAGGGACTAGTGTTTGCCCTCTGTTTGGATGGCTTACTTGGTAGATGGAAGACCTTGGTTCCTCTGTTGGGATGAGTGCTAGATTGTTGTCCATCCTAATTAATATTTGAACAAAACTGAGCAGCTCAGTTGGAGAGATGGAGAAAGCTTTGACTACTCTGTGAAACAAGCTGTTTTCCTCAGGGCCCAGGCCCTCAGTTGAGAGGTAGACAACCAAAGTTCAAACTCCTTTACCACAGGAGCTTTTTGCTTTAACCCTCACTGCAGAGTACCCTTGTTCAGTAGCGTGTGTACCTTTTAAATGACGTAGGGCCCCATCAGGGCCTTCAGTATCCTCTATCCCAATCTTTGTCTCCTCAGTTTCTGATGTCAAAGTGCCCATGCTTCCCTCACACAAACGTACTGACATCACCATCTTCAAGCCCTTCATGGACCTAGACACTCAGCCTGTACTCTTCATTCCTGATGTTCACTTTGCAAACCTGCAGCGTGGGGCTCATGTGAGTAAAGCTCATGGGTGTGGGGATGAGGAGGCTCTGGCATATATTTGCAAAAGGCCTGGGATGCTGTGTGTGCATATGTACATACGGAATGTCAGACTGCAGCAGTGCTGTAATCAAATGCAGGCTGAGTCTCATGTGGGCAAGAGATGTTGCTCCAAGGTATATTGGCTGGAGTTAACTGGGGATGTTTTATCATCAAATTGTTTTCCTATCAAGTCCAGTTTCTGTGAACCTGAAAAAATTTTTCCACAGCATTTCCATTGCATGAACTGCAGGCTGGTTTTCTCTTGTAACATCCCTTGGGATCCTGGTGTGCTGTTGTGCACCACAGGCTCCTCCAGATGCCTGCTGCAGGGTGAAAATCTATCCTGTGGAACTGGCACATGTCAGCTCTGTGATCCCCTGCCAGAGCGCTCTGCCTCAGCATTCCTGGAAAGTTCCAGCTTACAAGAAACTGGAAGGGAAAAAATTAGCATGCAACCAGGTTTCAAAATCTTGAACTTTCCTGTGCTGAGAGTTCTGCCATGCTCTCACAGCATCTAAACTTCACTTTCTAAGAGCATTGTCTGAGCTCCTGACAGGGATGGAGAATAAACTTGTATCCCTAAGGCCGACAGTCCTGCATGTTTTCCTACAAAGGCCCTAGTGCTGAGTTTTGTCAGAAGACTCTACACCGGTCCAGGTAGAAAGATGGTTAGCTCCTCTTTGTTCCTGTCTCTCATTTGAGATCCTTTAATATTTTTTATGAAAAAAGGTAAAGAAGATGCTTACTGGCTTTTGGAAGATTGAGCATCAAAAGATTATAAGAGAAAATGAATTCTAGTTCTGGATGAAATATTCACAAAATCTCCCCTTTGTTTTTAAAGGTCCTTCCTGTTGCTTCAGAAGAACTAGAGGGTGAAAGGTAAGAGCTGCCCTTCGACCTCCTGACACCTTGCCCTCAGACAGAGGGATAAGTCCCTGTAATTGTACCACTGCTGACTTTTTGCCCTGTCAATGACAGCTCCAACCTGAAGAGAGGAGCTTATATTGGTGAAGAGGACTTTATTGCTACTCCAAATAAGATGTCCAGAATAGAAGAGCCAAAAAGAGGTATTTTCTTCTTTCAGAAACTGAATGTTTGGAGTATTTGTCCATCATGATAGAGAAATGCATTAATGAATTTTTTAATTCATATTGATGTATACTTGAGCTTGATTTTTCTGGCTTTGAGTATGACAGTTCATGTATCAGGATGTGGTTCAGCTGTGCAAATCTTGTACGTTGTGAGAAATTCTGGGGATTTCTGCCAACTCAGACAGTAATTGGCTCTGAACCTATAAGGAAAGAGAGTCAAGAGGAGGTGAGCAGCTTACCAGTATTCCTAATGGACTGGGGGAGAGAATTCATCATGTAGTCTGCTACAAAATGCTCTGGAAATCTCCTCCAGGAGCAATGAACACCAGAACTGGTTCTGGATATAACACTGTTGCATCTTTCATGGTGCCAGGAAATAGTATGTTCACCTCTGAAAGCTAAGATAAGAGAATATTCTGCTAATTTTTAACTGAGTTTCAGTCGTTGCAATTTAATGTTGCTGTGGTGTTGTGGATGGAGGTCAGAGGTCCCTTTGGGATGTTGGAGGTGGTGTGCCTGCTTGATGACAGTTGTGTGTGGAAAGACCACAACAAAGTATTAAACCTGTGAAGCAGAAAATGCTAAGTCTAGCAAGTCTGACCACAGTGGGGCTGCACTTCTGCAGTCTGGATAAACTAGTAAGGAAGGATGAATTTTACAGAAGGAAATCAGACTTTGTTTTTCCATGTTGCTGTATGCCATAAAACAAGGCCCATGGGACTCTCTCTTCTTTGGCTGACTCTCATCTGTGCTGTAACTGAGAGTATGTGTCCTGTCTTCCTTTCTCAAATCTACAGTCCTCCCTTGTTAAACCTGCCTTTAGCAGGAAAATTGGGAAATGCATCAAGGTGCTGTGCTGTCCTGAGTTCACCTTGTTCAATTAGAAATGCCAGTAATTGTTCCATGTTGCAGGTGTGTCAAAGCTGTGGCTGATGAACCCTTGCAAACAATCCAGGCTGCAATACCTAGTCATTAGAAGATGGATTAAAGACAGCAAAGCTGTTAAAGTCCAAGCTTTCTTGCTCTCCTGGCTTATTCCTCAGCCTTAATGCAGTTTTTAATGAGGCTGATGTTACATACAGGGAGTCTATGCTAGCTTGAGAACGCTAGGGATGCTCACCTAATTGGGGTTCTTGCTCTTTGGTTCCCCTCCTCGCAGGAGACCAAGCCTGCATTGTATTTCAGCTGTGGTGGTATGAGTATTACTGGAACACAGCAAGGGGTAGGAGGAAAGATGAGACAGCGTAGGAGGAGCAGAGAACTGTACAAATAAATTATTTAAAAATGAGGAGGTGGCCAGGATGGCTTCACCTGCTGTGATAGCATCTGTCAAATCATTTGATTGTGAGAAGTCTCATGGCAAATGACTGTGAGATAAGGAGGAACCCAAGAGTCTCCAAGATTTGTGGTTTTTGTTCCTCCTTTCTTTGTTTCAAATACGACCTTTTTTTTTTTTTCTAATAATAGAGAAAATAAAATGTGAAAGTATTTTGACAGGAAAGATGCTTGAGCATACAGTGGCTTTATGTGGAAGGAGTAAGTTTTGAGCTAACCTAGTTGTGCATGTTTGTGCTACAGTTTTAAGTCGATATTGAATGTATGTATGTATATTTCTTCCTAAGATTCTCAGTGGATGTACCCATGTGCTTAGTCACTGTGGGACACAGATCTTTCCTGAGAAGCAATTGCACAGTTAATTCCTCTCCAAATTGCTTTCCAGTGTTGCTCTATGTCCGAAAAGAATCAGAGGAAGTCTTTGATGCACTAATGTTAAAGACACCATCTCTGAAAGGCCTAATGGAAGCGGTAAGTAACAAGGTTGGTTTATAGTCCTTGAGAAAAAACCCTGGCTACCCAGTCCTTACACACTGGCCAGTCACAGGAGTCAGACTTTCAGTCACAGCTTGTGTCCACATATTTCTGCTCTTCTGGATAAGGAGAATAAGGAAGATTTCCTTTCAATAACCTGGAAATTAATGCAAATAATGCTTTATTTTATTATTAAGGGAATTCAGGAAGCTTCTCTTTTAAGTACCTTACCTCACATCTGTGGGGTCTGAGTGTAAGAAGCCTTCCTGAAAATTCAGGTGTGTCAAACTCGAGGATTGGATGTTCCTCTTGTCAGAGAGGGTACTTTAGTTAGAAGATGGAGTGATTTTCAGAATGTGTCCAGTGGCTTGGGTTTGTTTCAAAGCCATGTTTGGGGGCCTCCACTGCCCTTTCACAAGCCAGTAATGCAGGGCTCCAAGTCCCAGCTTCTGTGTGTTGCTGAAGGCTTTTATATATCTGTGCACACGTGTGAAATTGTTCTCTGGTGCTTGAATTCCAAAATAGCCTTCCACTATCCCTGCTGCTGCAGAGCAAGGGAAGTACAGAGCTTAAGTCCAAGGAATGGTGTAATGTTTGGCATGAGCTCAAAATTGACGTTTCTGTCTGTCTCTTTCTGTGACTAATGCCTCTGCTCAGGGAACAGGGGCTTTGGGGGTGTACAGGCAGGTCTGGCCACTAACTTTTGATTTTAGAGATAGTTCTGAAACCAGAATTTTTATCTTATCCTGGCTGTGAGGCTTTGCCAGCTGGAGGGTGAGGGCTAATGGAGAGAGGGATTGAAGGCTGTGAAGTCCTCCCTTACCCTGTGGTCCTGAAGTGAAGCTGCACCTTTGTTGTTTCACTTGGATTTCTAAAAGCAAGGAACCAAGAGCTGTAGCTTGGGGGAACCTCCCTGTACATTTGCATGTCAAAGCAGTGTATTGGTTTGGTACTTGCTGTCGGTGGGATAGAGCAGTTTGCCAAAGTAAACCAGGCTTACTGACCTCCTGACTTTCTGGAGGTTGTACTGAAGTGCCATGGTAAGTGTCTGGGGCTCCACATTGATGTCAACCTTCTGGGGAAGGGGAATGTTTCTGATCGCCTCATGCCTTTAGCAGCAGAGGTCTTCTCTCTGTTGGTATTTTGTTCTTTCAGCCACTCTCATGACTAGTTTTCACTTGATCCGTCTGACACTGAATTTAAAAATGGTTTTCAGTATGCTAAGAGAACAGAGAAGCATGAGAGAATGAGAGTCAGGGTGTAGAGTGGCTTTTAATGGATGGGCTTTTGAGTGTAGGGGAAGAGGTTGCTGTATGAGAAGTAAGTAGACAGGTTTTAAACATTATTAGATTTTTTGCACAGAAGTTGGCTAAACGCAGAGAAGAAGTTCTCATCTGTAGACTTAAACTATAGTTTGGGATTTAGTGTTGCCTTTATAAGGCAGAGCAGTTGTCTTCATTTGCAGGCTTTTTTGTTGTTGTTGTTCTTTTCTGTAAAATAGGAAGTGAAAGACAATAACAGCAGTCTCCTTGCTTCACCAATCATTGCTTTATTTTGTTCTAGATATCTGACAAGTATGATGTTCCTTTTGATAAAATAGGAAAAATCTTCAAAAAATGTAAAAAAGGGTGAGTATGTACCTGTGCAACAACTGCCTAAGAACATGAACACTTTTTTCAGACCTGTGGGCAGATCTGCTGTATAATTCTTCCATGCACTGCAGGTGTGCAAATGCCATTTGCAGTTATGTGTGTGTGCACACAATGTACACACATTCCAACATCATCCACAGCTGAAAACTGGAAGACTATAGGAAGGGTCCTATAGAAATACGTAGTCTGACTTCTGGGTAAATACAAGTCATGGAACCTCTCTGAGCTAATTGTTATTTGAACCAGAGTTGACCATGTCAGAGGAAGATGAGTTCAGTTTGTTAAAAGACTCCCAGTGATGAAGAACCTTCTTCAACCCATGTTAAATTGTTCCAGTGGTTGACTGGGCTCACTATATCTGCATTTGGCTACAATTACTAGACCCTGGTTGTCTTTCTGTGGGCTAAATTGGAGAGAACTTTGTTGTGAAGTGTCTGTTTCTCCCAGAGGCCATACTTCACCATCTTTTTATTTTGTAGCATAAATAACTGAGTTTCTGAACATTGTCTGATTTTGTTTTATCTTTTAATTTCTCAATAATTTTCTTGGGTTGTCTGTAAGTCACTTTGGTCTTAGCCCCTTCTCCAAAGCCCTTCTTGCCAGAAAACTACACCCTTCCAGGGTTGTGCTTTCATAGCAGAATTACCCCACCAGAACAGCTGCAAAAGTTTAGAATTTTTGATGTCTAAACCACTGCTAAGCACAGCTTTTTGTGTGTGTGTGTGTGACCTTTCTGGCAAGTGGAAGAAGTGGCCAAGCATGGGTACTTTCTTCCCTGCGAGCTCTGTAGGGTTTTGTGCTGATAGGTCATAACTGACAAGCAAACCCAGTCAGAGCCCCAAGTGCATGCAGCTTCAGAAGGATTCTGCCAGTTCCAAGATCTCTCTCCCTCCCTGGTCCAGGAGCCAGATTTAACTCTTTCATTCAGGTTCTGAGAAGTGTGGCTGCCAGCCTTGATGGCACATTTGGGTAAGGACAGCCAGATCTGCTATGGGAAGCAATGTGTCAGAGAGAGATGAGCAGGGATCTTATGTTACCCTTGGGCAGTCCAGGCTTTCTTAGGTTTGAGGATGCCTTTGCTCTCTTTGGCATTTAGAACTGTAAAATATCTGATCGATTTTGTTTTTCCAGAATCCTGGTCAACATGGATGATAACATTGTGAAACACTATTCTAATGAAGATACCTTCCAGCTGCAGATTGAAGAGGTTGGAGGATCTTACAAGCTCACTCTGACTGAGATCTAAGATCACAGATCCTCTGTGGATTTTAAACAAAGGTCTCAAGTGAGCATTTTCCCATAGTTCAGTATGTTGGGCAAAACACTAATCACCTCCAGAAGAAAGCCAAGTGTTTGACTTGTTCTGGGGAGCAGAGCAGTGGTTTTGCTTAATGCATTTGTGTTTGTCTTCTTGCTCATGACCTTATTTGCACTTGAAAAGGGCAAGCAAAGATTGGCAATTAAATGGAGAGCATGTATATATTTTTACTAGTGTATAAACCACTAGTAGGTACAGGAGGGGAAATCTCCTGGAAGGTCGCCTTTTAGCCTGGTGATGTCTTATTTATCTATTCAGTAACCATGTTTGAGCCCGTTATCAGCTAATACCATTTTACTGGACTGTTTTCTGCTAGGGAGAGCTGCAAAACTACTAATTGATACTAGTAGGAGTTGCATGCAGGTTGGAGAAAAGTCTTTATAATGTTTACTTGTGACCAGGGCAGACTGTTGAAATCACTCGTGTTGTTGGGGGGAATGTAAAACTGCCTTGCTTATGAAGAACTCGCCTTAGTAACTGTGTGAACTCTCATCAGATGAAGCTATATTGTATATAAGTGCAATATATTTTTGAAGGTTTGTAAATGTGTACATATAAGCGATATATAATATATATAAAATATGGTGTTCTGTATATACCGTGAATATATGCAATGAAGCCCATCTAAAAGGATGCCATATACAGAGAAAACATATTTAACGTAGATATTTAAAAATGGACAAACCCTTATCATACACCAAAGGTGAGCACACGTTTGTACATTCATAGAAGGCACAAGAGACCTGCTTGTTAAACATGGATCTTCCTATGTGGAAGGAAGAAGATACCGGCTCTCTCCTAAATCCTCATGCACAGGCAGGCAATGGAAGTCCTGGTTTCTCTCATGAACTGCCACTAAGTCCTGAAACAGCTGTGTACTGCTGTCCTGGGAGGTAATTTGGGCCAAGTCTGAGAGTTGGGTCACAAGAGGAGCTGAGCAATGCAGTTCTCTTGAAGTCTTGCTTTTGGGGGTCAAGAAGAAGGTCTCCTGGAGGGTGGTTTTTTTCTGTAGCAGTGTACTTAAGGCTCAGCTGGATGCTACCCACACCAGCAGCTCAGGCTGGATGAACCCATGGGCTGGAGCCAGCTTGCAAGGCGTAGAATGTCAACAACTGGAAATGCACAGACAAGGCTTTTGAGAGAGGAAGGGGGCAAAATGGCTCAGCAGGCCAAGTGTTAGCAGCACATAGGGCCTGCAAGTAGATTATGCATTCTTGGTGTCTGTGCATACCATGGACCAGCTGCTGAGCTGGAGAGACCCAATGGGCACAGCAGGCATCCTGAGCCCCAGCTGGGAGTGCCAGACACCTCCAAAAAGTACTGCTCTGTGCTGTTTGCTTGTGTGCATGTGCTTATGAAGGAAAGGCACCCTTTGGTTAACAGCAAGTGAGAGAGGAGCATTTAAAGGGCAGCACTTGGCTCTAAGGCAAAAACCTCCATTACATAGTAAGCAGATGAACGTGAGTGC
The DNA here is from genome assembly GCF_017639235.1 of Corvus kubaryi. Taxonomy (NCBI): domain Eukaryota; kingdom Metazoa; phylum Chordata; class Aves; order Passeriformes; family Corvidae; genus Corvus; species Corvus kubaryi. The sequence goes on along the minus strand of NW_024581116.1, from coordinate 13,269,178 downwards.
CAGGTCCAGTGTCAGAGCTTTAGTTAGGGATCTGGGTAATGAAAGAGGTTTATAATGTTTTCAGACACTACAAAGCTGCTCATACCTCACCTAGGACATGAAGGTCAACCTGCAAAGACTGGAGAAATAGTCCGGAAAAGTAGCACATGATTTTACTTAATAATTAACGATTCTACTTGATGGTTAACAAATCGTAACCCACTATTGTTCAGCTCCATCATGGTGTTGTTTGGAAGAGGAAGGCAAATGCCATGTTGAGTTGATCAGCAGGAGCATGACTTGCAAGAAATAGGAGACACCCCCCTGCCTTGGCTCTGCTTGGCATCGCTGAGGCCTCCACTGGAGCACGGTGCCCTGTCAGCAGAGCTGAGTCCTTGCAGATGTCTCAGACAGGTCAGACCATGTGGTCCTTCAGCCAGAGCTTGTGGCTTCTGAGGAGGATGGCCTGCATGGTTTAGCTGGTGAGGGGTCATGTTCAGATGCAATGGTTGAGAGGAGCAGCCTCCCAACCCGTGGAAGTGTCATCCCTATTCATGGCAAGCACAAGCAGTAGTGGGTGTGAATCGCAGAAGTTCAGGCTGGGTGTCGAGGCAGTCTTCTCTAGTGAGAAGAGGAGGTTGCCCATGGAGGCAGTGGTTTGGCACCAAAGGTCTTCAGAGCCAGGCTGGGCAAAGGTATCTCTGGACTGTCACAGGTGTAATTGATTCTCCCTTGGTGGTGAGTCCAGGTGACCACTTGAAGTCCCTCCCCACCTTCTTTTTTAATGGTTTATATGAAATACAGTATTTTGGAATTTGTATTTGGATCACTCCTGAGCTGGTTCATTCCATTACCCATTCTCTTCCCTCCTCCTTTCTTCTTCTCGTCCATTGATGAGCCCCAAGAGAGGGTTGGCGATGCTCTGGGCACTGCGTGCTCCCCTCTTTGCTCTGTGGCTGGAGTCGAGCAAACTCCACATGGATGCATCTCTGACTGTGGGCTTGCGGCCAGAACACGTGGGCTGGAGGCCAAAGGAGAGAGGCTGATGTGCAGCACGATGCTGGGGAGACTTGGCCAACGCCTGCCACCCCATACAGGAATCCACTGCCAGCACAGCAGCCACAGGACTCGTACCCAGCCAGCACCAGCCTCCTGCCTGGGCTTCCCTTCAGCTGTCACGGGAATAATTTTACTATGGCAAGGGAATTTTTTTAAAAAAACCTGATATATTGAATACATATCTATATATTTACACATTTTTATTGAAAATGGAGGTTTTATTGCAGAAACTTGGTCTAGGGTCAGGGAAGTAGATTTAGAGTCTCCATAGAGGTAAGATTGACATGAATGTTATTTCTTTTTACTGCTTAATGAAGTATGTGAACTAAATCTGACGATTGTTTTCCACTATAAGATATTCTGGGACACGGGTCTTATAACAGTAGCAGCAATGTCATGTATGTTTTACGAAACTGATTTTTTTTGTTTTGCCTGCTGTTTTTTAATTGAAAATGTATTTTAAACCAAGCTATTAAATTTTATATGTTCATTTCTAATGATGAGTCATTTATATAACAAATGCATCTGCTCTTACCCCTTCAATTTTCCTTTGACAGGGTATCTATAAAACCCTGGTGATTGTTTCCTAGTTTTTCCTTGCAAAAGAAAACAATCCTTGTGCCAGCCTTGCTGTTGTTATTCCCACATAAGAAATGGCCACCCTATTCTCAGCTGCTTTATTCCAGCTGACCTCGTTCAGTTCAGTGCATGGGGAAGCTGTACAGCATTTGCTTCCATAGGACCCTTTCCTTGGGCAGGAGAGCAGAACATCCGTGGGTAAGATCAGGTGTGTAGCGGGACCACTAGTGAAGCTGCAGGCATTGACTTTCCTAAGCTGAAAACAAAATTCATGCTAACATCTCCAGGATAATCCTAATGCCATGGTGTCTGGAGTGGTGTTCACCTCCTCTTTTTCACTGTCAGAAAATGTCTCAACAAGCTTTTGCTGTAGCTGGCTCCCAGCCCCTGCAGCAGTTGCTGTCCTGGAGCAGCTCCTGTGCTGGCATTTTCCCAACCTTCAGGCTTGCATCAACATGCTGGGGGCTGGGTGGGGAGCAGCGTGGGTGGCAGAAGATTTGTGGGATAGGAAAAGGCCAGGAAGACTTCAGTTTATTTCCTTACTTACTTGTAGTTCTTGTGCAGGGTGGCAGAGTTTGTCCCAGATGCAGGAAGATGCTGCAGTGTGTTGTGACTAGGTGGTGCACCAGTGCTGGGGGATGCCCTGTCCCATCTCCACCTGAGTTTGTGCTTGCTGGAAGACTGGGCAGAGTTTTGCCCCATACAGTTGGTGTGTGGCCATCAGCAAACCTCAGCATGAGACAGAATCTGCTGCAGGGCTGTCTGAGAAACAGCTGCTACCCCCTCTTCCCTGGCAGTGTGATACCACCATTTTCCTCAGCCTTCACCTGGTGTGTCTGTGTATGTCTGCACCAGCAGTCCCTCCTCCTGACACCTCTCAGCCCTTTTCTATTCAAGTGAGTTTAAAGGAAGTGAAGGTGAACCCCCAAAGGTGCAGCTCTGAGCTCCCCAGGCAGGCAGCCTTACATGGAGCTCCGTGCTTCTTCCTGGGGCATGACTTGAGGTTCTAATATTGAAAACATTTAGTTAAGCTTTTAAGGTCTGACCTCTTTTTGTATGGGAAAGCTGAATTCTGCATCAGTCTCCAGCTTCTTGAAAAAAGTTCTTCAGAACTTTTGTCTAACCAGGGTTTGCAAGAGCATGGAGCTTACATGCTCCTCTATTTGGTTGGTTTGTATTTTAGATCACTGGATCTATTATTACAATTAAATTATGAAATATTAGACAATATTTAGATGATGCCTCAACTAGATTAACTGATCTAATATATGAGTTCTCAGAACTTGTTTAGCTGCTTGTCCTTGGACTAACCTGCCATACCACTGGGTAGCTTTGCATAGTTAACAGTACTGCAGAAGGGATATTTGGCTTTTTTCCTCCCTTGGCTAGTGTCAGTAGCTGCTGTGGCTGGGGTGGTAGCAGGGGTTTTGGCACGTCCTGCAGGGCAGTGCTCTCCTGCCCCATCCATCCGTACATGCCTCTGCATGCAGCTTGTGGATGGCTGGTGTGCCCTCTGGCTCAAGCAGGATTTGTTTTGTCACATCTCCAGCGTGGGCAGGCTGCACATGCATGTCCCAATACTAGCTGGTGACCAGTGTCAACAGCACTGAATCTGTGTGTCCCTGCTGCAGCGCTGGTCACCTCAGGTGGCATCCTGAGCCTAGAGCTGGCCTGCAGGTTAGTCACCACCACTGCAGTTTGGGAACCACGCACCAGGCAGAGGAAAGGTATGTGGCTGAGCCTGGCAGCAGCTCTGACAAGTGGGAACATGGTGGGAAAGTGTTTAGATCTCTTGGGGATTTGTCACGGGGAGGAGAGACAGCCCTGGGCTCAGGGATTGATAGCAGTGAGGGATGATGGAGCATGCTGTGCGTGTGGCTGCTGCCACCAGGCTGAAAACAACAGTGTAAACTGGAGGGAAATTTGGAGAGGGTGAAGTGACATGGGGAAAGGTGAATGGAGTCCTGTGGTTCCCCAGCACCAGGGAAATCAAGTCCCTTGACTCTTCAGTGCCCAGCAGGTGAGGAGAGCTGGGTGGGTGCAGCCCCAGCTGGCAGCGCTGGCCCTGCCAACCTGTTGAATTTGCTCTTCCAGCTTCTGAGCTTGGTGATTTGGGATGAGTGGGGCGCTGTCCTGTGGCCACTGCCCCGGAGTTCAGATTGAACCGACCTGCCTGCTCCAGCCATGGGAACGTGCCCAGCCAGAGCCCAGTCCCTGGCTTGAAGAGACATGGCTGGAGCAGCAGCAGGGACCACTCTGGGAGCAATGCTCAGCCCTGCTCAGGGGGTGTCTGGGATAAGGGCACAGGAGTGCAGGGACTGGTGCTGGCTCTGCTCAGCAGCTGTGCCAGTGGCATAGGGGTTGTTGCCAGTGCTTGGTTTGGTGATGCTTCTAATCTTGTCATGATAAGGTTTGCTTGTTCGGTTTTTTTTTCTTAAATAGTTACGTGAGCTATTAATAAGTAAATAAAGGAAAAGGGATCACACAATGGTCAGCTTTGCAGGTCGTGTGCCCACAGTCTTTGCTGCTTCTCGCTTGAAATGCTTTGAGCCTTTCAGCCAGTGCTGACCAAGGGCTTTTGGGGAGCAGCAGTGCTGGGTCCCCCACCTTGTGGATATCCTAAAGGGCCCTAAACCACCCCTTGCTCTCCCACTTGCCTCTGCTCTGTGTGCTTAAAAAAGAGCCCAGGCTGCAGGCAAGAGGCTGGTCGAGACTTGCTGCCTACAAAGCCCCAGGTCAGGGTAATGCCGGAGACAAAAGGAGACAGTTATAAAATCAGCGATGGCAATCTAAAAGAACATCCATTGCTGCCTGAATCACCCCCTGCTGTGCTATGTGGCCATTCCCAAGTGAGCTGGCACTTCATGGCAGTCCCGTCCAGAGCATTGCCTGCAGGTGACCTGCAGCCCAGCCTTGGGGGCCAGCTGAGCTCTGCCCATGGGGATGCTGCAATGCCTTGGGCTGCCCAGCCCCAACAGGGGTGAGGGTTTTGATGAGAGAAAGGCCCAAATCCACCTTATCTCCTTAGAGGCACAGCTTGTCCCTGCTCTTCTGTACATGCTGCAGGGCAAGGGACCACAGTGCTGCCCCATTCATGGCCAGCAGCACCCCTAAGACTCCATTCTGACTTCCATTGTTTTTTTTCAAAAGAAAATTTTGAGCCCTCCTCCAGGACTGAAAAGAAAATTTGAAAGATATCTCACGAGGAAGAAAAATGAAGATGATGATTTTCACCCTAAATCACTCTCCTTCGCTTTTTTTATTCCTTCAGGTCCGTCTTTCAATTCCTAAGTGCTGGGGGTTAATTATGCTCTTCAACGCCATCAAATCATGCCGTATTTAATTTCTTGGTGGAATTTTGCCCCATCACCCTTCTTTGAAAACCCTCTCTCTCTGATCCTCAAGGTTTTCTTCACGCTGCATTACATCTACCCATTACCCTGCTGTTATTTTGCTCTAAAGGTACATCTTGAGGCTTTTATATTTGAGCTCCCTGACGACAGCGCTCGGGTGGATGTAATCCAGCGTGACAGAGCGTGTGAATGCCATAAAGTGCAGGGATAGCAGGTGGAAGTCTGGCCAGCAGGGACCTGGCTGCTGCAGCAGCACTGGGATTTCATGCCCTGCTAAAGGGAAAAGGACTTGACCTGAGCTGGGGAACAAAATAAGCTGCCAGCTGGGCAAGTCTGTGTTTGGCACTGACTGGAAGTCCAAACCATCAGGTTAAGATATTCAGGCAGGTTATTCATAGCTCAGCTTACTTCGGTCAATTGCTCAGGAGAAAAGGAGGGGTGGTGCTTGTGGAGCAGAAGGAGCTGTGGCGAGGGCTCAGTTTGACCATAAGGCTGGAAATTACTGGGTGTGTGGGGAAGGTTTTGGGATAAAAGCAATGTTTCTCCCCAGTCCAGAGCCTTTCCCATCCAGCAGAACTGCGAACTGTGAATGTTCAGCCTCAGACTGCTCTTCACAGGTCACTGCATGGTTGGAGTTGGAAGGGCTGTCTGGCACATGGTCCTCCTCCTTTGCTCAAGCAGCCACCCCCAGCCTGCTGCCCAGCACCCTGTCCAGAGGGTTTTTGAATATCCCTAGAAACAGAGACACCACAGCCTTTCTGGGCATCCCAGTTCTGGATCACCCTCACAGAGAAGTATTTCCTGATGTTCTGAAACTCCTCCTTGTTTGTGCCTTTTGTCTTGTGAAGGTATGTGCTGGGTCTCCTGGAGGAAATAATACCAAGAGATCAGAGATGAAGTGGTGATGGCTGCTTCAGGTGAGCTGCAGCCATGGGGAAGAGGTGCAGCAGCCCAGAGGGGGGCATGCAGCTGGGGGCATCCCTGGACAACATCCACCCCTTGCAAACGCACCGCCAGCTCAGTTCTCTGCTCTGCTGGCACCGTGGAAGGATAACCAAGGGGAAAGAAATTGAGGGTAAACAGTGTTACCTGTACTCAGGAAGGGAAAAGAGCGCAGCTATGCACCCAGAAGACCTGCAGCCCCAAACTGGAACCTGAGTTTATTTCACATTAGTCATCTTCTTGCATCTCTTAACATCCTGAAGGGGAAGTGCACACCCAAGGCTGATGTAAGGATTTACCCATGCTGGGGAAAAAAATAGGGACTCCTTGTCCTTTTTATGTAAACAGTGTAAAACTAACTTGGAAAGTGCTTTTGAAGGGAGGTATTAGGATCTGCACTGTGCAAGGGGAGCTGCAGCGAGTAAGTCCAGGCAAGCACTAGTTACGAGAAAAAGCATCAAGCTGGCTGGATACTTGATCCAAGCAACAGGCAGGGTCTGTTCTGCAGCTGAGCGAGTGAATGGAGCTGACTGAGTCATGTATGACCAACAATGCTGCTAAGGAAGCATCACAACAGCAGGAATTGCAGTTTTCCAGCTCCTCAGCTGGGGCAGGGATGGGATGTGGCCACTGCTGGGGTGAGACACCTCACTTTAGATACTAGAACAGGGATTTAAACTGTTAAACAACTCAATTGCTACTGACTTCCCCCCCAAAAAAGCTCATACGGTGGCTTTTTTATTTATTTAACTATTAATGGAAAATGTATTTTTCAGCAGTAAAATCCTATACTTGGTTGTGTCCCTCAATATATATTTAATTCAGCATTTTATGTAGGAGGCTGATCAGGGTATATAATCATTGGTGGCATAGTTTGAGTGCAAGCACTAAGGTGGGGGAAATCACCCTTACAAGCAATTTCCTCAGCCCATACTGTCCTTTGCTTTGGCTGTCATTTACCAGGGACATGTCCTTGTCCCTGGATTTGGTGTCTGTGCTACCAGCTGCAGCTCTTCTCTGGCCCCCCAGCATTTGGCATTGTGATGCCCAGTGAGACAAATGTGGCATTGGAGAGGGACACAGGAACTCTGTCACCCGTGAGGGAGCACGGGCTGCCTGAGCTGGAGACAACGTGTCTGTGAGAGCACAGCTGTTCTGCCCTCTGGGAGTGTTTGGGGAGGCAAAGGAAGGTGTCAGATGAGCAGGATGCAGATCCTGCAACCAGGAGCAGAGATGGGAGTGGGCACAGCACAGTCCAAGGAAACTCGAAGAAGGTGATGGTGTAGCCAGAGTGGTTGGTGAGGAGTTTATTTATAAACATGATGGGTTAGCAATCACACTCCTGTTTGGATGTGTGTGGTGTGACAGCTGGCTGCCATGGGGAGGACCTTGCGCAGCAAAATTCGCAGTGCACTCACTCTGACACAATTTCATACGCGTATGTTGTTGTAGGAAGCAGCAAGCAAAGCTGAGCACGCAGAGCAGGGCTACCTCAGCTTTTGTCTCTTGCTCACCTACTGCAGACCCTGTGCATCTGTGAGCAGCAAGGGGGGCAGACCACACTCCCACTATGCTGGTGGCCCCACAGCCAGGTTCTTCACCCCTGGCCAGAACACATCCAGGGCAAGCAGGGCTGAGCCTTGGTGTCCATGAGGATATCCACGTGCAGGAGAGCAGCAGTTAGAGGCATGTTTGGTGCCAAGGACAGTGGCCTTCTCATCTGTCCCATTCTCTTCCACACAAGCCTTGTGTTTACTTCTGTCCAGGGTTGTCCTGCCTGGTCTCCTGCCCCTGCTCAGTCCCCTCATTTGTCTGACTTCAGTGATGGTCAATAACTGCAATCCCTGATACTGACATTTTTACTGGGATGCTCCTTATTCTTAATATTTTGCCAGGAGAGGGCCAAGAAGGGAGAGGGAGAGGCTCGTTCTGCAGGGCTGAGGGAGGAAAGCATAGGAGATGCAGTTCCAGGGAAGAGGAGGAGATGGAAAAGCTGCAGAATGGATGATGTGGAGCAGGGATATGTGACTGATTAATTCCCCAGGAAGTGCAGGGTCAGGAGTCACCCTGGAAGTGCGTCGGGGAGGGTAGCAGGGATACAGATAAGGCACTAGACCAGAAATAACACGGACTCTTACTTTAGGGTCTGCTTAGAGACATGACCTCAAGCAGCAGCAACCTTTCATCAGAAATCTAGGTCTGGGATGTCTTGGCCATTCCCAGGCACATAAGAAGGGGCCATTCCCAGAAAGGGGTGTTGGGGGAAACTTTTGAAGGTGCTCAGTAGTGTCTCACATTATCAAACAAGAGGGGGGACAGAGACTGTACATCTGAGCCATGCAGAGAGCCCCTCTGATACCAGCTGGGTAATCCAGAGCCAGTCTGAAGAACAGGAAAAAGCAGGGTCTTAAACAAGCCCCATCTGGTGTCAAGAAAGACGACACATGACAAGACAGCAGGACACCTGTGACCAGCCACAATCCCCACCACGACCCAGAGCCCTCCCTGGGGCTTGGCACCATTCTGTGCTCGGTGCTGCACAACACTCGGGTGCCCGTGGACAATGTCCCAGGGGAGATGCCAGGGTTGGTACTGGGGGAGCCATTGCCAATACCAGGCCACTGCTGCCCCGTGCGGCTCCGTGGTACCAATCACCCCCACTAGGAATGATGTCCAGTGGTCCAGAAGTTGGTCTCTGGTCACACAGGATGTCTTCCAGCACCTGAGTGCTGCATGAAAACAGTGCAGAGTTGTTAACATGTGGAAGACAACTCAGGATGAAACACATGTTTGCACATAGGCTTGATACCTGCCCCAGCAAGTCCTGAGATGACCAAAAGAGGGGAACATCCATCAGCATTGCTAATGCTTTAATACACTGTGCGTCAGAAAATATGTACAGGCTTAGCTAACAGTAGTGCTGAGGTCAAGGGAACACTGAAAACAATGAAGATATCCTCTTAAGCAGAACAATAAATAAAGAGATGTAATTTTAATTTTTGCTAGTATTTGAATCCATCTCCTGGTGCCACTAAAATAGGATCAGGGCACAAATAGCAGCGGTAGAAAAAACAGATGGTGCACTTGAGCAAGCAGATGGTGCACTAGCATGTTACACTTATCGCTGTCACTTTTTTATTTCTATTACAGTGGACCTGTGGACAGTCCACACCTGTAATCAATATTTGTGGACTGGATTCTTTTAGTTCAGTAAACACTATATTTCACATACTCATAACAAATCTGTTTGAGTGGTGATTTCTCCCAGTAGTACTGCCAGGGTTCACGAAGTCTTTGATGCAGTTAATATTTTTTCATGTAGAAACATATTTTTGGGAGTGAAGAAAAAAAATTGGCAGCATGTGTTTATTCTATCAGCACACTGGGTCCAAAATAGAGCGGGAAACAGTTTTTGTGGTTCTTCTCTTAAAGCCTTTCCTTTTGTTGTAACCTGGCTATGTTTTCTTATGCTGTGCTGGCTGCTTCTCCGCTCCTTGGATGCTTATCCACGCACCAAAAGCTCAATCTGCTTCTGAAAGCGAGTATGAAAGATGCAGGCGAGGAAGAATTTGACTTTTGACTCAAAGCAGTTGGGGACAGCACGTGAGGAGCGTGGTTTGTCCTCCCTTTGGGAAAGGCTGCTGTGTCGCCAGCTGTCCCTGCTGGCAGACACGTAGGCAGTCCGCCGGGGCGGACGGGGGGATTTGCTGCGCTACCCGATACCCGCAGCCACAAATGAGATGTCCCCTTGGGCAGCTGGCCACACGCAGCGTGACAGTGTGGGGGGACGGCACGTCTGCACTGCCCTTCCCTCGGACGGGCTGTCCAGCGCTGCCCTTGGCTCGCCGGGAGCGCGTCCCTGTCCCTCCGGCCCCGCGGGGACAGCGCCAGCAGCCCGCGGCCGAGCTCCGGCTGTACCCGCTCGCTCCACGGCAAAGAGGCAACCCCACAAAAGGTCCCTCACACTCGATGTCAGCTGGGCACAGTCTTTGTAAAAGCCCGTGGACTTATCATCACTTTTGCATTCAGAAATTATTCCACCAAGAAATATTCCTTGTTGGTCTGCCTGCTTTCTTTTATTCTCTTTTTCTTCCCACCTCTATTCTCCATGGTTCTCTTATATTCCTTTCCCCCCACTATTTCTCAGAGATACCCTGTATATACAACTCTGCCTATAAATTCCTTCCGTATCTCTGCTATTCCCACTGAGGACAGTGCATTCACTCCTTGGGTGAATCCCTCCGGTCTTGCTCCTGCCCTTGGCCAGGGGCTGCTGCAGCCGTTTCCATCAGCTGGTGACAGACACCACCTGGCAGAGCCCCTTAGCTTCCTCCGTGGTGGGGCGTTTCTCCTCTGCAAGCCTGCTGTCGGCCCAGCAAGCGTGGTTTGGGACAATCGGGGGTTGTGGCAGCTCTGACTGCTCTGTCCTTCACAACAGAGGAGGGAGAGGGGACAGAGATGCATCCTCACACATGTCTTACCACATGCATCCTATCAGTCTTTCACTTCTTCCCATGCATCTTCTCATGTCCCCTGCACGGGAGCTCTGACTGTAATTATCTATATTTATTCCGTGCTGTCCCATTTGCTAGGCTCTGTGTGTTTGCTGCAGTAGCTGCTTCAGCCAGACCAGATGCTGCTGCCAAAATGCACTAGCTGTATAGCTGCACCCCAGACAACTGCTTTGGTCTATTTTTAACTGCTGGTAAATATTAGGAAAACCGCCTGAGCCCGTAATATTCTCCCTTCAGTCTCTTTTGAATTGTTTATGGCATAATTAGCTGCAAGAAGGGAATGGGGGAGAGCTGCCTGCATGACCTTTTGTTGTTTTCAGTCTCCAGTATTAATTATTTTCCCTCCTACTCACACAGGATGTTTGATTCTTTCTTGTCATTCCAGCCAAAAGGATAAGATAACCAGAGCAGAGCCTTCTCAAGCCTCCACTGCAGCCGCTTACATCTGCTCCTTCCTACCTCGGAACAAAGGCATTGTCTATCTCAACAAGGAAAGCTTTTCTCTGAAGTGTTTGCCAGCGGTCTGAGTTAAACAGGCCTTTATAAAACCACATGGTCCTCAGAGAGCCTGGTCCAGAGAATACTGGAGCAGCAGCACTGGAAGGAGAGGCTGGTGCAGGATGGCTCTGCTGGGATGGACAGCACATTGCCACAGCCAGGCAGGGCAGGGACACCGACATAGGTAGGCTGCTCCAAGCTCTTTGGAATGGAGTACTGAGCATAGCTGGGCTTTGTTCCAGGTTACTACTTCCAAGGAGGGAAACTGCAGCCAGCGTGGATCATCCCGAGGAGCTTGCTTGTGCCATGCTCAGGAAGCTGTGCTGCTGGGTGAAACCCATGGGGAAATCAGTGGGTGTAGGCTCAAGTACAAAGAAGCAGGATAATGTTAACTGCTTTATTATTCACCTTGGTGCAGCCTTGGGAAGGGAAAGAGAAAGGGGGGAGAAGTAGGAGCCAGGAGAGAGGGAGAAGCTCTAAGGCTGCCAGGGCTGGGGGCTCAGGTTCCATGGGGTTCAGACCCCTGACATTTGATGTGAGGATGAAGGTGCTCCTTCCTCATCTAACACTGCCTCAGCTGGCAGCAGCACAAAAAGGGCAAACCAGGTGACTTTAAAATAAATCCGAGGATTTATTTTAAAAACTTTAGTTGCCATTTTTAGCTCAGCAAGGGGAACATAATCAAACACAATTTCCCTACAGCACAAGTCAGAGTACAGACCTTAACGTCACTTCTTTTAACTGGTCTCGCATCCATGAGCTGTAGCGAGGACCCCTGGGGGACTTGGAACATGTAGGCAGAGTCTGTAGTGTGTGACATGGGAAAACATCCTGCTGGGAGTTAGGAGAAATGATTCCATTCTACTTCCCTGTGACTGCTTCTTCCCTGGTGAGGCTGCTATGCTGCCCCCAGATGCTGCTACTCAATTAAAAGTCTGTGCTGTCAATGACTAAGGCTGTGCGAGTAACTGCTTTGAGCAGGAACTGCATGTGTTACAACAAGCAGCAAGGAGACAAACACAAGTCGCTTCCCAGCCACAGCAGAATTGGAACACATGCAAAATAGAACAGTATTCTCCTAGTTTTACAATTCCCTAAAGGTTTTTCTTGAAATGGATCCATGCAATTGGCTCTTTACAAAGAACAGTTAGTGATTCACAGGAGAGGCACAAACCCTGTGTCCCCACTGTGCCACCTCAACTGTGCTTTTTAGGCACCTATGGCATTTTCACAAATTGTTTTTCATTCTCTGTCACACAACTGATTCCCTTTTGCGAACAGAACTCTTTAACGTTAGAACTCAATTTGCAGTTTGAATTACCAGCATTTTCCTCACCATCATACAGCAGAGGCCAGGGCTGCAGCACGGCAGGTCCCATGCAAACACAGGGAGAAAGCTGCTGGTAACCTACGTACGGCACAAAGCGCTGGCCAGGGAGATCCTTTTAATTTGTTGTTTGATGGGCTGGGAAGTGGTAGTGCTGGGAAAGCTGAAGGACATGAAATGTGCAGTAATGGAGACCAGTGCAGTGAAGCTTTAGAAACTACATGGGCAGCAGGGAAGGATGGGGATTTGGGAGAGCTGTAATGGAAAAAATAAACCCCAGTGGCCAAATGAAGCTGACAGCAGAAGGAGCCGAGAGATTCAAGATGATTCTCTGTGTGGACACTTGAGGATGTCACATCTTGAAAAACCAGGGAAGGAACAAATAGAGATAATTCAGCAGGATAAAATGCTTTTTGCTGTCCATATTCTGTGTCAGGGAGGCACAAGGGAGGGGCAGGGGTGGGTTGGGATAGTGCTGGCAAGGCCAGCAGCCGTCAGAGGCCTGCAGGACCCACGTCTGTCCTGTCCCAGGGGACACAGCTCTGACCCTGACCCTCCCTGGGGACCCAGGTCTTTCCTGTCCCGTCCCAGGCTTTGGGATGCAGAGCTGCCCAGCTGGGGTCAGTGCTGCCACTGCCAGCACAGCCACAAATCCTGCTGGAAATCACAGGGCCAATATGCTTCAGCTGCCATTGGAAAATGAAAACAAGGGCTGGGGACAGGAAAAACCGAAGAACACACATTTTTTAACAGAATATATGTTGTGCCTTGAATGCTTTTAAGAGGCACATGCTGGGCTGGCCCAGGGGAGGCCTTCCAACACCAATGGATGCAATGATCAATCACACTGACCCTTCATGGGTTTTGGGGGGGGGTTTAGGGTTATTTTTAATCCCAAATCCTTCGTCCGGCAAAGCAGTGCCGTGGACGGGAAGGCACCCGACCCCCTCCCTACCGCATGTGGCACGCAGGACCTCTACGGGGAAAGTGGCGTCGGATGCCGGGAATCTGCAGGAACACAGGCGCTTCCCCGGAACGGGAGCGCTGGCGGCGGGTGTCGGGAGCCCGCGGGCACAGGGACGCTCCCCGGAAAGGGAATGCCGGCGGCGGGTGTCGGGAGCCCGCGGGCACAGGGACGCT